>NC_135182.1:31230508-31551133 GCF_041146795.1 Maylandia zebra
GGGCCCATGCACAGACAGGCCTTCCTATCAGCTCCGGCATCCGCTGTTGGAGGGATGCTTCACCTGGTGCCCGCACAGGTCCATGTTAATGGGCATGGTAACATTGACCGTGAGACCGACATTCTAGATGATGAGCTTCCTACCAGTCAAGAGGGCAACAGTGTTGACAGCCTTGGAACGTTCTCTTCCACAGATGGGCGGGCTACACCAGCTGATCTCTACTATCAGTCTGAGTCCATTATCAATGGTCAGGACCACGTGCCATATCTGGAGCGCAACGTCCCAGAAAAGCCTCTGGAAACCGTCCAACCACAGCTTGGCATATCTGGCAAGTCTGTCACGTTGCCCCACAGTGATTCTACCCCATTCTCTGGTAGTTACATGCCTACTCAGAATGGCAGTCTGTACCGCTCTCAGTCTTTTGGTGCAGAGTTAAAGTCAATGCCACAAGCTCCCACTCGCACCACTAGTAGCAGGGATGCCGTCCAGCGTGGTCTCAATGTTTGGCAGCGGTTCGGAGTGCCAGAAGAGCCAGTAACTGAAGGCCTCACTTTTAGTCCGCCTCCCACTGTTGCAACCATGCCTAGCCACCACAGCCTGCCACAGTTCCCTCATCGCCACAGCGCTTCGCAACAAGAGATTGAGCAATCAATTGAAACTCTTAATCTCCTTATGTTGGACCTGGAGCCAGGCCGTTCGCTGGTGACAAAGTCCCAAAGTGCTCCATTGCGCGAAAACTCTGCTGTAGTGACCACACAGCCATCCTTTTCTCAGAACCAAACCAGGCCCTCCTACCTGCCTGATTCCACCATTCACACCCATTTTTCAGGCCCCATGTCCAGCCACTCATCACCGCCTGTGAAGCCTAGTACATCAGAACCTGCACCTGTCCAACGATCTCCGAGTTACACCTCTGGAACAGCTTCAACAAGTACTTCCTCACAAGCCTCCCCCACTGTAAGTTGCCAGATCAAGACAGTCAGCACTTACCCACCAACAACGCTGCCCCAGTCTGCAGAGGCCTCTGAACCCCAGAAAAGCCCTAGTGCATCTTCAGCATCACCCCAGCCAAGAGACAGTGAGCCTGATGAGGTCTTTAACATTGAAGGTCTGGTGGCCCAAAGAGTGGCTGGTAAGATCACACAGTTTATTTTATGCTGACCCTTATATATGTATAGATTTTAAAACTTATGATAATGCTGCAGGTTGTATCTTCAAAGGTATTTGCTGTATATGATCTGACAGCTTTCTGTATTCTTTCTGGCATGTTAAAAAAAACCCGTTAAAATCCATTTTTACTACAGATTGATGTATGGGCACTGAACTTGACCTACAGTACATTCAACTATGTGTGTCAATAATACTTACTTTCTATTTTTGTTCAGCCACGATAACCACGAAGTAGTCAATTTGATATGACATTCAACAAAAACTAAATTGCTTGAAGTGGCACAGTCTGTGGAAGTTTATACTCCAATACTTCCAATTTAGCAAACTGTTGATGTCTTTGAAAGTAAAAAATAAGATGAGCTTTCTGTCTAAAAAGCGTTACTTTATTTTCTACTATGTGTCATTAAGCTCTTTAACTAGTGTTTTATATACAGCTGACAGATACCGTTTCTAAAATGTAGAGACTGTTTTACTAAAGAGTTCAGCAGCTGACATTGTCTCTTTCTACAAAATTGTCCAAATTTCTACCATGAGGACTGGCACAGAACTGACTAGGCCAAACTCTCTTACTACAGCCCCCCGTTACAGTCATGTGAAAAGTTTTTACAGGACACTTTGCAGTCCTAAATAAATGCCCCCTTACTGCTTCTATAGGAAATTAGGGGGTAGAACATCACTGCATGTCGTGATTTTACAAAAGTTGCATCTAAACAAACAACAAGACTTCTAGCACAATGTCTTTTGGACGGATGTTTGGCCATGATGCACGGCAGCATGTCGAGCAAAAACCAACAAAAGCTTCATACCATTTATGAAGCACAGTGGGAGAGGGCGGATGACTTTGGCTTGTTTTGCACCCACAGAACCTTTGGAATCATGATTGAACTCCTGTAGTGAGACCTTAAGAGGGCTGTGCAAGAATGAATTCCTGTAAACGTCAATGAACTAAAGCAGGCCAAAATTCCTCCACAATGAAGTGTGAGACTAATGAACTCACACAGTGAATAATTACTTAAACCTATTGCTGCTAAAGGTGGGTCTAGATATTACTTAATCGCGGGCTGTAGTTAGTTTTTTACAGGACATCAAGGAGTCTGATGGAAACTCATTCACATGACCGTCACTGTACATTTAGTTCATAATTGGCAGCAAATGTAGAATAATGTAGTGATGAGTAGAGTTGATGCCATCATCTGTGCACTGTATACACATCTCTCTTGGAAAACACTGTTCAGCCCTTATCTCATTTCCTGCATGTCACATCATCAGTCCCCGTCACTCAGGCTCAAACAGGAAGGGTTCTCTCCAGTCCAGCAGGTTGACTATCCCTAGATAAGCTTGGGAGACATCCTGCAGAATGGCAAGAAATTGAACAAAGTCAACATGACGAAGTGCGATAGCCATGACCTCAGATAGCGAACATGAGGCTTTCCAGAATCAACAATACTTCATTCTGCTGCCATTTGAATGTAGAACACTTTTTACATTAAGGAGCACAAAATGGTAGTTTTTGTTCTTGTAACATCAGGAATTAAAAATACCTTTTACTTTCTTTAAAACAGAAATATACTTATGTAATTTGTTTGGGGACTGTGAAGGCAACATTGTGTTACCTCTGGGTTTTTTTAGTGTGTGTGTGTGATTCACTCTTGTTTTCAGGAAAAAGCATCTTTTATACGAACAGAAAATGTCTGTTATCTCCTCGTTCTGCTGTTCTTATCAGACCCCTCATCCCCCATCTCCTTTTTTCAGTTTCCTCATCATTCTTCTTTCTTTCATCATTCATCTGTTTACCCCAGAGTACTCGGCTCGTGTCCAAAGTGTCATCCCCAGCATGACCTCTTCTCAGTCTGAGCACCACCGTTCTCACTCCCTCTCGGGTTGGTTCTCCCATCCTGTCTGAAGGAACACTTCAAAAAAAGGAAAAAGAAAGAAAGGAGATCCCCTCTTCTTCTTCTTCTTTTGCAAGTGTTGCTTCAAACCGATTCTGTATCTGCTTTGCCTTTGACTGATGTGGGCTTTGGTTTGCATTTTTAACCATTTTTCTTGTTTAATACTAGACTGCCCCCATCTGCTCATTTTGTCTTTTTATTCCACTTCCTCCCTTTTATACGTTTGAGGTGCATCATCATCAAACTAACCACTGATTCCTTTCTTCGTACACCCTCACACTTCATCTATGTTTGTTCTGAGCTGCTTTCTTCTTCAAGGTTAGGGAATCGCCCCAACAGTGGTGCAAAAAGAAGGGGAAAAAACCCTCAATTGGATAATGTTAAAGTTTCACAAGAACGACACAGAGGAAGCACAAAGGAGGCTCTGTCCCTTGCCAGGAGAGTGCATGTCACAAGATCCGTTTTGCCAAACTTGGGAAACAATACCGAGGCCAGGATACACTGGGCTCATTCAAGGCTGAGTTTTTTCTCTTGTGCTACTTTCAAGATTTACAAAGCCAGACAAAAGACACCGAATGTAAAAGAGGGACCACAGTCCTAGTTGGAAACATCACTAAAGTGCTATATGTCCCCTGAGAACTAGTGACCACAATGCAGACAGGATTGTTCTGTGTAAGGGGTCAGTCTGGCCTCTCCACCACAGACAGTAATATCCTTTGCAGTGATGCAACACTACATCACAGTTAAATGTTAAAATGATCTAGGATAGAACTGGAATAATCTCTGAGATCATATTTACAGCCATGACATTTATATACAACAAACTCCCAGAACTATTCACGCAAATGTCACGCAAAAGTGCAGATCATTAAGACGGCTCAGTTCTCTTATTGATCTGAACACTTTCCCAGTAATACAGTCTGCTCAGTCTGGCCTTAAATGCCCTTTCTTAGTTGCAGAGGTGCACATATGGAAACGGCGTTTTTCACTTTAAAAGAAAAGAAAAAGCACGCCACAGGATCACCGATCAAGTTTGTTTTTCGAATCAATGCCATGATATAGTTGGACTTTCAAAAGCTCAGAAATAGGAGATGAGAGAAAAAAAAATCAGTTCAAGGGATTACCAGCAGCCCCAGCTGGAAACTATTAGCGGTCGCTAAGGCAACGGCATGGTGTTTGACAGTGCTCCGCTGTAGAGCAGTGTATCATGGGTACATCTGGTTGTCAGTTTCCAGGCTCGGTGTGATGGTGTGTTTCTGTTCTGGGGGTGTAGACTGCATACTTTTAAAGCTGTCTGGATGAAGATTTTGGCCAGTGCTGAAATATCTGAGGCATTCCACCTACGCCGGCACCGATTTCTGCCTTTTAAAATTGATGAATGACTTAGATACATAAATTAATAACAGGAAAATGAAACGCATGCATTTGGAAAGTTCTATTCAGTTTTGGTGATAACTCACAGGAAATTATTTTTAACATCTCAGGTTTTGGTAAAAGCAGTGCCTGATAACTTTAATCCCGACTGTCTGACTGCTACATTTTTATAGCTGCTATCTCCAACTTTTCTCCTAAGATATTTGGCCAAGTCTTTTTTTGTCTCACTTCAAAGTGGAGCCGAGTGAAGGGAATATCAATATTTTTAGGTTTCCACAACAGTCAGGCTTTCAAGATGTCCACAAAATCATCTGCCAGTGTTAGGATGAGAGAAGCGCTCGGTCACACCAGCGTTTCCCACAGAATCTGCAGCAGGGTGGTGCACGCTTTCTTATAACAATTAAGGAATTCTATATGCTGTATATATACAGTCATTATTTTCTGTTGCAGCTTTTTGAGTGGACAGAGTCCAACTCCACCGTCTTGAATGACAGCTGGTAGGTTTTGTTTTGCGTTGCAGTCTCTGTGAACCTGTTGTACACCTGCTGCAGGTTCTGGGTTCTGGTTAGCTCACACCCGATCTCCAGAGCAGAAGATGATCTGCCAGCAGCTGCAGTGTAAAATGGTCCAGAAAAGGATGGCTCCAGTGGCTGATAGAATATGTACATAGGCTGCGAATAGTTGGGGCTCGCTGGTTAGTGCTGACTTTAAAAACGTAGCAAAAAAAAAGGGACTAAACTTTATCTCCCTGTAAGGATATTCCACCTGTACAAGGCATCTTTTCATTTAGGTCTGAATTAGAGGCATAAATAAACATAAAGGTAGAAGCAGGAGAAGAGTTGGTGACAAAATTTGAAACAAGATACTTGTTAAAAATTGTAAACAGCCACTTGAGAACAAGCACCATCACAGCATTTATAATCCGCCCACTCCCCTCTTTGTTTCTTAATGTTTTTTTCCTTCTTTTCACTTCCTCCCATTGACCTCCATCTAGTTTCAAAGCACTGGGCAGCCAGTGCTAATCTTTGGCACTGGCTTTTTCTGCTTTGGCCAGCATTTCAGGTATTGCTCCCTCAATCCTTTGAGTCAATGCTGCTGAATATTAGCATACAAAAAGCCTCTTTACTCCAATCCTGTTTGTTTTATGCTGCTAGCTTTTCTCTCTGCCTCTCAGTTCAAATGAGATTAGGAAAAATCAGCTTATTGGCTGCTCTGAAGTTCAGCCAAAACATTCAGTTTGCACCAGCACATCAAAGAGTTTGTAACAGAACATTTTGTCCTAGTATTAAAGAATTGTTGCATAGAAGACGGGAGTATCATTCTGTGTGCCACATTTCCAACATGGTGTGGGTTTCTTCTGAATAACGCTGTTGACCTTCAGGCTTCTTCTTCTGATGAGCAGCTAATCTGTTCGTAACTTTTTTTTTTGTATGTGCATGTTAAATTTGAAAGGACCACGGGCTCCTGCCGATGCTTTGCCTGGTTTGATTGTCTGCAAAACACACACAGTGGCCTGTGCATTGAGCACTAGCGATAGCTGACAACCATTAACATTCGGTGGCGTTGATGGAAGTGATGGAGTGAAGGCGGATAAAAGAGAAGCAGCAAGCTTTTGCCAAGTTGTAACACTCACTTGCTTTTCTTAGGCGTCCAGGCCCGTGTGTCATCCTTGGATGAGCCCACAGCTGCTCCCCGCCGTCGCATCACCAGCGAAGGCCAGAACCAGAACGGACCAGATGACAGTACGTCTCCTGATGTCCCACTTCGCTCTCCTATTCGGTGTGTTTCACCAGAGTTTGTCAACGCCATAGCGATGAACCCCGGTGGACGGCCAAAGGAGGTAGAAAACGCACATTTTAGAACTGCTTTTCACATTTTCTCTGCACCAGCGATGGCAGTTTCTTTTTTTCTTCTCATCTCATCTCTTTTCCTACTCCAGAAAAATATGCACAGCTATCGAGAGGCCTTTGAGGAGCTGGAAGGAGGTCACATCAGTCCTACACCCACAGTTGGTGGTGAGGTGTTTCCCCAAACCCCTGCCTTCCCCGTCTCACCGCAAACCCCTTACTTCAACCTATGTAAGTCCCCCCTCCGGCTGACAGAGGGCACTGTGGAGCTCAGGTGTAATTACTTTTTCAAGATTTATATCCTGGAATTTAACAAATTATTATTTTTAGCCTTTTTTAATCCAGCACTGAACCTGCATTCTTTCTGATGGCCAGCAGATGGCGACTCTCCTGGTCGCAAAATGAACATATAGAATTCTGTGAGAGGATAACCCAACTTAACACTCGATCTATGACCTCAGTTAACACTGGATTGTTTATCTTCCCCACCAACTGTTTCAAATCAAATTCAGTAGGACACGAGGTTTGTTTAGCAAAGTATGCTCTCCAGTTACAGTAAAAAAGATAATAAAACAGGATAAGCTTTATTAGTGTTGACAAATGAGTTTGTAACTTGGACAACAGAGTTTTTGACAAGAACTACGTAGACAAACCAGCATATAAGTTTGAAAGCATATCCACATACATACATCTACCCCCTCTTAGTCTCTCACACACCCAACAAAAAAGGTCATGCATTACATAACAGTGTCTTAGCCAGCTCTGCCAATTACCTCATCCAGTTCTCTTGCGTATCTCCTCTTTGGGCACTCCCATAAAAGTTAGTTATAAAACGCAGACACTGTATTTTTAACACTTATTTTGTGGCCGAAGATATTTCCTCCCACTTAAACTAGGAACACTGCTCAGGAACACGTCTCAGTCATACGGAGCTGCACATTTTTTTCACAAAGCAAACTTAAATGTTTGCGAAACAGGGAGAAAAAAAATAGTTGGACTGGGTTTAAAAACATGAAGATGGGCCAGAAAACTTTTTTTCCTCCAGCTGTGCACAAACTGGTGTTAACTGGTTACCAGTTAACTAAGAACAGTTTTGCAAGTCCTTTGCAAAACCTGTTGAAAGCGCACGGTTGGCTAAATGATGAGCGCACGTGACATCGGATTTATTTCCCACCAAGCTGTCTTCTGAGTAGTGTGTCTTCAAATCACCTGTCCCTCCCTCGCTCTAAAGACACACACACACCAAAACCACTAATTAAAGGTGACACATCAGGGTCTCAAGTACAAAGAATTGATTAGGATTCTTTGGTAAGTGGAGGATGCACGGCTCTACTGGAGTTCCACTGTCCCACAACGTCAGCCATAACGACCCCCTCGCCCCCATTACCCGCCATGTACTACAATCCTGCACCGCTTTGGCATGAGAACCACACGAGAGCAGCACTTACAGTTAAAACTCTACAGATTAGGACATGCAGACTCAAACACACACACACAGCACAGCCATTATCATGAACTTTTACACTCTCTAGAGCTGCTGCTCTCAGTGTATATTGTTGTCAATTGTGTTTGGGGTCATGTTGCTGCCTTATTTCACTGCATTGCCTCCCTTCCCCTGTCAGTCTTACCCAGCTAGAGTGTCTTGATCTGATAATTCTGTTATCTTGATTTTATTTTAATTTGGGCTGGAGGGGAAAAAAGAGAAGTGGGCATTGCAAAAAAAAAAAAAAAAACAGATGTAAGATAGGTAATGTTTTGGAAAGACTCAACAGGAGTATTACATATTTGTTGTTAGAGTAACACAGGTCTAATGGCTAAAGCCTAAGAAGTAACATATTCCTCTTCTTATCTTTCCCTCCAGTGTCAGTACAGCAGAGACTGTCTAAGCTCGTGTTTTACCCCGTTACTGGTCACATGCATGTTTTGCCCCTCCATCAGAGCATGAGGCATGGGCACCTTCTAAACACTGCACTCGTGTGTGCTAATTGATGGAAATGCAATACTGTGTCTTGACAGCTTGTCACCTGTTAATTTAACATTAATAGGTTTAAACATTAAGTTAATTAGATTGCCTCATAATTTTCTAAAACCAGTGATGAGTTAGTGTTAAACTGTGTGAGCAGGTAGCAGCTGTCAAGAGGTCTGTAATGTACCATGGTGCGCGGTGATAAATGTCTGGTATCTCTTCAGGTCGCTCCCCTCCTGGTCTTGCCAAGACTCCACTGTCAGCCCTGGGTTTGAAGCCCCACAACCCAGCAGAAATCCTCCTCAATCAAACAGGCTCAGGTTGGTTGCAACAGTTTCAGATTCTGGTGATGCAAACACCTTTGGTTATCGATAAATGAGAGTCAAGTTGCCACTCCCTTCTAATGACGTATATAAATACAACTGAAGATCATTTTATAAGCATACATTTTAGTTCAGATGAGCTGAGAAACAGAAATAAAAGGAGTTTGGTTAAAAATGACAAGACAACATTTAACTGCTGCTAATATTTCTTTCCCTAAAGACACCAAACACTAAAGTTTCCAACCCCCTTGATACGTCTTGGTTTTTTTTTGGTTTTTTTACAACATTTTGTTCTTTGGTTTATCCCAATGATGCTTCACAGATGATGAAAGCAGTGAGGGTGAGGAAGGTAAGAGCTCCAGTATAATGCCACATATCATCATTCACTTTAACCCTCTCCACCCCATTTTTCTCAACATATTTAGTCTTTTTCCGTCCACGTGTCACATTCGGCAAAGCCATTCCCATTTTTAGTTGCCATCAGAGTTAAGTAATAGTGTATGCTGCTTTTCGGAGTGGTCTTAAGTACCACTTTAGGCTATTATTTGCATTTTATCACCCTTATGGACAATAATGAGGCACCCCACCCTGGAAAATCAGAAACCCAGTATAGAGCTTTTATTTATTTAGGCGTGTCTTTCATATACAGCACCAAGAAGCTATGTGGAGTCTGTCGCCAAGTCAGCAGTGGCAGGAGGAGAGCCATGCACATCACATAGAAGCCTTACTCCGCTGGGAGATGCTACAACCAAGCAGAGAAGTCAAAGTCCCACCACCACTCACACACTGAACCCACCTTTGTCCAGCAGCAGTCCCATACAGAGCTCACCGGGGTAAGATGGGCCTGTCTTATAGTCATGTTTAGCCTTCTCCTTGAGTACTTGTACTCCTCCGTGAGAAGCTATACTGCATTATTACGCACGCTTATTTACTTCTCTCGCTTCTCTTTCAGCGATCACCCTGTAGCAGAGAGCAGTGTTAGCACTCCGTCCCAACCCACTACTGATTCCGGGTTCCGCTCCCAGCCTACAGAGAGTGCCTACCCCACTCCTACTCCATCATATCAAGCCTTGAATACCCCCACTTCATCCTACCTGGATTCTAGCTCTCCAACCTCCTCCTACCTTGGCACTGCAACACCCACACCACCTTACCTGGGTCCCAGCACCTTGTTAGGAAGCTATGCATCCTCAGATCCCAACCCGCCCAGTTCAGAACCAGTTCAGACCACACTCGGCCATGGAAGCCCCAGTAAACAGATCCAGACCAACATCATTGGCTCTACTAACAACCCCGTCCTCCAGCAGCGCCCCAGTATTAATCAGGAAGTTCCCGCCATGAGCCAGCAGACATCACCAGCTAATGGCTTTGAAGTGGGCGTGTCGGGTCTCAGTGGCAGTCCCGTCCTCGGTCATTGTCCATCTCAGGGAGCGCAGAGCAGTCCAGTCCTCAACAGGCAGGCTGCTATGGGGCCAGGGCCCCAACAGAGCCCAGTCCTCAGCAGACAGCCGTCCCTCGGTCAGCCTATTCAGAGCAGCCCTGTGCTCAGCCGACAGCCATCGATCACACAGGCTCAAGGAAGTCCGGTGTTGGGCCGTCACCCCTCCATTTCTCAGATGTCCCAGAGAAGCCCCAGTTTAGACCGTCACCCCATGCACAGTGGTTACACGACACCAGATGAACGACATGGGAACCTGTCACGACAGAGCAGTTCTTCGGGCTACCAGGGACCACCAACTCCCTCATTCCCCATCTCACCTGCAGGCTACCAAGATGGAGGGATGATGGGGATGGGTTTAGGGTTCAGGCAGGGCAGTCCAGCCCCTGGATTTCAGCCCCAGCTTCCAGAGAAGAGGCGCATGTCAAGCGGCGATAGACCAAACGGAGCGCTGTCCTATGGCACGATGAACGGGAAGATGATGCCCACAATGAGTGGAGGAGGCAATCCCAGCTACTTCCACACACTTTCTGACTTTTCAAGGTTCACTATGACTGGTAAGTACATACAATTTATGGATTCTTAAGGGGTTCATTCCATAAACTGTATATAGAAGTGCGATGGAAAAGTTTCCAGACTCTGACCAGAAAAATGAAAATTACAAACCGGATTTAAACTGAGCAACTGTCAACTGTGCAAAATTAGCATCCGAGGTAATATGTCAGTAAACTATGGATTTGCTTGCTTGATCTTGCTGGCAAGCTAGCCAGCTAACTCTAGAATTAAACAATTAGTACAGTTTGGCACCACTATGGTGAAGTCAGGGTTTCAAAAACAGCAGTCCACAAATCAGCATTGATGTTTTGTTTTTTTAAATGAGTTTCGAGTGTTTGGGGTGACATCCGTTTTATATCTTGGCCGATCCAATTCACAGTCAAGGCAAAGAGGATATATTTTTGTGATTTCCTGTTACATCTTTGGATTTTTGTTGCAGATGGAAGCCCCGACAGCAGGCTGAACGTCAAGTTTGTTCAAGACACGTCCAAGTTCTGGTACAAACCTGACATTTCCAGAGAGCAAGGTAGGAAGTCAAAAGACCTCATTTATTATATTAATCAAATATAGATCCATCCAAGTGGGTGGATTTATGTCATACTTTTAAACATTTAGACAAACATTAAGGAACAGAAGCAGCTGTCATCATTAGCAGCGTAACATATCAGCTGTGTTGTGAGCAGTACTTTTGCAAACGTTATTGTGGTGAACATACAGAGCATATTATAGAAATGACTTGGGCTGCATGGTTTAATTGAGTATTACTCTGAATCCTTTGAGTTGCACTAAAAGGACTCTTTGTTGAAACTCAAGTCATTGTTCTGAATGTCAGTGATGTAAGTCACTGGACCCGGCAACGTCATCTCTTTTGATAAATGCACGTACACATGTGCACAATACTGACGATGCATGCAGCAGCATACACAAAACATTTCTGTCCTCGTGTGTTTTAGCTGTGAGGTCAGCAGCTAGTGACTGGCCTGTAATGGATTATATCATGTTAAACATAAGCATATGCTCAACTGCGATGACATCAGACACACGGAGAGTTTATACTTAGTGCAGTGCACTCCCAGAAAGAAAGCCACACCATATGCAGAGAATTAGGGAACATCTGCATGTGTTGCTCATCTCATCCATCTTCCTTGCTTAAACTGTCACATGTGGACAGGCCTGGGCATTGAACTAAACAGTGAAGTTAAAGCTCTAAAGCTCCTCTCTGTGAACAATGAAGTGTCTGAAGCAAAGTGTCATGTTAGAAGTTGTAGTTCTAATAAAATGCAGACCAACGGCAGTTTGTTTTAAAAAAAAAAAAAAAAAAAAAAAAAAAAAGGGTCAGGACTCATTTCATCCTACTCTTACTCATGCTTCACTTTTGACTTCATGCCACCTTCTTCCTTGGCTTACCTTCATTCTTTAATGACTTTTCCGACCTCCAAATTCCATCACCTAAATTTAGCTGGTGGAATAATAAAGAGGTTTTTCATTGTGGACAAATTGTCCAGTTTTTCTTTCCCTCAAATGCATTTCTTTTTGTTAAGTACTTATTGTAACAAATAAAGCTTCTAACCATAATTGTGTAACATGTGGTTTGTATACTGTAGTATGCAGTTTCTCCATGTTTTAACAACAACCTGCCAGGGGCCTGCACATCGACAATGTAATCTAATACTGAGCTTTGTTACAACTTATTGACATAACACAGAGGAAAGTGCATGTAATAGATAAATAACAAGACTAATGCCAGGTTCACTTAGTTCTGTATGACATTTAGGACTTTAAGATGGTCACCGTGTGGTATGAGGTGACTGTAGGCTCAAAGATTCTTGCCGACTTTGGCCAGGATACATACATTTCTACATAAACACAGAGCAGATCTGGCTTTGCTGCCTTTTGCCCCTATTTGATATAATCAGGAAGGAGGTGCCAGAGAATTACAACTAAAGACAAGAATTTAAACAAACACTAGATCATACTAAGAGGACAGATCTGGACTGCTTGTCCTTTGGCCGATGTATCACTTCATGCATTACACTGTACCCAAGACTACTAGCTTTTTCTCTCTTATCCATTATAGCCTAAATCTTTGGATTGGTGCTGCTTTACATCTTTGTTGTGTCATCTGAACCCAGCAAAAGTAAAGAGCGACTGTTATTTCATCTGTGAGGCCATAATGAGGCACAGGCGAGTCGTTCTGTGAGCTGCTAGCAACAGCATGCTATCAGAAACGGACGGCCGAGGAGTTTTTACATTCGAGTTTTGGTTGTTGAGAAAGGCACAAATGAAATGTGGCTTGTTGATGATGTCAGATTAACAGTCAGTAGATGTTAAGAACCTTTATTAGTCCCACACATGGGAAATTTGTTTAAAGATTTGTTAAAAGATCTTAATTTATCTTGAGGTGAGTGTTGGAACATCAATCCATAAACCGACTCAGCAGTAGCATGTAGGTTATTGTATCACCTCCCAGATTCCTGATGTTCTAAAGTAACTCAATGTTCTCTGTATTCCAGCCATCAGCCTGCTGAAGGACAGGGAGCCCGGAGCCTTTGTTATCCGGGACAGTCACTCCTTCAAAGGAGCTTATGGCCTAGCCATGAAGGTGGCGTCTCCTCCACCCACTGTGCATCCGAACAAGAAAGGTAGGGGGAGGACGGTGGGCAGTACATCAAAGCAGTTACAAATGTGCCAAATATTCAGTACACACACTACTTCTGTGTTTAGTGCAGCCCTTCTTGTTTTGTTGGAGGCAGCATGAATGTTAGTACCTTAATACCAAAGATATGAGGCGATGTCTGAATGTGATTCAGCTGGTGCATTACCCGCCTGGACTCACGCACTGCTTGGCTCTTTTGTTGCAGGTGACATCACCAATGAACTGGTGAGGCATTTCCTGATCGAGAGCAGCCCTAAAGGAGTGAAGCTGAAAGGTTGCCCCAACGAGCCTTACTTTGGTTAGTGGAAGCACTCTTGCTGCTGTCTTTCATTTCTAAAACATACACTAACAGCTTAGCAGTGACATAACGAGTCTGTAGGAAATGTCAAGCACGAGCGCTTTCTCTCTTTTGTGTGTCAGTTGAAAATCTGAGCCCCTTTCCAAGTTTGAAAACGTCTAATCCTGCTGTAATTATAGTATTGAGTGACGTGATCTCTCTCGTGTTCTCCCTACTAATTACACTACACGGCTGTGTGTGCGTGCGCGTCTGCATGCACTAAAGGGGCAGACCAACTTCTGTGAACTTTTGCCTTCGCGCTCCTCGTTTCTTCTCTTCCACTCTTGTCTTCAGCTTGTAACTCACTTTATCGCTCTTATTCTTTAGTGGAGTTTTTGCTTGTATTTCTTTAATTTCAACTAACACAAAAGCACAAAACTGTTTTTTCCTGTCATCTTTTTTTTTTAATTTCCCACTCCCTTTCAACATGTAAATTAATCAGAATGTTTTTTTGTATGTAATTTGTATAGTATATTTTTTTTCTCTCATTTCTTTTCTAAATGTACTTGTATATTGTTCACATGTTGAAATAAATTACCAATCAATCAATTTACTTCAGTGTGACATTACAGCCAACAATGAACAATTAAACCTGAGTCCTTTGAATCCCTCTTTCAGAGCTCGTGAAGTTTATCCATAATCCTCCACCATTTAAAAATAACATTAATAACTCCAATTAAAAGATTCAGCTGTCATTGTGTAAGAAGTCAGGCGTACTACAGATTTAGTTAACGAGGGATCCATTATGATTAATTTAAAATCTAAATGTGTATTCTTCGACACTAATAGAGTAGTTTTCAGTAATCCTTGGCCATGATGCAGCCCCTCAGTTCATACACTCCCTAAAAGAAGCCTTTTAACTCCCTTCACCTCCCTTTAAGTTAGCTTTCATCAGATTGCCTGCCCAATGGAAACAGAAGGTTTGAAAAGCAGCTAAATAGGGCTTATCTATTGTAGAAAACCTACAAGAAAAAGTCACTATAAGAGTCAAAAGCTCATGCTTCAGACTGGTCAAAATGCTCAGGGGGGATTACCTGCACATACATTTACCTCTTTATTTATAATTTTAATATGGGTCACCATAATAAAAACCTAATGTCAGCAATCTTGTTAAACAATTAACCAGCTACAGGTCATCTATACCACGTGTCAAGATGGTTGTTATAACTGAAGAAAGCAACACTCTCAAACTGGAAGCTTCTGTGGAACCAGCTCCCAGTTTGGATTCAGGAGACAGATTCTCTCTCTACTTTTAAGATTAGGTTTAAAATGTTCCTTTTGATAAAGCATAGAGTTAGGGCTGGATCAGATGACGTTGAACCCTCCCTTAGTCACGCTGCAATAGGCTTAGGCTGCTGGGGGGCTTCCCATGATGCACTGCAGTGTTTCTTCTTTACTCACTATGTGTTTATACACCTCTCTGCATTTAATCATTAGTTCTTATTGATCTCTGCCTCTCTTCCACCTGTCTTCCCCCCATCACTTTTCAACCCGGTTCTGAGGTTTCTTCCTGTTAAAAAGGAGTTTTTCTCTTCCCACTGTCAACAAGTGTTTCCTCTAAGGGGGTCATTTGATTGTTGGGGTTTTTGTTCCATTGTTGTAGTTCTTTACCTTGCAATATAAAGCACCCTGGGCTGACTGTTGTTGTGATTTGGCACTCTAAGAAGAAAACTACCAAGCGGCAGAATTGATCCAGTTATATGAGAAAAAAAAAATCCACAAACTTTCTCATGGCAACTCAAAACTCCCTTTAAGTAAAGCTGAACATTTATAAAAACTTGTTTCTCTTTGACAGGTTGCCTGTCTGCATTGGTCTACCAACATGCTATAACACCACTGGCCCTCCCATGCAAACTAGTCATCCCCACCACAGGTATGTGCAATAAGTGTTCTGTGTAACATGTATTCCATTTAAAAGTGTTTCTGTCTTACTCTTAAGCAAATCTTTACAGTTAAAAAAAAATTTATTTTTTTTTTAAAAACTGAAAATCTGACCCTTGATGGAGTCCTCATCCCAAAACGGTAAACTTTAAACTTTCTCTCCTGTAAATCAGAGCTCACTGAGGAAGTACCAGAGGTCACAACAGCAAACCCGATGGCTGAAAGGCTGAAACAAGGAGCAGGTAAAACCTCCTCCTCAGTATTAAAAGTCATTAGGTTATTTAAGTTTAACATTTCCAAGACAGTCAGCCAAGTTTTGAGGTTCTTGGACATAATTGTCAGCGTCATTAGTGTGTTTTGTCACTCATTCTGACAACGTGACGTTCTTGTTGTCCCAGTGCTGAGGGCCCCTGCTGACTCCCATGGTAAACCCAGTGCACTTTCATTTGGAAACCTACAACTGGAATGTGCATCGTGTCTGTGTGTTGTCTGTCCGTGTATGCTCCACAAATGAAGACGAATAAATAACAGTCCCGTGTGACAGATTTCCCCAGAACATGTCTTTTAACACTAGCGTCCAGCTTGCGCTCCATAACAGACAGAATGTTTTATGTGGAATGATCTGTTTGGTTTCTAAAACCCCAGCCTTGTTGCAGAAAGCATGCACTCTAATGAGGACAATGTCAACATTATTGCATGAACAGATTTTTCACGATTGGGTTTGACACCATTTATCCAGCTGGGATGTCTGCTCTCTTTACAGCATGCAATGTTCTCTACATCAACTCAGTGGAGATGGAATCACTGACAGGGCCTCAGGCTGTCGCTAAGGCCATATCTGAGACACTGGCTGCTGCTTCTCCACCTACTGCCACCATTGTGCACTTCAAGGTGTCCTCACAAGGCATCACACTCACTGACAACCAGAGGAAGTAAGTCTAAACCACACCTGTCCCATCTTAAACATGAGGTGTTTGATGTCTCACAAGTGTAGACGTTGCATGTCATATGTTGTCGCAGACATATTTTTGACGAGCCTTTGACATCTCAGCGTATTTTAAGATATAAATATGTCTTTAAAGGGCTGGAATTAATGAATATGAGCAACTGAACACAATCACAAAACAATAGAGAAAATTAAAGTATTAGAATTTTTATACACTATATTATTAACTATTTCACAGCTTTCCCTATTATTACATCTGCATATCATCATTACATTTGGGTGCTGAGCTTTGGAAGGGTGTTAGAGAACAGTGAAGCAGACGTACTGGCCTGTTGTAGAAAGATAGAGCTAAGCCCGAAGACCAAGGTTTTGACTACCCAGTGGCTCTATGTCCCAGTCATCAATGATGGTCACGAGCTCTGGGTAGTGACAGAAAGAATGACACTGCTGATACAAGCGACCAAAATGAGTTTCCTTTGTTGAGTGGCTGTGCTCACCCTTAGAGATACTGTGAGGAGCACAGTGTCAAAAGTATGTCAAAAGGGGCTAGCTGAGGTGATCTGAGCGTCTTAACAAGATGTATCCTGGATACCTCCCTTTTGAGGTTTTTAGGGCACACCCAGCTGGGACAGGAGCCCACAGTAGAATTTGTTGGAACGATTATATATCTCAACATTCCCTGGGAGGAGATGGAAAAAGATCTTGGGGAGAAAGGAAGTCTTACTCTCCTTTAGCCTGTGGCCATACCAAAAGCACTTTAGATAAGCAGAAGAAAAAGGGTGGACATGTGCATCATATGTTTCAGTTTTTATTTATGTAGTGGTAGTTCACAGCAGCAGATTTCTCAAAGCAACCCTAAACTCCAACTCCAACTTTGTGATCAAGCACTTGGTGACGGCAGAGAAGAAGAACTCATTTTTAACAGGAAGAGTGATTTTAAGCATTCAAGTTCACTACTCGAATGCTTGAAAACATGAACTTTGAGCATTATCATAGAAGCTCAGCTTCCACAAGTTTTACATTAATGTTTTTAAATGCACGGCTGTCAGGAAAAGCATGCTAGCATTGACAAAGAGAGATAGCTTACTGGTACTGATGGAATGAACAATTTAGAACCGGTCTGATGTGTAGTGATACACGAGAAAAAGTAGAGCCCTTGCATAACTGGCACAGTCTGAGTTTAACCTCCTCAGACCCGAACTCTTCCACGACATGCATTTTTTATTTCTCTTTGATATTTGGGCTGATTGGGGCCTGATGAATGTAAAAACAAAGAATTACCAGATTTTTTTTTAACCTTATTTTGTTTTTAAGAAAAATAAGAGCCACATATGAGGATATTCATTTAAAATTTTGATAGAACAGTAGCAGTATAATGTCCTCGTAAGTGGATATCAGGCCCTTGTAGAGCAAAATTGAGTATTTTAGTCTAAATAACCCAAAATGTGATGTCCACATATGTGGACGCAGGTCCTAGGAGGTTAAAGTTCATATTGACCAAATCAGCCTAAATCATCAATGGTTGCTCTGTTTAAAAGCTGTATAAAAGTATATGACATGCAAGTCCACAGAATGGACATTTCAATTTTTAAGTTTTGTGTCATTTACATCTTTTTTAGGCTTTTCTTCCGACGCCATTACCCAACCAACACTGTCACGTTCTGTGATATAGACCCTCAGGACAGAAAGTGAGTACAGAGAGCCATTAAAATACTTAGAACAATATTAGCGACTTGTTTTCAGTTCCTCAAGTGTGTTTAAAGCCCGTGATTTCAGCTAGTCCAAGTAGCACATTGGTTTTGTTTAGTTAAGACCTTAAACAAAATACTTAAATCATTTCAGATGGAACAAGCCTGAGGGAGGAACAGCCAAGTAAGTAAACTTTCCTTTCAGTCAACATTTGATACTTGAAAGTACTCTTTTTAAGAGACTGACCGATGCTGATATTTAGTTTCTGTCAGACGCACCCATAACAGTTGCTTCGTGTAGTAATTTGAGTCCTTACTAAGATGATATGGCGTTGAAGTTTGAAAAGAAACAGTTTGTTTTACTCTTCCAACCTGCTGATTATTCGTTCACACTCTGCTTGTGTTTGTAGTCTTTCAAACACATTGCAAACAGAGAAGTTACACAGTGCCCTCTGGTGGATTGTGTAACATCAACACAATGGTCGGTGTTACTTCCATCTCTTCCTTCCTTTTTAAACTTTGATTAGTTGGCTGTTACAACCACGTAACGATATATCATCAAAGATACTATCCGCTGTTATGTCAGTGGGGCTCTAATGTGAACTACTTAAAAGGTAATTTTTGTAATAACGCTCTGGTAACTGGTAAAAACCTCACCTCCATGGGAAGCAGGAACAAACATTTTCAGTTTCACTTAGTACTTTGTACTAAGGGTACTATTGGTATTATAATGAAGTACATCCTGGCAATAGTTCAGGTAATGTATTTTCAAAAACTACTTCCTGTCGATGGCTTCAGTTCGGAAGAGATTAAACTAAATAAACAAAACCAAACACACATTTACAAAAATACCTTCAAGTGTCTGTAAATCTGCTTTAAGTCGTTGATGAATGAAAATGGCAGCCCTAATGACGAAATCTCCAATATTGATGTTTCAGGCTGTTCGGGTTTGTGGCGCGTAAGCAGGGAAGCACAACAGACAACGTCAGCCACCTCTTCGCCGAGCTGGACCCTGACCAACCTGCCAGCGCCATCGTCAACTTCGTCTCGAAGATGATCACCTCGCAGAAACGATGAGCGCTGTCAGCAAAAACCCCTCACGCTTTTTTTCAAAATAACTTTGGTTATTTTCCTTCCTTTTCTTTTAAACCTCACAGACGCTCTCGGCTTTCAGTTTTACGTATCGCTTCATTTTTCCTGCTCTTTCACATTTAAGCCAACGCGTGTGTAGTTGTGAAAGAATGAGTGCGCGTGTGTGTTGAGAGTGTGTTCGTGTGTGCGCGGCTTGCATGCGTTTGCTTATAATCTTGGATGGACTCCAGAATGGACCAGAGGAAGTGCAGGATGAGGCGTGGCTGTGTGTGACAATGGGCAAGGGAGGCGACTTTAACCTCCCGGGCAGGGTTAACTCATGAACAGGAAGAGGGAATGACATTGTGTGCAAATGTTATTTTTTTAGCAACTGTTTCTTTTTTTGTTTTTTTTTAAAAAAAAGAAGAAGTCAAGTAGTGTGATGTAAAAGGTGGATTGTGAATCTATCAGGCTTTTTTGACTGGTCAACCAAAGATTTTAAAAAAGCAGTCAGGGCGGGTATAGCGTGCCACTGACTATGAGGGTCGGAAGTATTCTTTTGTAAAACAAATATGGCTGCTTAAACAAAAAATACTGTTTCTTTCTGTATGTACTGATACTGTAGGTCAATTCTGCACCGTTGCCATCTTGCAAAAAAAGAAAAAAAAAAAGATTTTTTGCAGCTGGTAAGGGTTGTGTAAATACTCTAGATTGCTTTTTTTGAGTAGGACTGTTCTAGATAACATTTGGTGCCTCACTTTCTTAACTAAATGCAGAGCTTTTAAAGAAAAAAAGAAGAACCTAAAACATATCCACGCCGTCTTAATATATGCAAATAGCCAAAATACCACAGGTCCTTCCCTGTTCGTAGTGTAGCTAAAGATGCGACTGATGTGCAGCTTGAGCCTGAAGAGATCAGCTGAACCTTGCATTCAGTGAGACCACAGAAAAAATATTATAGAACAGGCCACTGAATCACTGCATCCACAAGGCATTGATTGTATCAGAGAAGCGTGGAGGAGGGTGGTTTGCTTCCCGTCTGCCACCATCCTCTGTGCAGCCACACCGTTCACTCATGATTGAAGGGCCGAGGGCAGTTTTTGTGAGGACGATCTTTATTTTAAAGAAAAAAGATTTGGTCCTCCAAATCTGCTCTGCACTTTTCTCTGCTCAAAGTTTCCATTGATGAAAGAAGCTCTCACCCTACCCAAAAGTAAGCTATACATATAAATATACATATATAGATATATATATATATATAAACTTCCAAACAGTGACTTAAGATATTTATTTTTGTTGCTTTGTTGCTCTATATTATCTTGTATACATGTATTATAAAGTATACATCAAGATTACTGAAAGCAAGAAGAAAAGATTGCTTTTATTTTGGCTAAAGTCAAGTGCATTGACGTATATAAAGGTGTAAAGTGTGTGCATTTTAAAAGGGGTATCACTGTTGTTTTTGAATGTTTTTTTCACAGCATTATTTTCTTTTGTTAACATTCTTGTTGTTTTCTTGGGGGAAATATTTTGTATGAAAAATGGTTGTTACTAAAATCCAAATTGGAGTTATCCTAAAGTGATGCCAACGCCGCTGTTTTATTAACTTAAAACCTGCCGAGAAAATACGTTGTCCAAGTTTAGAGCACTTGAAATGTTAAAGTATTATCCGTGTTTTTGTTGTCAACCGAGTGGAGGGGAGCTGTTGACAGACCTGTGTCATGTCCCTGCGTGTATTCAGGCAGACTATCGGGGGTCCTTACTTTCACACTGCCTCACAGTAGGTCTGAGGCTTTTAACAGCAAAACCAAGTCAGTTTAGTAAGTAGCTGCTTCCCCCGTGTGGTGCAAAAGGATCACTACAAAGGAGCCACTTTTAATTTAATACAGTGTTTTAGCTGTGAAATATTGAGTTAACACAATTTGATCACTGACAAAACTTAAATGATTTTGTAGTTTTCTTGACAAACAAAATTATTTTGCTTTTTCAATTTTAATTAAAGGAATGAGTGGCAATGAAAACTCCCACCTATGGCAGCATGATGCAACATAAGTAAGGGTTAGTTTGGGGGCCTATTTGGACTCAAACCTACGTCTCCAAAAAGGAAAAAAGCAACGGAGCCCTTCCAGGAGTTTATACCTGACTAGAATGTTCCATTATTTATTAGCAGGAGCTTGCATGCTCGACTCAAATTGTAACCGTCGGCCTGTTGACTAATCTGTGCACAGCATCTTCATGACTCATTTAAACCAGCCTTTCCGCAGAGAAGCCCATAGGAAGATATCAGTGCGAGTTTCACGTGACGACTGCCTCTTGGCTCAGCTTATAAGACAAATAAGCTTTTTTTGCCTACAAACTCCTTCTTGAGGGGAAAAAAAAGATAAAAGACTTCCTAACCATGAAACTGAATGTCAGTCATTTGTTTTCCAAGATGGACACTCCAGTGGCGTCTGCCCACTCTAGACAGATCAGTCTGGACCCAAGAATGTGTGTGAATGAGCTACTATTCCTGTATAGAGCTTTGTCATGTTGTTTTGGTTTGCTACATTGTATGGCTTTTACTATTTCTGATGGAAAAAAAAAAACACATTAAAAAGCAGTACAAATCAAAACCGCCTAAGTTTGTTCTTTCACTAAACAGGCAGGTTGGCTTTGTTGTGCAGAAACTGAAGATTTAAGGTTAATTTAGCATAAAATATTACAACATTGCATTTAACATTTTTAAACTGATTACCAAATTGATGGGTGGAGGAGGAGTAAGGTTAGTGAATCGGGAAGTGTAGAGGATGAGTAAAGACAGGACAGCTATGAAGAGCAGAAAGGCTCAGATGAGATTCCCATGGAGATATAGAGATGTCTACGAGAGAAGGCTTTTTAAATCAGACTGTTTAACACAGTCTTGTGTAGAGTGACACGATGCTTGAGAAATGGAGAAGTGTACAGGTTCTGATTTTCTAGAATAAAGGTGATCTGCAGAGCTGTGGTAACGACACAGATAGAAGCTGATAACTATACAATAAAGATGTTAGAATGAGTTGTTTGGTTAAGAAGAGTGGTGATGATCAGTGAGCAGCAGTAGGGCTGCACGATATTAGGAAAACCTGCGATGTGCGATAACTGTGATCAATACTGCGATAACGATATGACTTGCGATAAAATAAATAGCAAAAAAAAAACAAAAAACAAATACATAATTTCCGTTTTACTGCACAGTTTTATTTAATGAAAGCTGCTGTATTAGCAGTGTAACAACAAAGTGCAGTCAAACATTGAAACATTGCCCCCATAAAAAAAATTTCTGAGGCTTGAATTCTGAAAGACATCCTTCCCGGTCTCTATAATTAGTTTTAAATAAACATAACTTAAATTATACTGCAAATTATCTCTATGCAGTTGTTCATCATTTTACCACTCACCAAGTAGTTATGATGCAAGTCAAAACTGGAGTGGAAACTTTACTAGATTAAACTATAGGTAAGAACTTGTCTGCTGTGGGAACACACCAAAGAACAATTGTCTACCTTTGTGGTCGTACTGGCCAAGACTAATATTATCAACAATTAAGAACAATGTAGGTAGTGTATTTTTGTAATTTTTTGAAAAAAAAAAAGGTTTCTCTATCTTGCATTCATCCTTCCTGAGTGAATGTTTTTTATGGCAAGTTCTTGTTAAGGAAAACCAACATGTTTACTCTCCAAGGTTTTAAACATGTGCGCTGACATGTTACTATGTTTCCTGATGTACTAAAAAGTCTCTCTGAAGGTGAGCTACTTGCAGGTATGCAGAGATACTTCCTTGCAAGCTTGCTTAGCTGTGGGAATGTCATTTTGTGGAGTTTCCACCATGCCAAGGGGTCTTCCTCACTGTCTATGGCCGTGGATAGCAAGTAGCTGTTAAGCTCAGCTTCAACAGCTTGTGAGAGATGCATAAAAGAGGAGGTAGGGATTGGAGCTGCCTTGAAGAAACTGCCCAGGGACTTTTTTGCCTTCTTCAGGGGACGACTGGGTGGATCATCTGTCTGGGCCTCTGGTTCAGCGGAGCTTCTCTCCTGGAACAGAAAGCAGATTATAAGAAAAGTAAACATTTTGGACTAAATATGAATTGAAAGGTTTTATATATAAGCATGCATGAATACCTTCTGTGCCACTGCTTCCATTTCTGACATCACTCTGGTCTTGATGTCTGAGACTCGATCAGTGCTGGTGTAGCTGACTTTAAATCTGGGATCCATGAAGCACGCCATGTCCATAAGTTCCTGGGTAGCTGGATTTTCATATTTAGTAATCAGGTACTCGAGGATTTTCTTCTTAATTGATTTTGTCAAATCACTGTCTTCTTCCTTCTCTGCAAGCACCGACGTCTTCATCAGATGAAGGACTGGTTTTACATATGAAACACTAACGTAGCTCTCACCAGACAGGGCATCTGTAAAGTCTTGCAGGGGGTGTAATGCCTGGTTGACAGACTCCAGTACCTCAAGATCCTGCCAAGTAGGAATCAAGTGTCTTGATTTCTTGTCTGCTGAGATGACATCAGAAATGGCCCGCTGCTGCTCCAGGACTCTCTCAATCATCTTCTGCCTGGAACCCCACCTGGTTGGGCATTCTGTGATCAGTGTGTGCTCTGGGAGGTTGAGCTTCTGCTGTGCTTTTTTCAGAGCCATCTTTGCTTTCCAGCTGTGGCAAAAATGTCCAACTAACTTTTTGCAAAGTCCAATGGCTCGGGCAATGCGGGCATCATCTTTGATAGAATTTTCTGGAGAAATAAGAGGAAACAAAAAAACTGTCATGTTTAAAACCTTTTTTTAAAAAAAAAAAAACTAATTGAAATTTATAACTAAAGTTGTCTAAAAAGGTAACATTATCCTTATCAATATCAATTTGATAATAATGTATAGCACATTTTCATTGCTAAAAAGATCTGCCTTGAATAAAACTTACCGATTGCAAGGTGCAGCCTGTGTCCAAAACACTGAAGTCTGACCCAGTTGTTTAGCTCCGTGGCTCTCACAACATTGGCACCGTTGTCTGTGGTGATGCACACTTGTCGATCTTCTTTAAGATCCCAGCTGGCTAACACCTCACGTAATACATGGGCTATATTTTCACTAGTGTGGGAGTCTGGAAAATACACAGTCTCTAGACACCGTGTTTTCAGTTCAAAGTCTTCGGTGAGGAAGTGCACTGTGAAACTCATATATGGTTCCGTTGTACGACTTGACCATAGGTCTGTAGTGCTTGCGTAGTTTTCAGCTTGGCTCAGTTCAAACATGACGGTCTTGCGGCATGTTTCATACATTTGTGGAATGGCGACATGTGAAAAGTAGTTTCGTGAGGGGATGCGGTATCTCTGGTCCACTTTATGTATCAGACTGGTGAAGCCCTCTCTGCTAACTGTATTTATAGGCATCATGTCTTTAGCCAAAAAATGTGTAATGGCCTCTGTTATTTCTTTGTACCGCTTCGACGTTTTCTCATAAGGAATTCCACTTGAAAAACTCTGATACAGAGACGGCTGTTGGACTGCTGCGCTCTTTGTCTTAACATTAGCAACCTTTGTTTGGCTAGCCCTATCTTTCTGGAACTTTTCAAACAGTTCTCTGTGGTTGTATTGAAGATGATGGTGGAGATTAGTCGTGTTTCCTCTGGTGGTTGCCACGAGTGTTCGGCAAGTTTTGCAGAGTACCTGTGTTTGGAGAACGTCGTCTTTATCAAATCCAAAGTACCTCCAAATAAGTGAGGTACTATTTTTTTTTTTTAGCCACGAGTTCAGTAGCATTCTCGTCACGCGTCTCGCTCTCAGCCATTACAACTCTGACTCGTTGCTGCAGCGTTGTTCGCGCCCGACCTGCGTAGGAGGCGGGCCTCTAATCCATTTGATTGGTTAATGCCGTGAAGGGCTCTATTCGACTGGTCAAATGTGTAAATGGATTTCTTTGATTGGTAAATTCTTTACAGCACGTGTGTAAACATTTTAAGGTACCCAATTATCGCAGTTTACGCCGTCTTTTGCGATGGGCCCATCGCGCAGGCTGATATCGCGATGACAATAAATTTTCGATTTATCGTGCAGCCCTAAGCAGCAGTGAAACTTTAAATTAAGAAATAGCTTTACAGATGTGACGTTTGCTTTGAGAGCGTTGATGGAGTACAGAGGAGGTCAGAATGAGTTTCACTGAAAGCGTCTGATAGTGTGCCAAGACAGGAACTGTGGTGCTGCATGAGGAAGTCGGGGTGGCAGAGAAATATATGCAGGACATGGTAAATGGACTGATTCTTATATAGCTTTTCTACTCTCCCGGAGTACTCAAAGCGCTCTATATAACATGCCTCATTCACCCATTCACACCCACTCATACAAGCACTTCCTTCTATACTTAAGTACAATCTAAGCATTCACACACATTCACACTCCAATGGAGTCAGAGTGTGAATGTGTACTAACCCCAAGCAACTTGGGGTTAGTATCTTGCCCAAGGATACTTGGCATGCAGACTGGGGAAGCCAAGGATCGAACCACCAACCTTCCAGTCACTAGCTCATCTGCTCTACCACCTGAGCCACAGCCACCCCACAGCCAGCGTTGGTGAGGTGTGCGGCAGGGGTCACATCTCTGGAGAAAAGAGGAATGACAATCAGTAGAAGTAAGAAAGAATACATGTGTGTGAGTGAGAGGGAGACGGGTGGAAACATGAAGGTGCAAAGAGCAGAGGGAGTGAAGGTGGAGGAGGTTCAGTTGCCTGGGGTACTGAACAAAGCTGTGGAATATGGAGACCACAAAGAAGATTCATGGATGTAGTGAAGGAGAACATGCAGAGCGCTGGTGTGACAGAGTGGGATGATGGGGCTTAGGGGGGGATAAAGGGAGGAGTCTTGTTGTTATTGAAGGATTGTTCATATGAAATTTGAGAGGATGTAAAGAATGTCTGTAAAGTCAGACCCTTGCAATAAAACAGGTTTATTTATCCTCCTGGTTGGATAACTTTAAAGTGAGACATGTTCGGCTCGACGTGCAAAGATGTGGTTCTGATCTGTGCACATTTACACTTTATTGTTTGCTTTCATGATGCATAGGAGGGTTTTTATTTTTTGGAGTACACAAATCACACCCATAGATGCGTCCCTCATCTTTTCAGAACACTTTCTTGACCTTGAGGGAAAAAGGAAACAACGTGAAGAAGAATGTGAAAAGACCACAGGGCAATGCAGATTACACAGAAGGACTCTAGCACTTATGTGCAGCAATGAATATAGATGCTCCAGTAGTACAAGTTGCTGCAAGGTACTGCAGCAAATTGAGCTTTGAAGCATCTGTTGTGCGCTGTAAAAAGATGTATTGTAACTGAATATGTGATGTAATTGAATAACGTAACCGAGTAACTTGTGAAAAATTTAAGTGAAGAGTGATTTAAAGAAGAAGAAAAAAAAAAACAAAGTCCAGAAGCCTGGCCTCAAACTCACGCCACACAAGTCCATTGTTTTAAGACTGAAACGCTGCTTTAATATTTCTATTTAACAAGGGCGACAACCGCCACTGAATGATTTGAAATCCGCCTGTTAGCAGGTCTGGGATTGATAAGAGCTGATAACAGCCATTTAGCCAGTTGATATCAATGGAGAGGACACACCCATGTACATAAGGTCTCACAGTTCACATTGCCTAAAACTGAAAGCGCTGCTCATAACAGACCTGTTGTTACAAACTATCCTTTAAAGGACAATGTGAGCGTGCCAAAAAAAAAACAAAAAAAAAAAAACAACCCCCAAACAAACAGCACTTTAGACCAAATTATACTGTGGTGAAAACCAGACACTGCTTCTCACCAACTGATGCTACAGTGAGGATACTTCAAAGTTGCAAAGTGTGGAAAGTTAAGCCAACTCAGAAATGCCAAAACTGCAGTTCTGCTCATTTCCACTTCAGTCTGCCTCGTGTCAATCTCTATAGTCTGTCATGTTAAAATGCTCAAATAAATGACATTGGTTCTGTGATGAGAAGATAGATTAATAACAGATGTATTATCTTACGGGAGCACAACTGGCCTTATCTGTTGCTTCCAAGACTCTAATCGGGGCTGCAAACAGACGAAAGTGTGTCTGTCTCCCTGTGAGGTGGACAGTAACCAGTTACAGGAAAATGAACAATCCTATATAGACTGTGTCAGGGTGCTATGACATATATCCACACAACCAAAGCAATGTACAACCACATTTTGGGAGGTCAGTTCCTTAATCATAATTATGCAAATTCTCATGACCATTGATCAACAACCACTGACCAAAACCCACTGACCAAAGACCACTGATCAATGGCCATGAGTACCATTCACAGAGAGTTGGGGAATGGCTGCAATCACAGCATTGTAAGATGGTGAAAGATGTACCCTTAGGCCCCCTCCTCGATTCAGAGATGGTCTTTCCCTTTTCACGTAAATGGCCTCCTTGACTCCGCGCTCAAACCAGCGTTCCTCCATGTCCAGGATGTGTACATCCTCATCATTGAGAGTGTCCACTGTCCTGTAGGTGTAAATAGGCTGCAGAGTCCTGGCCTGACAAGGTAGCTCTTCTGTGTTGTGCCATCCGCTTCGCCAGAGGTTGTTTGGTTTCCCCGATGTATAAATCCTGGCAATCCTCCTGGCACTTAACAGCGTACACTATGTTACTCTGTTTGTGTCGGGGGGACCCGATCCTTGGGGTGGACCAATTTTTGGCGCAGCGTGTTTTGGGATTTAAAAGCCACAGAGACCCGGTGTTTAGAAAAAATGCGTCTCAACTGCTCCGATACTCCTGACACGTACGGGATCACTACAGGTTTTCGCTTGGGCAGCGGTTGTCCTTCTCTCCTGGATCGGCTAGAGCTTTCTTTAGGTGCCTTTCCAGCTTTGACAAAAGTCCAGCTGGGATAACCACATTTACTCAGGGCCTTCTTGATGTGCTGTTCTTCTGCCTCCCTGGCTGCTGTGTCAGTGGGGATGGTGTTCACTCTGCGTTGTAGCGTCCTGATGACCAGTGGATGATGAGAGTCAAACCTTAAATACTGATCCGTATGTGTAGGTTTACGGTACACGTCAGCTTTTAGATATCCCCCATTACTGATGGAAATGTCACAGTCTAAGAAGGCTAACCTGCCACTTTTCATATCCCCCCTGGTGAATTTGATGTGCTGGTCCACCGAGTTAATGTGATCCGTGAAATGTAGTACGTCCTGAGATTTGATTTTCACCCAGGTGTCATCCACATATCTGAACCAATGGCTTGGTGGTGTTCCAGGGTAGGATAGCAAAGCCCTCTTTTCCTCTTCTCCCACAAAACGCTACATCCAGATGAACAGAATCAACTTTTGGAGATGTACATTACATGTACAAAAGCACTGGGTCAGCTACACATTACCGTTACATTGCATCAATTGCTCAGATATGGAAACCCTGAAGCTCCTGGTGGAAAGTCTGATGTTAATGCCAGAGCAGGTCTGGTACTACAAACAGCACCTGGCGACCCTGTTCTGTAACTTTGCATGGCCTGCTGTGGTGGCTGGATTGCTGTGGTACCTAAATGCTTCCACTTTGCAACAAGTCAGAAATGTCTTTCTTCCAAGACATTCCACCATCAACTGTAACAGAGATAATTACAGTATGACATTCAATTTCAGTCAACCTGTTCTCTCACAAAGATTTGCAAAGGCAGACTACATCCATAGGGGCTTGATTTTTTATAAACTTGCGGTAATGCGACTGTAAACACCCGAATTCAAAGATTAAGGGGTGTGGCTCAATATTTTTGCTCACACAATATCGCAGAGCGATTCCAGCTCAAACTGTCAAAATTTCCCAGCCATGCCCAGACTTAAACCCGTCAGAACCCTGCTTTGAGAGAGCTGATGTTCACAGATGCTTCTCATGCCGTGTGATGAAGCTTTGACAGGAAGAATTGGATCAACCCGCTCAAATCCAGGAAACCCAACGTTTATCCACGAATACTCAAAACTGTAATTACCGCAAAAGGGACTGTTAAAGAACGCTGAGCGAGATGAGAATACTTTTGTAAATGACAGACTTAAATTCAACACTTTTAAGAAATTTGCCAAAATTAAAAGCGTTATTGGATGTAGACTGGTGGGAAAATAGCATCTTTAATCAACTTGAATGCTGATTAAGTGTGTAAAAAAAGTGGTTAAAGCATTAAAAATCGTAGTTATTCAAAACTCTTTTTGCCTCAAACTCCATGGACTTGTCTTCAAAGACAAAGACTTTATATTTTTTACAAAGAAAGTGAAAGTTCAAACTATTTTACCCGACTACTGAAGTGGCTGCAGCTCACGTGGCTGGGTTGGTTATCAGGTCAGGGCTGGTGTTTCAATTTAAAGCACACTATTACACGTGGCCATAAAGAGCTCTGAAGATGATCCCTAAAATTTTGAATTGGATCCTAAACCCAGTGTAAAGAGGACACAGGTGGGGGACCGTTTTGGACACTTTGTAGGTGAAGATAATCGCAAAATAAAATCACGTGCGATCATTTCCACTTCAGATTGACACACTGCGAACCAAACACTTGATCAAATGTAACTTCCAGATTTCCGAAATAACCATGGCTTATTTATTACAAGTGTGTCATCTTAGGATGACACAGTTCTTGGTCTTATTGCTCACACGCATGATTTACAACATAACGGCGACAAATGGCTTTTCCATTAAAATCCACAGCCAAGTCTAGCTGCACCTACTGGGATTATTTGTAGGGCAATCTCATGACATCATTGCTTTAGTCTATTAAATTCTCCAATTGTTATAATAAAGTTTTACAGACAGCAATTTTCTGTCGCCTTACTAGCCTAATAAAATTATGAAAAAATGCACACAGTTAATATGAGCGGGGTAAAGGAACGTCACAGTATAAAAACTTTGCAATTAATGTCATTTGTGTTATTTCAATGATGTCACGAGTCTACAGTTTCTCCAGGCCTGAGAACACCAAACTCAAAAAGCAAATAAAACATGGTTTAGAAAGAGGCTTCACAAAGGTCTCTAATAAATACTAAATGAAAAAGCTGGAAAGTAAATCAAACTTCAGAATGAGATGACAAGGAGTCCTTATAGAATAGAATAGATTATGCTGATGCTGCAAAACCTCCAGAGGCGAGCAGGAAGAACAGCGTCGGGTGGAGTTGGGCGGAGTCTTTGATGAGATGGCATCTGTGCATGGGACATTGAGAAGTCCCAATGATCTTCTCAGCAGTCCTCACCAAAGTCCAGCAGCTAGTTACACATGGGAGGGCTGATGGGGGGTGCAAACTGACCCATTTGATTTGGCACCCCCATATTTGACCCAAACTGGAATGGGTCAAATATGGGGGTCAGTGAAGAGTGGCACATCACTCCATATATACATATAGAGGAGTACATTTGCGTGTTTTAGTTGCGAAGTCAAAGGCTCAAGAAAAAGTGACATACCAAATTCTTATAGTGGGGAAATACGCGCGCACACACACACACACACACACACACACACACACACACACACACACACACACCTATAGATGCACAAACAAAGTTTTCATATACTTTGATTTACAATGTTACAAAACTCAGTTCACAGCTACGCAGTCTGATTTACAAGTACAAAATATTTATGACCAGAATTTGAGCCCGTACGATTGTCACCAAAATTAAATCAGCTTGAGGTATTATTCATACAATCACACAAAACTTACACATGAAAGCTTGAGAACTATGGACACTAGACTGCTAACAAACAGACAAACAAACAGAACACACATACTCCATCTCTTCACGAGGAGAATAATGAGCAATATTTCTGGATCCTAAAACATGTTCTATCAAATCTTGGCCATCTGGGAAAACGGCGAAAGGCAGAAAATGTGCGCGCCAGGTTCTGCTTTTGACGTGTTAGCGCTGGCTAAAAGTCATATATGACATGTGACAGCAAGGAAGCAGAAGGGAAGAATTTACAGATTCTAATAAGATTTGACTGACATGTCTGAACTCACACAAACAGTGTGAACACTGTTGTTTTTGTCATTCATGCAAGAGAAGACATTTTTAAAGTGACACCATTAAATCTGTTTCAACATACACAGTATTATATGATGCTGTAACGGATGTCCTTATTAAATCAATGATTTTTAAACGTTTGTCTCACAGATCAAATGTACAGACAAAAATGGCTTAAAGACAAATCCATCAATAGTACAGATTTTTTTGATCCAATAAGCAACACTGACTTCTCAGTTTAATGTGGTATGACTTGCAGTTGCAGCAGTGGTCTGTAATAATGTGTCCGCCCACTTGATGGCAGTGTTTCCTTTCCAGACAGATGTTTGTCCAGAGCTACTCACATTTGTATTGTGCACAATATTTCCATCTCACCTCAGTGAACGTAAGCTTCACATTGTGTTTCTATGGATTCCACCCGTACATGTAGATCTATTTCTCATACCAGCATTAAATTGTTATGGCTTTAAAAAATTAGAACATTTGTTGTTGTGTGGGTCATATTCAGAGAAGGAATGGTGCATTTTTTTTTTCTTTTTAAGCGGGCCAGTGATTGTGCATAAAACTCCTTCTATCATCATCTCACATTAAAGCTCAAGTTTGTCTTTCAGAGTTAAAGCAACATCCCTCCTCAGCATTCTCTCTAAATGCATTCTTACCACCGAGTTCAACCTTCACTTTACGGGAAAGATTTATCACCACTCTGCGAGTCGTGCATAGAGGATTCATGAGCAGAATTCCAATCGTTTCATCTCCTTCATGCCAGAGCTGCGACTCTGGAAGTGGTAAGTCGCTTCGCCGCATGGCGTCCAGATGACACGACGAGAGCATCAGCTGTTGATTTGACGGTGGATAATACTTCTAATCTGCGTTTGCTTCTGTTTAGCCTTCTCGCCTGCTAGTTTCTCTCCTCTGTGGCTCTGATTCGGACACCTTTGTCATACTCAGACATATAATCTTGGCTTTGTGGAGAGACAACTGCTGTACAATTATGGGCCAATTAGCTCGGGCTCGCCAAACCAAATACTGATTTTGATCACCTGATTGCGAGGCCCCTCCGGTGCCTCCTATTTGCCTGTTTATCCACGGACTGGGTTGGTTTGGTTGGTTTGTAGCCAGAAGTCTAACCTTACCTGACTCCATTCTTGTCCGATAGGTATCATTATGCCATGCAAACAATGACATCACTTACCCAAACTATATGCATGAGCTTCCCATAACCACAAGTAGTTTAAGTCACCCAAACATAACTACACACAAACCACAGGGCATAACAAATGACCACTTTTGTTGTGACGTAAGAGTTGGGGCAGACGCTACTTTCTCTAGTATTATACGTAACATGGCTGCCCGCTTACAGCAGCTCAGGACTGAGAGCTTTAATCACAACTGAAATCTGAATGGGAGCCAATTTTAATAACTACTTTCAGCAACTGACCAGTGAATGCAGGGCTTCGCTCCAGCAGTCATTCTGAAAACCTGACGCCCAAATCTGCTTCACAGAGCAGCAGTTTTGCACTGGTTTGCTAAACGTCACCATACCTACACCTACTAACAGCTAACCACTGGAGATTTTCTTTTTAAATTTACAGTTATTTATTTAAGAGAAGTTACTTTTTAAGTTACAAATTTACATTTCTGCAACATAAAAAACAGCCCGAGTTACAGCTCAACTGAATCAAAGATGGCTGCAGATCAGACTAACAACCTCATCGGGAGGTCGTTGGGTCGTTCTACCTGTCTGTGTGTCAAAGTGCCCCCAAGTAATACACTGAACCCTAAATTCTAAGTGTCTATACGAGAGTTAGAAATCACCTAAAAGCCCAGAATAGTCCTGTGGGAGTGGGTGAATCCTCAGTTTGAATCCATTTACCAAAACAACTTTAGAATAAATGTTGATTTAACCATCAGAGTACCTATTCCAACCATTTTTCATCTTTTGGAAAGTGCAACCATGCTACTTAATGGGAGGGAAAATGTGAAAATCAATATTACGTCTGCTTGGCAAAGTGCGGTAATCTGACCAGAGCAACAGGTGTCTTGTTTCTTGCTAAAGCCTGCTGCCCGTCGTCACACATGGAAACATGTCACCATTTGGAGTGAGAAATGAGTGTCAGGCCTCCTGGCTCCAACTGGATGTGCAGAGAAGTTTACACTCTGCCAGATGGCGTGCAAACCTTAAAAGCAGAACGAAAAGACATACATGCACGATAATGTATTTGCTCTAATCGTGTAAATTACGCCACATCTCCAGATCTGGCGAGGATTCAGTCACAAACAGGAGGACATCTAATCTGTCCTTTCATCTTGACAATTGGGACTGAGATGCTAGACATGTTTTACAGGATGTTTGCGGCCGCTGGAGTTCACTGGTGTACAGAAAGGACAAACATGTAATAGAAATACAGTATGCATCCTCTGTGTGTACACAAAAGTTGTGTATATGTGTGAGTGATTTCTGGACTCGTGACTGACTGTCCATCCTGTGACCGGTGTGTGTGACTCACTCCTATTCCAAATGTTTCCATCTTGGCGCCTCAAAGGCAAAACCATCGAGTGCCGTCACCATCTGGATGGTAAGGGCCCTCCTGGGCTGCCCGCCTCACGTCCCTGACTCAAAGACTTCAGCTAAAAATACAACCTTCAGGATGTTATTGCAAAGGCACCGATACATGACTGCCTTGGATTTCTTTTCTGAACCTGGCACTTGATGTCTCTGTCTTCTCTCCATAAATAACAAAGGTTAAACTGCTCACACACATCAGTCAGAGTAATAATGCAGTGTAATAAGCATGTGATGGCTCTGACGACAGGCAGTTCCTGAAGAAGTTACTATGGTGGATTTTTGAGGCCTATTTAAAACCTTATTTTAAATGTGACTGGGTTTTCATGTAGTGACCAACCTGCTTAGATTATTGCTGACCACTGCAGCTCGATGAAGCCTTTTTTTCCATTATAAAGCTCTGTGGTTTTCAGCCAGCCAATCCCTTCTTATCGACCTGCAACTGACAGTTTTCAGCGACAAGCACCAACCCTTACAGTTAGAGTCTATGCATTCAGTATATGCTCTCACAATAAATATCTATACCAAATTTGGAACCCCAGATTGTCTGTTTATGACCGTTTAGCATATATAAACATGTCACAAATAAATGGGTGATTAATCTTATTTAAAATTTCAGGAAGAGCAGGTTTGCAAGTTTTCACTGGGAATCATTCCCATTGCAAGATAACCCTCATTCACCTGTGTCAGCTCTACCTGGCAGATTTGTTTTATACTAGACTTTATTTTTGTTTCTATTTGATGGCTGTGGCTGCGTCTTGGCTTTGCATGTTTCATCTGTTTGATAAAATGTGTGTGCTGGACTTAGATTAGGTGCTACTTTACAGTGTGGAGACTAGAAGTTAGCATTGTGCTCTTTTCTGTTGTTTATTTTATTGGTGGTCAGCAAACTGTTTCTGGCTGCCACAGTCTGGCAGTAGAGATGTATCACACATACCAAACACCAGTAAAGACAAAGGTATAAATTTTAGCATCTTGCGCTTTTTTCCCCTCCTTTACTCACAAGTGGAAAATAAGCAAAGTGGATCAAAGGCTGGCCCATGTGCTCCGGTCATAGATGAGCTACTGTAGTTCAAATTGCAGAAATATTTAAAGCTGGTTCTAATAGAAAGGTGTCTCAGTGCATCCCAGTCAGGGGGTCCACGCTGACCCCGTCCACCACCGAAAGCTCCAACAATGGACACGTGAGCATCAAAACTGGACCACTAAGCAATGGAAGAAAGTGCTTGGTGCCTGGCACCAGGATGCCAGGTGTTCCCCAGGTAGCTCGATGCTACTACAGGAAGCTGGACTTGAGCTGTGCTGTGGTATTTGGCGTCAAGATGTTACCAACATGTCCAAGTGCTTTCTAACACTCTCACACAGCTACATCGTGAGCAGTTTGGGATTCTGTATGTTTCCCAAAGATATTTCGACACGTGGAATTGAGGACCAATCCAAACGCCCAACAAGAGCTGCCCAGCGATAGTAAAATGATTGAGAGTGATACTGTTCTTTCACATAAAAAGAAATAAATGGTAAAAACAGCAGCCAAGTATACTTGACTATCATTAATGTACCTGGGAGGCCAAACAAGTAAAACCTGTGTGTGGAAAACATTGTATTTGATGCATTCCTTTCCACTGTACCATTGCAAACTATAAAGGCTGTATATGATTACAGGCTACGTAAACAGTCATTGATGACTTTGAATACTGTATTACAGCTTAAACACATCACAGCACAGGCCAGAAAAATGCCTCCTTCCACCTGGCCTCTGGTACATGTGAAGCATGTGCCAGTAAAAACAGCCCTGGGGAAATGTGGTAAAGGGCAAACCTTAGAAGTACTTGCACTACTACAGTTTACAAAAAAAAAAAAAAAAAAGAGGACAGAAAGTGGGCAGCCAGAAAAAGGCATCAGGTGGTTGATGTCTCCAGCAGTGGGAGAGTTAGCTGCATAACAGAGCAGACCCACCTGTTCCATGGCTGTTTCATTTTACATGCTGTTTCTTTCACTCTCAGCAGGTAGACTAAAAAGTTTCCAGCTTTTTAGTAGGAAAAAAAAAAGTTGATTGCCTTGCTCACAATTTTGGTTTAAACAGATTCTTCTGGTTTCTGTTTTTCTGGCAGAAAGCTCCAGATCACAACAACCATCCCAAATCTCAATTGTTAACAAACAAATAGCTGGACTGAAAAACCAGACTCAACACAGCCACATTTGGACAAACATACGTTTTTAAGGGCACTACTTTAGAAGCTTATTTATCCTAGTCAGTATGCATTCCAGCCATAGGAAAGAACACACAGCAAAACCTCTACAATATAGAATATAAGAAAACGTGACGTCTTGAAAAAGACCATTTCATTATTACTGGCCAACTGCTTGTTTGTAGGAAGAGCTATAGTGGGAAGTAGGGCTGCTCGATTATGGCAAAAATGATAATCACGATTATTTTCACTAAAATTGAGATCTCGATTATTTGACGATATTTATTTAACAATAACAATGTATTGAATAATGACTTTAAAGATTGTCAAAAATAATATAAAATAGTGTGCAAATACTGATAACAGTGCAAATGTTTGCAATATAAAAAAATAAATGAAAAATGTAAACATCTATGTTTAGTGAACTTTGCAGTGTTGCTCTGTGGTGCAGCTACGACACTGTAGCAAAGTTTACACACTATGTCTACTTGATCCACGTCTGACTCCGCGAACCCATAATGTTTCCACACCACTGAAGTTTTTTTTTTACCTCTTTTCAACCAACGGCAGTCATTCTCCTCTCCAAATAACTTCTGCTTAGCTTTCCGAGCTTCCCTTGGGTCCTCTTAATCAGCGGTCCCCAATCCCCGGGCCGGTACCGGTCCGTGAGTCGTTTGGTACCGGGCCGCGAGAGTTGAGGCTCAGGTGTGAAATGTATAGTTTTCACGGTTTTTATCGGTTTTCAGCGTTATTTTGTTATCATTTTTATCGTTTACTTGGTTTTCCTTGGTCTTTTCACGTGTGTTATGAATAAATTTTTTTTTCAGTACCAGTACTAGTTTTATTTTGTTGTATTTATCCGCGACACCTTAAAGGCCGGTCCATGAAATAAACCGGTCCGTGGAGCAAAAAAGGTTGGGGACCGCTGCTCTTAATTGTTGTGACACGTGTTTCGAAATGCAGAGAGGTGCGCTCGATTTGCCACACAGAGCAGCGCGAGAGTAAAGCACGAGGGAGGGGCTAATAATCGGCTCAGTCATTTTTAATGATCGTTGAAAGCCCAGATCGTAATCGAGATTAAAATTCGATTAATTGAGCAGCCCTAGTGGGAAGCCCTCCTTCGAGTGTTTTTGAGCAGCGCTGATGGCGGCCGTGTAGAAAGGCTGTGCAGGACACTGTAACATGACCCAGCACTGTATACCAAGCTGCTGAAAAAGTCTCATCCTTAACAAAAGGCACCATTGCAATGCTTTGAGATATGTTACGGCCTTTGTGTGTGCCAAAATAAATACAGACTACTGTTATTACAAGGTGTCACTTTGAACCCCAAAATGCTTTGTGTACAAATTCCCTTGAACCTCGTAGTTCTCAATCACCAATGAAGGAGGCCCAATTCCTACTGGTGCCCCTTTGCTTACCCCACGCCCTCCATCCACTCAACACATCTCAGATCCTTCTAGCAGATGGCTCCAGAGGTCACCAGGGGAGCAGTGGGGTATGGTGGAGGTGGGCAAAGGTTAAGCCAGGGTGCAGGGGTGTTTGTCAGATGGCCTGTGTGCCTGTCAGTGTGCAGGTGGATGAGTAGCATGTGGCCTCCAATCCCCCTCCTCAACCCCATACTTTCCCAAACCCAGGGCTTTGATTACAGGTCAAGAAGTCAGGATGGAGAGATTCAGTGGTCATCCCAGACTGAGGCACAAGAATTTACGCGTTCGGCTTACTCAGCACCCCCTTGCATCTGCTTTGGAAAGGTACAGGGCTAAGTCGAGAGGGGGGGGGGGGTGGCCACAATAAACACAAGAGCACAAGGAAGGACTTGAACCTGGACAGCATGGTGCTCTGATTAATCTGTGCTCTTTAACCCTAAAAGACCCCTGACCCTTCTTGGTCTATTTAAGATTGATGTTCATGCTTAATCACGAAGCACACGAGTATGTAACTGTGGCTCACTTACATTGTGTGGAAAGTTTCATAAAGTTTTGAGTTTATAAGATAAGAAAGTTAAATATTTAGCCAACACTAGCAAACAATAAACCTTTTTTTTTTTTTTTTTTAAAGGTGGATGTAGCTCAGGAAGTAGGACAGGCCATCTACTAGTTCAATCACTGGCTGCTCCAGTCTGCATGCCAAAGTATCCTTGGGCAAGGATGCAGTTCTGATGAACCAGCAGTGTGAATGTGTGTGAATAAATATAATGGGTGAATGAGACAAGTTATATATAGAGCTACAGTACAGTAGAAAAGTGCTAAATAAGAACTAATCCATAAAATCACGATTATTCATACTTGAGTAAAAGCAGAACAGCAGCCTCATTGCAAACTATAAAAAAATGGTAGTTGATCAGTAATTACACTGAATCTTTTTGCAAGTACTAACAGATTGCAAGAAGTTGCAGTGACCAGCTGGGTGACCAATTTGGATTACAAGGAAATTGCACAGGTTTCCTAGTATGATTCAGCCCGTCTCCGAAAAACTGGTCTGAATCAGACCGACTGGCAAAGGTTTGCAAATAACTGTAACCTAATTTATAAATGCAGACAGATTCCCAACATGTTGCACTCAATCTGAGTCAGTCTGCACCACTGAGCAATGACTCTCCTGCAACAGGGGACTTGAATCAGCTGGCTGCCAACTGATTGTATTCTAGTTCTAATCCTATGTAAAGGCAAGGTTGTCATACACATTTTTGAGTTTACCAACTCTGTCACTATTTGTGGAGCCTAAACATACAGCAAAAGTTGTCGTGGGATTATTCTGATGGGAAGTGAACCACCTTTGTAGCACAGAAAATCCTGCTTTGTACAGACCTCTGGTCCCCGTCTTTGAAGCAACCGTTTCAAAGGCAACGAGACCACAAGCTAATTGCACATTATCAGTTACTTTGTTTGTACCGCAGTCTCCAATTATTGTTTTCATTAGCGTGATTACTCCATAAACTTCTCTCAATTTGATGCCATTGGTGAGAACTCAAAGGGAAAAACTGAACTTAGGTAATTGCGTTAAAAATTCAGGAGGAAGAGAAGCCAGACAGTGGCCTAAAATATATACACTGCACGATTTCCAGGTGGAAATGTGTTTTACATGTTTGTCTGTAGTGATAATTTCTTAAGCTGAAAATTAAAATAAAGCTCGAATTTCTTCTTCTCCCCAAATGTATTTTTCCTTGTTTAAAGTTTATCCTGCTTTATTACAGGATTTCCACAAATGAAGTAGCCTGCACTGTCACAGTAATCACCTCACAGATTAGGAAAACATTTTTCCTAATTACACATCGTACACTCACAAATTGGATAATATTATTATGTGATTAGTAGTTTTCATAAAATTAGACATTTGTATTGAGGCCAAAACAGCCTTGGGTCCATATGCAGATTTAGCGACCGAAAGTGCAAATTGTTTTGTTAGACTTAGAGGTGAGGAGAGCGAGAGGGAAAAAGGGGGTGAAAAAGTGAAGGAACACGAGCCGGCAATATCATTTTCTGAGCTGGAAAGCAAACACCCGGCCTCTCGTCTTCCCTACAAGGCGTCTAGATTCCGATCACCGCCCGGTCTACAAACTGAGTGTGAACCCTTATACCAACAGGGGCAGTCACCCTCCTGTCTGTCCATCATTAAAACACACCAGACCCAGACTATGTGCCATGATATGACATAAAATAAAGCTGTGTGAGAAGCCTGCACTATAAAGAATTTGTGTCTTAGTGGGGAAACTTCGGGGTTCATCACCATGACAACTTTCCTGTTGAGTCCAAGCAATTTTAAAACAATTTTGTTTCTTTATAAGCCATCAAAAAGTGATATACAATCCTAAAATAAAGCGCCTAAGAGTTGTACTTGCTGACCTTACATAAATCAACCAAGGAGGTTAAGTACACAGAATTTTCTTTTTATATTCTGCTTATATTCTTTACACGCTCTCAGGGCTCCGACTGAATGAACGAGACTAAAACTGTCTTGGGCACATTTAAACATCAGATTAATTTAGCGAAATAGGAAACCGTAATCATATGTTTGCTCTTCCTGTGTCTTAATGATAGAGCTGCGATACTGAAAACTATTAACTTATGTCAACTGTGATTGACGATGTTGAGCGGAGCCGAATAAGGAAAAGATATCCTGGGTATGCTGAACTTGCTCCTTAGTACAGGGCCCTGGGGTCTGTTATTTTCTAATCTCTTAACAGAGTCTGTATTTGTAGGCAAGGGACAGTTTTTCTCACAAGAACCTTGCTAGTTTTTGGCTTCCTAAATGCATGTGTGAATAAGTACCCTATGTGTTAAGTTTAAAAAAAGAAGAAAAAAAAAAACAAACTGATGGAAACCTAACACCCACTGGCTGTACTGAAAGCCCCACAAAATTGGACTCGATCCCTAGAAGTCAATTCAAAATAACCTATTGCTACTCAGCTAGGTCTCACAGGCCTATATAGCAAGTCCTAGCGATAATTTCTGTATTCTCTGACCAGTTGGCGAATAGTTGTTGGCCATTTCTGGGGGAAATTGATCACAAAGAGGGTACTGCACTGAAACCCTTACTGTTTTCCTGTAGTTTTCATGAAATATGTTTAGTTCAAACACCAACTACTCACCACGCAGTCATGAAAATGGGAAAGCTGCTGGAACCCAAAATAAAAATGGAATAAAAGTTATGCCTTTTTGCGGCATCCAACATGTATTCAAAGGAGCAACTCTGAAGGCAGTCTTTATTTCTGGTACTTTTTCAGTTTCACTGGAGCTCAATGAATCACTGGCGAGCGTCTTCCGTGCAAACTACCAGCCACCATGGCAACCAGTCAAGTAAACTCATTGCAACAGTTCTGTCACAATGCAACTCCTCGTCAATGGGTTTAAGAATATACATTTGCTCTAGCACCTGGTGGTTGACAGGGGTTGCTGACTCTTCTCTAGGCCTCCTCGACTGAGGTTTCCAACTGACAGACACAAAACAGACTGAATACAACAAATGTTCACAGATCTCAATGATGCATACTTGAGACACAGATACAAATAATCATGTTATGTAGTTGTTTATGTTTTGACCTTCACATTGTAAAGGAAGGGTACGGCCAGAATCTATGATTCACTGTCGGCTCCCTGGGGATCGGCTGATAATATAAACAGGCAATCCAGCAAAAACAATGAAACCTGACGGTGACTGACATGACATCAGAGTGTGTGTGTGTGTGTGTGTGTGTGTGTGTGTGTGTGTGTGTGTGTGTGTGTGTGTGTGTGTGTGAGAGAGAGAGAGAGTGTGTGAGTGAGTGAAACTATAAGTGCGTTTGCTCACATATGTACGTCACTGATATCTCTGGGAAAGTGTTCTCTCTCTCAGGCTGGATCTTCGCTGGCAGATGCATTTGCCTGGTGGGACCGTCGGGATGTGTGCGTCTGTGTGGGGAAGGGGTGGGCAACTGTAAACAGTTACTGATATTTAGTTCTTCCTTCTTCCCACTTTCGCTGTCCACTTCCCAGTTTTGTTGCATGCCAGCGCATGTGTCTGTCTATGTCCGTCACCAGCTGAGAGTATAGTCCAGATATTTCTTGTAACAGCACTGCGTGCGCACGGGCACCTGTGACGTGAGACGCGAGTACAATTTGGTTATATTGGTTTGGCTCACACTGGAGTTAAAGGTCAGGAAAAACACAGTCAGTCTCAGAGCTTTAAACTAAACAGAGGCCAACAAAATAATAAACTGTTGAATTAACATCAACACTCAAAAGGCGGCGTAAAGCCCCGTGCACCCAGACGTGTGCAGTAACAGCAACGTCGGTCTCCAAAAGAGATGTTGCTTAAAAATGAAAAAACAATGATACTGTCAACAAATGTCCTGGAAAATATTCAGTGTTTTACATAACATCACATACTGTAATGGGCAGTCCAATAGCTGATTGCAACAATTCCCATAATAAGTAATTTGAGGCAGAAGACTGCCGCTCACAGTGGAAGCTGGCATCATTGTCACGTTTGCACTTATGCTGTGAGAGACGAGACCCTGATGTGACCCGAGACCACTCGCTGGCTCGGTTTCTGGATCCCACCGCAGTGAAACAACAACTGACCCTGTTAGGGTTTCATTATGTTAACAAGCTCCATGTCTTTGCCTCCCCTCTCATTTTTCTAAACAGCTACATACTGCACCCTTTCATCCAAATATTAAATAACACATCAAGTTTAAAGCTGTCGCTCTAGCCGAGGATAGACTGATGTCTCTCTTCTGAAAAGCCCCCCCGTGCACAGAATAAAGTTACATTGAAACCAAGCACACCATTGTTTTTCTTGTAACATTACCAATAAGTTTGATGTGTCACATGGCCCTCTTCCTATTGAAAAAAACAAAAGTTGTATCCAAGATGGCCGACTTCTAAATGGCCACCATGGTCACCACCCATCTTGAGGAGTTTGCCCCCTCTTATATACTACAAACAGGACTTTAATATCACCAACCATTCCCATTTTATTACGGTGTATCCATATAAATGGTCCACCCTGTACTCCCCAACTGGTTTCTGGACACTCTGTTTTTTCTAGCAACAAGTGGTTACCAGAGGGGCAACAGCCCAGTCACTAGGCCTGCATCAGTGTGGATTTAGCAATTAATATTAGAGTTACTGCCAGCAACTCCCACCAACCACTCGAAACTGGCCTGGGTATATCAAATTTCCCTCACAATCAGTGGTGGCCAGACCCAAGCCCTGTGTGTCTGGGGCCTGTAAGGTCACAGACGGGATGTCCATAATAATCCCATCATCACCTTCATCATAACCGATCACTTTCCCCAATTCAATCACTTGTTTCCTGGGGTAGTAATGTCTGCATGTTATCTTGTTCAGCCTTAACGCTTAATGCAAAAAGTGTGTTTAAGCCGTTCATTCATGCAGGTAACCCTTTACCTGCATGAGAAATCACTGGGATAGAAATACAGGCCATAATTCTACTCAACAGGTGGCTGTGAGTGGTTTAAGCCCAGTCTGAGTTTCACAGGGTGGAGCGAGTAAACGGCCTAATCAAGCTGCTGTTATCCATACGAGGTTGCGACAGAGTCCCATCTGTTGCCTGACCTTGACCCTTGTGTCGAATCACCCTCAGCTGTGAGCGAGTGTGTTTATATATATATATATATATATATATATATATATATATATACACATATATACACACACACACACACACACACACACACACACACACACACACACACACACGCGCAACACTGGTGCTGCTACACTACCCCGAAGGGCCTATGGATCACTGGGTTGGCAAGTGCTGCTGCGGAGATGAGGAGGAAGGGAGGTGATGACCTTTGACTTGCTCTCCGTTTCTGTGGACTTGTGTCACAGCCGCAGCTGCACTGTCCGGCAGGTGTGGCGACTTGATTTCAGCTTAGAGCTGCAATTCTGAAGGCTGCAGAGGCACTGAGAGTACGAGCATGTGGAATATCAGGCACTGTGTGCTCCAAAACACTGCAGGATGATGAGCCTCCTGGAAATTAATATAAACAACTGCTACCTGTCCAGCAGGATGTCCTTATTAAATACACTTTAATGCACTTAATCACCAAGTAGGCAATTACACATTATTACATAAACATTTAAAAAGTACATTTTCTAGCTGAAATAAACTGCTTTATACATAGGATAAAGTTTCGTGTAATGGACAAGATATGCTATCCCCTGTACGGCGTTTAATCTGACATTTATACTCCACGGCATCTGAGCACAACATGTGGCTCCATTAGCGGACAGCTCCAATTTGTAAAACTAAGTATGCCTACTAAGACACATGCTCATACCACATAAAGACCAACAAGATAGGAAAAATAGATTTTAACTTCTGCAGGCATTTAAAATTGTAAACAGATTGGATTTCAGTCTGTGCGAATGACCCAATAACTGGAACTGTGTCCAGGAAACACAGCGGCATCGGCCGCACAACACCCATAATTAAAAGAATTGCTCATATTGATGCATGCACTGAAGCATCCACTCTGAGTGCTATACTGGCAGCTGGTGGGGGCAGTCCACCCTGATGGCGGTCTTGCGGGGGCTAGAAAAGATTCTCTCCAAAAATGTGTGTGTGTTTCACGGGATGTGCCAATATGCATACTTTCTACATGGACAAGTGGCCCACTCATGCAACAGTGTAAACCTGCCTTTGCCATGCAGTGTTTTGATGTGTGGCAGATGGGCACGCTGTGTGCCAAGCCTCGCCAGGGAGCTGTGCCGTGACCAGAGTCTCAGTCGGGCCCTGGGCTACAGTCTCACAGCAAAGCAGCCTGGCAGGCAGCGCTGGCTTTTGGCTGACCTCTGCCTCCACCGGGCCGCCCTCACTCACTCACCTCATTAGCTTGACAGGAGCAACCAAACAAATTGAGGGCATCATGGAGCTCGCAGCACTTCCATGGGAACATTCCCCCCTCCTCCTCCTCTTTCTTTAGTCAGTGTGGTGTATGAGCTCTGCACAAACACACGCCCACATAAACACTGACATCTACTTAAGAGGGTGTTAGAGTTTATGTTTGAACAGACTCAGGCATGCACATCTGACCCTGCGATGCACATGCAGGGACACGGTCACATTAATCTCTGTTCACGCTTGTAAGTCGAGACCAGTTACTGTACGAGGCCATGCTACGCTTCAACCTCACCTTTTAAGTCTCCACGAGACAAAACCAACTTTTCATGCAAAGCCTTTCTTATTTATGTAAAGCACAAACTATTGCAACCAAACACATGGCTACCAACATGGACACATTTATAAACACGTAAATCATTCTGTAGAGGAGGAGTGATGTTGCTGTGCAAAGGAAGAATGATACTTTCTCCTGGCTGACACTCATTGTTTGTCTCTGAATTACAATTAATCACTTCATTGCAATGGGTCCCAGCATTAAGGTGGCTGTTACTATGACAAGTTACTTAAATTTAACACTTAAACATCATCAAAGATAAAGTACACTACGCACAAGAGCGGTGCACCCACTCCTATCTGTACACAACATGTGGACATGCCACATAAAACTTCTCACAAATGGCTCAGGGAACTCAATAAATAACCCAGTGTGTCAGTGAATGCACAAGAGGATTTGCACAATAGTTGGTATTTGCTCTTATTATCCCACAAAGCATGTAAAAGGACACTGACCAATGCAAAGTAAGGTAGGATGTTTGTTCTGGGTGATACTGAAAAATGTGTATTGTATGAAACATTGATGCAGTCACTAGACTCTGCATTTTTAAGCGCTTTGAAGGCTATTGCGGATTTTTAGTTTTTTGTTTTTTAAGCCAGAAGTTAACTTGGTTAGCAAGCTATATTCATAAGACAGACACATCATTAGCTAATTAGTGACACTTTATTTTCCACTCATCAAACCCTGAGCACAGACATTGGGATGGTTTGTACCTCAGAGGAAGCCATATTATTGGTCAGATAACTCATTAAAAATGGCCCTAAAAGCACCAGCAGCGTACACAGTAAAGAGGTCCAATAACACAACATGAAGTAGTGATGAGGTCAAGAAGATGCTTATGAGGACACCTGCCAATCATCGTGGCCACACCCCAAACTCATTATCCAAGTGGATGAGTTATAAAATAATTCATCCTCCATTTATCACAATTGCGAGTTGTTATAAAGGGGCTAATGCTGTATATTTTTAACAGGGGAGTCTATGGGGACTGAGCCAGCCTCAAATGACACTTGGAGGAACTGCAGTTTTTTGTCACTTCTGCCTTGGCTTAATTTTTCATCTCCAGAGGGTACCCGTCACTCCTTTTATTCTAAATCTAGTAAATAAAGCATATTTACACTGACAGGTCCAGTTTATGTGATACAAGGCAGTAGCCTTGGATTCAAGTTTGAGGAAATCAAATCTAAGTCGGGGCCATTTTGGATAGTCGAATACACATGTGAGCATCATTCTTGATCATGAAAGATTGCATATGTGATGTCATTTATTGATTTTGGACTGCACATTCTGAAGACTCATCGTTTCCAGTTTGGCCACCAAAGTGGTAACAATGAGTTTTTGAGATGGAGATGACCATGTTTGGATGGGAAGGTGAAGTGCTGAGTTATAAGGTAGTAGTTAGTCTGGCTACAGATAGCTGCCAATCAGTGTTATGTAACAGACCAAGCCACTCAAAGATGCTAGGATTTCACTTTACAAAGGAAAATAAAGAAGCACAAACCTCACAGTGGCCCAAATTATGTCTTTCCCCAAAGATTCTCCAAAAGGCACCAACACCGCACACACAGTGGACAGATTCCCATTCTTTGGCCCAGAGGTAATCATTGTACCAGGATGTTGAAGCTCTCACTGGTTCTGCCAAATTGGACATTTTTACATGGGGAGAGGAAGGCTCAAGAGGCCGTTAGAAACAGCAGTTTTTGGCAACTTATTAAAATTACCTTAATGGATAAAATAGTTAGTGTTAAAATTAATTAATTTGCATTTTCAAAAAGAAGTTTTTACCAACAAAAACAAACCATGTTTCCACTGCATGAAGTTACTGACACTTTTTACCAAACCATTTTTTAAAAATCTCATAAAAAATACCGGGGATCCCATTATGTACATATTTGAAATAGCGGGCGATGGTGATGGTGCATCCCCTCCAATATATATTAAGATGTGAAGTGTGTTGTGAGGACTCACTGTTAGGCTACAGTTGGTTACTCTGAGTGAATGCTCTTTTGGCCACATAGAGGATTTAGGATGTTATATGTCTTCAGTGTCATCACCAATAATAGCAATGACACTGGCTAATAGCTAGCTAAGAGCAGCAAAGGTTTAGCAGGAATTTAAGTGTATTAGTGATGTGATTACATGTCTCATGAGGGGGGGATGTTGAGTCTGTGTGTGTCTTAAATTGATGTGGTTACTGTTAACTTCAAATATTCACCATGTCACTCTGCGCGCCCTCAAAAATGACACACTTTGTACACAGCTGTCAAATGAACTTGTAGATTATAAACCCATTTGTTTTCACAGCGATTCAGAAAAATGAGATATACGCAGATGAAAAAATGTAATGGAAAAACCTTTCCGTCATCTCCCTTAATTTCCAAATAAACACATTCATCCCAACTCTTGGATATACAACAAAACCAATGACAGTAACATAACATATTCCACTGCCTTTTTACTGAGTCACATACAGGTTTGTCTGTGAATTAACTACAGTTTTATATCTGCTTAATATCAACCAGTGATTTTAAGACAGTATCCTGGCGGCATCATTTAAATCTATTGGAGAGTTTTCCAATGATGGTTAGATTGTTTTTCCACATAAAAAGTTGGCAGTCGATAAAAATCCACTGCAAGTTCCATGAAGTAAAGCTGACCACACAATGTTAATAGAGGTGGCAGACGTTTTATATTCAAAAGATGTGCAAGCAACACTTTAACTCAACTGTGGAAGATGAATCCAATCCTTTCTATGGTTGTTACATTACCTTAGTGTTCAGCACTGAAACTCATGGGTCTCCATCCTCCATCAGAAGGTTTGACCCAAACTAACAGCCCATTAAGTGAGAGGCCAGGGAGAGAGTGGTTAAAACTGGGGCAGAGCTGCTGGTGAGAGAGTCACAGGTGGTGTTAAAGAGGTGTTAAAGAGATGGCAGCTAGGAGGAGGACAGGAAGATGGATGTGCTTTGGTGCTTCACAGCCAAGAGGGAGAAGAGGGAGAGGTGATGGAGGAGTTTTAAAGCCCATCATTGACTTAAACTCCCATTGCACCTGACAACAGTTATACAAAATGCAACCCTGTTTCAAATTAAACTGATGAAGCAATTAACGTGCATTTTCTCCATCTGACTTCCTGTACATGTAACCCTGGATCTGTACACTGCTTTTAGCTCATTGTTTTGGCTACATGGCCTGCACATAGACTATATTGTTCATTCTCGCCAGTCTCATCAGCTCCACCAAATACCAGCGTAGACAGCTGTCAAATGGTTTTCCAAAGCAAATGAGCAGTCGGTGCAGTAGAACATCAGTCTGAGGAGACATTTTTTCCTCACAAGCTGGAGGAACACGAGTCCATGCTGAACCTATCAAATGGCCAGAAGCATAAAGAGATTTAAGACCTCGTAGTTGTCCCCAATTATTTGCTCAATGACCACTTAAAGCAATTTGGATAAAGTCACTCACGCCCCCATTATTTCTGTTACATAGTCATCACAAAAAGTTCCATAATCAGTTCCAATTTTTGTAAGTAATTGTTTAATTGAGCAAGATTGCAGATTTAAAGCTTGTCCGTGTCTAAAATTATTGGCATCTTTTTGTCAAGTTTGACCAATTACTGTGCGCCAGCTCTAATGCTGCAAGAATGGCAAAAGTTTGTCTTTTTCCCCTCACATGCAAATACAGAAATGCCAAATGCTTGCCTGGTTGTGGGTAACACAGGGTTTCTCACAGACTAAAAGGATTTTTTAAATATATCTGTCTAAGAGAAGGAAAACATCCATGATCAGTTTGCTGGTGGCCAACTATAATTTCTTCTTATAAAAGTTCAGTTGATGCTAACCACCTAGCCCTGTCCCTTCCCTTCTCATGTTGGAGAGGTTGGCATTTTTGTACTCCAGCGTTCTTGGACTGCAGCTGCCATTGGCTGGTCCACCTTCTGCTCTGGAGCTGGAGGGCCATCATATGCAGAAACCTGCACTATGCACGCATAAAAACTCTTTGGATCTGAACTTGACGACAGGTAGTAGAGGACGTTTTAAAGCTGTCCCCAGGTGATGGTAGATTGATTCATCAGCCATGGCAATATTGAATCCCGAAAATATTACAGCTTCCTATTTAAAAGAGCATTAAAAGTCCATATAGGGAGGCAAGAGAAGTGGTTATGGCATAAATCAGAAGAGAGTCAACGGTTTGTGTCCTCTGTGGGAGTTTTGATTTGTTTTCAGTATGTGTGTAGTTTTGCTGTCACAGAATCTTTGGTTAGGTTGAGTCACTAATGCTCGGATATCTCAGTTTCACGCTCAACATTAACCATGCTCGTCAAAAGGCTTAATACCATAAACTGTATCCAGTGTGTTCAAATATGTTGCTAGTGGTTTGTTAGAAGTATCTTTATGTAACACGTTAGACTCAAGACCTGGCTCAGGACCAGGCTCATTTTCAGTCTGCCAGCACAGAAGGTGAAAAGTTATTTTAAAGTAGTTACTGACAAACAGGTCTTCAGAGTCTTTTTCTTTGCATTTTTTCCAGTCTCCGTCTCATCGCTTGCTTATTCTCTGTCTGTCACTCACGTCCAATATGGATACATCCGGCTTTTATAACATATGGCCATATAAACGCACAGAGTGTGTTTTTAAGCCTGCTGAAGCCGCTGATGTTGATCCACACAAAATCATTTCAATGCATGCAATGGGCGTACTGCTGCAGCCTCAATCGTGGCACATAAATGTATTTTTAGCTTGCGGTTTCACTAGCTCCATACAGCCTGTACTCCTGACCATCTTCTTGATAAAATGACATGAAATATGATGTGTCTCTAATGTGAAACATACTCTGTGGGCGTGCAGGGAGGAAGGTTCCCCCACCTTCCCCAAACCTCCTGCATGCTCTGTTCTTCAAGAGCAAAAACAATTTCCAACTTAGAATGAACGGGTTCATCTGTCGGTGTCGTGAAACATGCGTCTTCAGTGAACTTCCCAGAGTTAATCTGGGGTTCAACAGTGCATTTATTAAGCCACATCTGGGACTGTCATTAGGAGCAAAGCACTGGCAAAAAAGCATGGTGTGGAAAGCACAACAGGGAACAAAGAGGAGCAAGGAGACAAAACAGAAGGAAAGACATATTCGTGTCATGGTGTAGACGGTAAAAATAACTTCTTTATTTTACTTCCTGCGAGAATTTTGGATTTGACTGTTACGCTTTTGTCTTTCTGCAAAACAAAATCAAAATTATTCTAAGCTACTGTATGAACACATGGCATATATAATTAGATTCTAGACGCGGTCAAAATATACAGCATTGAGGGCAACTAAAAGTTGTACTCCTCACCGACGCGGCACCAAAACAGTCAGAAAGCCACAGTGTTCACAGCTGCAGAGGTCAGAAATTCAAGCTGCCAAACACAGATAATGAAATCTATCCTTGGAATCGGTTTTGCTCTATGGCTAGCTGCAACTCTTTTTTCTTTCTTTCCCCATTTGCCTAGCCTTGTGTGTATTTGTGTGTGTGTTTGTGTGTCCTTCTTTCCCTGTTGTCTGGAATAACATGAAAGGTGCACACAAGAAGTTCAGCTTCCTGTGCTGGGTGAGGTCCAAGGACCCACTGAGCATATGAAAGGGCTGCAGAGGAAAAGACTAAATCAACTACAGAAGTTGTAACGCATTAATTCCTACACAGAGCCAGAGGTCTGTGATGATGCTTTGACCCGGAACAGTACGGCAGACAGTTAAGAAGGTACCCTTTGAAGCACAGCCATCAGACAGTAAAGTGAAATTAACTGAACAGAAGTGAAAAAAATGCTACTCTGTAGAGAAGATTCATATCTACTAGTGGGTTTGTATTTTTCTGGTTTTTCAAAACATCCAAGACTGAGGATGGAAAAAATACACTTGAGTACTTTTTCCACTGGCTTACATCGAGCAGGCCCTTTCATCGTTTCATGCGTAGAGCAGCGATGCTTTTGGTTGCCCCTCAATTCTGTCATGCGGTTGGCTGCAGAGGACTGTTGATTGACCTTCCATAAAAAGCTGGCAAACTGGCTGTGTTAGAGTTTGACGGAAGTCTGGATTAGAGGCCTGCTCACATATTACACCCAAGTTCATTCTTTAAAGTGAGGAACAAGCATACCTCTACAGTTCCAAGAGAATGCAGAACACTTAAACTTGTTTCACACTGCATGTGACAACGCAGGTATAAGCCATTCCAGAAGCACATTTAGAGATGCTTTTGGTCATTTTGAAGCCTCCATTTAAATGAATGACATTTTTAATTTCATTAAAAGCTTCTTGGGCTGAAAAATGTGCTACAAACTGCAATTTATCTAGATTCATGATTCTTTATTTGTCACATGCATACAAGTACAACACACAGTGAAATGTGTCCAAAAATAAAAGGCTGGGTCGGTAGGCGAATTGGAGCAGATCTGTGGTGCTTGGGATGGAGGAGATGTTGTTCTTCAGCAACCTCTCAAACACCATCACCACCAAAGTCACGCAACCGGTTGGTAGTCATTCAGGCATGAGAGCTTGTTGTTCTTGGGCACAGGGACAATGGTGGATCTCTTGAAGCATGTGGGGATCACAGACTTTGCCAGGGACTCATTGAAAATGGAAGCGCGCACACCTGCTAGCTGATCAGCACAGCAACACAGCCTCTAGTGGCAACTAGAGGCTGGATCCAAAAGTGAATCAGTCCCCATATGCTACCATGTTTAAAAACCTCAAAATCCACAACAGAAATAAACATGTTTACTGCCTGATACAAAAAATTGAGTAGCGATACAGGAAGTTGTAGCCACTTTAGTATCAATGGATGATATTTATATTTCATATTCAGTATATGTTTTAATAGAGTTGGGGGGGGGGGGGGGGGGTGTGTGTGTGTGGATACAGCATAGCATTGCAATATCTTGTGTGGCATAAACAGAAATTGATTAATTAATGATTGTAGCGAGCACACAGAGCGATTATTAACATCTGTATGTTTTTGAAAAACAGTTCTTATGAATCCACGATCTTTTTGTTTTTGTATTCATCATCCTCCTGCAAATGTCTTGTTACATTCTCTGTTTCCATTTGTTTCATGTGTCACAGCCCAAATCACCAGTATGCAAATTAACAGTCACCACTAAATATGGAAGGAATAAATTACATGTTTTTTAAATTCACCAGATAGCGCTGATGAGGGTTTTTTTCCTCTCTTAGTGAGGTGATCTGAGGTAACACACAGCCTGAATGAGAAGTTTAGAGGCATCAGAGAATCGGATTCCCAATCAATACTGTAACATGACTCACACAAATATAAGACCACTTATGTGATTATCAAGCAATCATTTAGTCATTTTATTTTTCAAAAGGGAGACATCTGCTGTAAAATTATCTCTTGAAATCACATCATGAGCTAAATTGGAAGGGGAATTCTTTTTTTCTTCCTGTTTCAGAGTTTTATTTTGACAACCCTGGAAATACATTTTCATATTAGTAATTGAGCCATTACACCACAGCTCACTGTTGTCATTAATGAGCACTGTTCCTTCCTTGTATTTGAAAATCCAATTTTGAAAGCTGAGTGATGTCATGAGATCAAACTGATATGCAAATAACGATAATTACATTTGTGCATGAGGCAGGTCGGCTCGGAGGACATTTTATAATGTGTGGTCATGCAGTGGTCAGACAAATACAAGAATGACGCCAGTGCAAACAAGCGTAAGAGAACGCAAAGAAATACTGCCTGCTCTAAAGGGAAATACCATTGAACCTAAAATATATATTATTCTGACTCTGATCAACTCTTGAAACTAAGCTACAGTACACAAAGACCTATCAACACGTGAAATCTAAAATGATTTTATACAAAGTAAATTGGATAAGATGTGAGACTGAAAGGGAGATTTTTAGTAAATTACAGCGTATTTTCCAGTTCAGAACAAAATAATAATAATACTGAAATAAAGGAAACTAAAGGGTATTTAGATTTGAAATAAAACAACAGAGCCATTCAGACATCATCTCACAGAGATTAGTAAGTGATCTAACAGTTATTAGCACTCAGTGAAAAAAAAATTCTTCAGATTAAATCAGTCATTTCCTCAGACGCAGGTAGCTAGAAAACATAATCTGATATCGCCAATTTAATTGTTCTGACGTGTCTTTATTTTGGAAAAAGTGAGGCTTCTACTGAAAACTGGCCACATGGGCTGAACACCAACATAGCCCTAACACACACATTCAACAATTTTGTGTGTTGCTCTTTTGCACAGCTGGAAACAGAAGCATTTGATCTGATGAGGGAACATGTTTTGCCTTTTGTTGCCGCTCAGTGTGGACAAAACTGAGAAAAGAATTACGACTGTCTTATGGCTCTCTTACAGATAATACGTTTCGGATTTATGTCATTAGGGTATCAGGAGTTCACTGGGAGTGGGAAAAGACCTCCCAGAAACATAACACCAGAATTATTTGATGATATTACTGGAAAGTTAAAATGATTGTTTCACTCATTAGAAATCCCTCCCATATTTATTTGATTATGTCATCATTCTGTCAACAGAAAATTAACACTGACACTTGAGATAATTTGATGCTCAAGCCATTATGTTTGGGAGCGGGTGTGGATTTATGACAAAACAAATGACAAAGAATGCTTTGAAAAGCAAATAAAAGCTTTTAATATGAATGTGCAAAGTTTCACGTTACAGCTTCACTAAAAACTCAACCCAGAATCTTCAGATTCGTCTCTGACCCCAAGGCCAAATCTGCTCAAAACTTCTAATGGGAACAGACTTCAGTGAAAAATGTAATCAGCTAATACGTTCCCGTTTAAGCTGTTGATGGTGAGTCTCTGAGTGTCATTTCTTTCTCTCATAATGTCCAAACTATGATCACTGTTGGGACTAACATCCAAATCCTCAAATTTAAAACCCAATACATTTCCTAATGAATAAACTTCCAAATAGACACGTAAGTATTTGTATGAAAATCTTTAGAGGAGGACACATTTCATGCGTTCATTTCTGAAAACGCCATGCATGTTTTGGCAAGCAGACAGACTTTGAACAATCATGTCAGTGACACAAAACAGTCTTTCAATCATAAAGGCTCTGCATAGGGCTTTCGTTCATGTCTTACACGAACACTGAAGCTTGCTAGTATGCTGGTACCTTCATTCGACACGACAATCTAAATCTACTCCAACAATATTTACACAAGTCTTATCTGCTAGGCTGCCCTCTTTAAACAGATTATAGTGTAGTTTGGAGCTTTACAACTTCTGTAGTCGTGCTTCTCTACAAAAGATGGCTCTATGGAAATGTAGCAGACACCAAAAATCTTTCAGCTGTTGAGTCTGTCTAGTTATTTTCACCTGAGATGTGTGGATAGATAAGCACGCTGTAGCTTAAAGTCAAGTACCTTTCTGTTAAAACTGTAAGAGAAAGTCACATGGGAACATGCTCGGTATGCTCAGCTGCCTTCCAGAAACCAAGTGTTAAGGTAGAGCCAAGGAAGTGCCAAAGAAAGGGCAGTCTAACTTTAGAGCAGGTGAAAGAAATTTAGCCTGGCAGGACAGTCCTCTGTAGGAGTCACACGGTTCAGAGCTTGAGGACTGCCAGCAGACCATGTCTGGAACTGAGGAAGAGCTGGTCTTAGAGAGCCCATCTCAAAAGGTCAGGATCAATTGGATAATTTCTCAGCTTGTATTCAGAATGACTCAACGTGTGTCAGTGCAGATCTGCAATTATTTTGTCTTGTACACAAGAATAAAACCTTCACTAAAGCCAAGATCTTGTTTTCCATTCAAAAAAAACAAAACAAAAAACTGCCACAGAGACTAAACTATGTGCTAAAATCAAAGTAGACAGTCCTAAGTTTTTAATAACCTCGGGGCAAAAAGTTAACATTAATGGAAGATAATTGAAATAAGCCTGCTTAAGCCCCCTTTGGTGGTATTGGCAGAACAAGAGAAATTCATTTAGTTCTTGGGGGAACGCGTGGAGTCGGGTGTTAACCTTTTGGCATAGAAATCAAAACCACCATCATAATGAGAAATTGATTAGATTGTAAAAGTGGTCTGTGTAGGATGCTGAGACATGCTCTTTGGTAACCTTATAAAAGCTTTTATTACTTCAAGTTTTTCAGTTCCCACACAGATGTTCTGCATGGCCACAGATACATAGGGAGCACGTTTCATGCAAAAACACACAAAACTCACAACCCACACGTAGAATAGGACAAATCAAAGCACATAAAGAGTTTAAAGAAAGCTTTAAAAAAAACGAAATCTTGCATGCTCTGGCATTTTGTAGGAGGATGTATCCAGTGAGAGTAATTAAAACATGATCTCAAAGGTTCTAGCAAATGCTCCACATCTAAATCCAAACCCACACATTTCTGATTAATAAAAATCACTTTAATGTGCAGTCTAGAGTCCAGCTTGGATAAGGCAAAACACATTAATGCAAGTTGTAAATGCAGACACACTACATGTACACACTGTCATAGGAATGCGACTGCACCGGCCAGACCTGGAGGTGATCTGACTCACAATGTGAGCAGATCTCAGCTGTTGGGTTTATTAATACCAGGCGACCCCGTCTTTTAAAACTTATTCCCATTCAACTAAACTCCACATTCCTACAGTTAAAAAGAAGAACAAAGTCAGCATAAGGAGGCAGATGGCTTGGCAGAGGCATAACTCCCAAGTGCTTTAACTGAAACTACAATTTTGAGGTGCTTATGTTTTACTTTTATGCCACTTTATTTCACAGTAAATGTTGCTGGATTCATTTTAGCTATTGTCATGTTCAGACTTCCTGGTGACTAGACAAAGCTACAACATGTGTACATATAAATACACCAACACAATACCACACCAGAAACATAAGACATGATTACAAAAACCTTACATAACAGTATTTAAAAAGTAGCATCTCACTGCTCAGAACACATAAGGACTGTCCGAATGACAACCAATACCAATATCAATATATTCTCCCATCTTTATGTTGCACCACAGCATCAGAAACAGACCAATGGAAACAGTGAATACCAATTTACTGATAGGGATATCGAACTCGACCATAGCAGTTAAATCTACCACATTAAATTATTGCTAACATATCAGCAGGTATCAGCCAATGATCATTCTGATTTATTACCATTACAACTTTTGATCATTTATGGCTCAGTCACACTAGAGTAAAAATAGGACAGCAAAGTCCTTCTGACAGATTACAATCTATCTGGTTCAGTCTGTCTTTTTGTGTGTCTCTTTGCAAGGGCCTCAGCTTAACTGTTTGCCTACATAAAGCAAGGTACCAAGCTTCTGTCATTTGAGAGTTACATTTCTGTCCTGCAGCAGCTTTAATTCTTCTTGAACATTACTAGTAACTAAGAAAACAATGTAACAATTAGATTAAATACAATAAAATGGCTTGTTTTATAAGTTAAATGTATCCCCCCTTTCTACAAAGCTCGGGGCTATGGTTAATGATGAGTGGACCCTCTGAGCACTTACCTTCATGGCTGAGTCATGTCTGTGTTGTAGTGCATCTAATCTGAACATTTTTCATTTATCGTTGATTTGTCTTTTTATTTATTGTGATACAGTTCAACCTTTGTTTTGTCCAGTTTTCACAATGCCTGAAGCTTAGCCCGCTGCTGTCATTCTGTTGTGTTTGGATTCTTGCATCAGAGCAAATGATCCTTCGACGTTCTTCCACTCCTGCATCTGGGTCTTGTTGTGGCCTATATACTGTATGCGCGCGCGCGCACGCACACACACACACACACACACACACACACACACACCAGGGATTTGTGGCCATGGACATTTTTGTTAATATTTAGCTTTAGCTGCTTTCCATTTAAACTCAACTGTCTGCTTTGGTAAGCATACTGGAATAGAAAGTCTTCCATCAGGTCATCTTATCAAATTTAATCTTCCCCACTGTATTTTCACATTGGCAACTCTTCATGTCCCTGACATGTCTGAGTGTCCACATTCGTGCTCGCACCACTGTTTCATTGTTGTAGGTTTGTTGGCGAAGGACTCTGCTGTGTCTATGTGTTTGTAGGGCTTTGAGAAGAGTGTAAACAGGCACGTAGTAGTAGTGACCACCCTGCAGTGATGATATTGGTTATTGTCAATGTCACAAAGGGAACAGGATCATCAGACTGTTCTGCAGATCACCCAACCCTAGAAGCTACTGGTTATGCTCAGGCAAAACTAGCACACACATCAATGAGATTCACAACCTCACGTGCTACTTCTCTGAGAGATGAATGAATGGATAAATTAGGTTATGAGCATGTGTTGTTTATCCAAATATAATGTAATATGTGCTGCATTAGTCACACAAATAAGATTTTACAGTGTTTCTGCAGACAAGCACGTTGACACATTTAAGAGCAAAACCACTCGCGGCCACTCACGCACACCAACTGAAATTAAAACAAATGGCTCATTTACAAAGTCCTAAAAGGTATGCTTTCAACATCTCTCATGCAAAGTAGCCATGTGAATTAAAACGGAGCTGGCATGACTGTTGCCTTCTTACGAGAAAATCAACAAACTCAAGCTCTGGTTTAAATCTGAGGGCTGGCAGGGCACTCGGTCGTCTCCTCCTCCTCCTCGACTGCATGTTCACTGCTCGCCTCATGAAGTTTGGTCATGGCGCTTGTTTTCTTAGTGCTGCAGCGGTGCTGGCACAGTGCACTCGCTGTGCCCTTGTGTTCCTGCTGCCCTCTTCCCTTACCGTCCTCCACTTACTTGATCCGTTTTGCCAGAGGTGTCTTTCTTCGTTAAGAGTGAATGCCCTCAGAAACCGTAACACACACAGCTGGCCTCTCCAACCTCCCGTGAACCCCTCACTGCATGTTAGGATACGGGGCTTGTGTCTGCCGGCTGTCCCTGTGCCAATCTACAATGTGGCTGGCTGTGCAGTGGTGTGCTTTGCGGTGGACCACGCCTATGTAGCCTGATTTACACTCGTTTCTTCCTGGGCAGCCACGAGACAGCAGCCAGCTTCTGGAGGGACCAACGGCGGCTTCAGCTAAGGGGCCAAGCCCGGGACCCATTTGGTTTTGGTTTCCTTTCGCCTGCCACTGTGCCACACCTAGCATGAGTTGGGCTAAATGAAACCAGTGTGTAGATTCGGAGACCGGCTTAAAGTGAAACCAATAAAAGGCGAGGCTGTACAAACGACTCCACAGCTACTCGCAGGTCATATGTCTGTTTGTCTGTCAATTTATTCATGTTGTACCCGACCCACCCTGTCTCTAACTCAGTTATGCATAAATTCTTTATGCACGCTATCGCACTTAAGCATCGAGTACCAGGAGCCACGGTCCATGGGCAGACGCTAGCATTCATTCCTTTCCTCGCATTTTACATCTCCACTATATGCAGAAACCTACACATTCATTCCAGTGTACCTTCATTTTTCCATGTGTCAGCTCCCAGAGAGAGGAGAGGCCCATCTGTTGTGGCCATTTTTGTTGAATGTCTCTAGACTCTCGAGCTCAGTTCAAAGTACAAACGACCGTGTCAGCTTGTTAGACGTCTCAATCTTCTTTGGAATGACAGGGACGCTCTATGAGACAGTAATTAAGACAAGCCGTGTTTGACAAGCTGAATTCAACAGCAGTTTGCACACAAAAAAAAAACTAAAAAAAAACTAAAAAAAACCGGTTCAGCTTGGCTTAAGTGCAGTTTACACAAGTGCCTGGGGGCATAAAGCTTGCAACCAAACCAAGCACTTAGAATATTTTCTGTTTTACTGTTATATTATCATTTATATTTACATATACACTGTTCACAGAAAACACACTACAGATACATCAAACTTTATCAAGCCCAAGGTAACATATTTTCCATTCCCTGGCCAGCTTAAAAAGGACATGTTAGCATCCAGCTCCTCATCGTTGGGGTCCATTAGTAGCTTGTACTGGTCTTTGTTTAGCCCCTCACTTCATCCTCTGTCTAAAACAAGCAGTTTTAGCTCATCCCTCTTTAAGGTCTTCCCATTAAGCCAACTCTCTTCTGACTGGATGCACTGCATAATCACAAGGTTTAAGTACAAATGTATTCAAACAATACTCAACACATATGGTTAGACTAGACAGAAGTCCGAATTCCTCACACGGATTACCTGCACATACACCAACCTAAATATTTGAACCTTTGGTCATGTCTAACCCTACCATCCTTTACCATGATGACAAATAAAAACTTTATTTTAACCATTTAATGAACTACTAAAACTGTTGCCAATTTGTTTTCTCATTACAAAACCTATACTTTGTTTCAGCATACTTTATTGACGATGGACAAACTGGAAAGAAATATGATATGTGTAAAACTGATTACAGCTCTGTAAGGTGGCATGATTTACTGCAAGTATATAAATACAAAAATTCAAGCTTATGAAAACATCTGCTGTAAGCCTTCGGTTTATATTAATCCCAAAAATAAACGATGTGATATTGTAAAGGTTAAAAATGTACCTCCTCCCATTCTGATTGCAACAGCTGGCAATATTTCTGCTCCTTTTAGGTTTGCCTTCTGGCACTGAAGGACGTTTTAAGAGTTCCACTATGCATTCCAAGGACTGCTTGATCATTTTATGACCTGCGGGTTAAAAAAAAAAAAGCCTCAAAGCCAAAAACAATCCCCCTCATCTTTTTCATGTGGCATGTTGATTCTTTCTGCTAATTGATAACCAGCCAGCACATCGAGACTCGAATGGGGGTACTTTTATGAATGGTATGATGCTTTTACAACTACATTGGCATAACTAATAATGCAAAAAGAAACTGTCAACTACAATCAGAGGCGCTACAGTTAATATCTTTAAAAACTGATGGGAGGGATGATGGGATAATGATTAATGACGTTTGGTGTGCGTGCTTCAGTAGATACTCATTTGAACTACTTATTTGGAGTGCAAATAGGACAATGCCATATACAATGCCAACACGCACACGCAAGCCCAAATACAAGTTGCAAGGAGCACACACAGAGATTTGAGAGTTTCGATGGAACTGCATGACAGACAGTTGAAACCGGCCCCAAACTTTTCCAAGAAATGTATTAATTTGGGTAAGAATGGTGCTGCAAGGTACAGGAGGCCTATTAATCACTGCGTGGTCCAAAGGGATAATCCTCAGAAAATTGTGCTCACAATAACATTATAGGAAGGCATCACTCTGTGTGTGAAGGCTTGTGTAAAATTTGCTCTGACTTTGAATCTCTCCAACAGTCAAATAATAACAGAACTATGACAATGAGCTAAAGCAAACAAGAAACCCAACACAGCAGTCTTTACAGGAGCGAAGAGGGTGCTGTTAGGTTAAAAATTCAGAGCCCTACCCACAAGTTTAGGCCCTAATCACACTACCAAGACACTTGTCAACAACCCCCACGTCAACTACCCGTGGAGAAAAGAAATGTATTCCCTGATAAGTAGCTTCACTGAAAAGTGTGACACAAAAGAGAAATGTGGACTGTTTATTATGTGAATGTGAAAATGTTTCAGTTTGCACTGCAGATTTTCTAGGTTTTACAGTTGCTCTATGAGTAGTTGATTAGTGTTTGCAGAAAAGCACAGGTTAACAATCTGCTAGTGACTAAAGAAATCACAAAGAGATTTCACCTAGCTACAGCCAGCAACCTCTAGTAACCAGTCACCAACCAGTCAGGGAATAGACAATTTTCCATTGCGACCAGTGACTCCCATATGATTGCCAACTGGTCTCTTGAAGTGTGTGATTTGGAGCTGAAGGAGTCTCTTTATATGAAGTGATAATATCAAATATTTCATCTTTTCAGTTTTGCATAAATTTTCTTGTTTTTCTTTTCAGCATGGCCCTTTCATTTGACTCCCAGTATGACTGTGGCTAAATTAGTAAGTTCATATTTATTTTTCAAGGGAATTATAGTTAAAGCGCAAAGAAAGCCACATCAATGAAAAGATTTGGTTTTCCTGCACTTGAATCCACAATTATTTCAAAATCAATTAATAATCATGTTGCTTTTCATGATCATGATTTTCCCTTTTTTGACCAGCCCCTCCAGAGAACCCATCACCTTTTTGCCCTATGCATTCACACTTGAATGATTGTACAGGGTGGGTCAGTTATATGGATACACCGTAATAACATGGGAATGGTTGGTGATATTAAAGTCCTGTTTGTGACACATTAGTATATGTGAGGGGGCAAACTCCTCAAGATGGGTGGTGACCATGGTGACCATTTAGAAGTCGGCCATCTTGGATACAACTTTTGTTTTTTCAATAGGAAGAGGGCCATGTGACACATCAAACGTATTGGTAATGTCACAAGAAAAACAATGGTGTGCTTGGTTTCAACGTAAATGTATTCTTTCATGAGTTATTTACAAGTTTCTGACCACTTATAAAATGTGTTCAATGTGCTGCCCATTGTGTTGGATTGTCAATGCAACCCTCTTCTCCCACTCTTCACACACTGATAACAACACCGCAGGAGAAATGCCAGCACAGGCATCCAGTATCGTAGTTTCAGGTGCTGCACATCTCGTATCTTCACACCATAGACAATTGCCTTCAGATGACCCCAAAGATAAAAGTCTAAGGGGGTCAGATCGGGAGACCTTGGGGGCCATTCAACTGGCCCACGACGACCAATCCACTTTCCAGGAAACTGTTCATCTAGGAATGCTCAGACCTGGCACCCATAATGTGGTGGTGGACCATCTTGCTGAAAAATCTCAGGGAACGTGCCAGCTTCAGTGCATAAAGAGGGAAACACATCATGTAGCAATTTCAAATATTCAGTGGCCTTGAGGTTTCCATTGATGAAGAATGGACCCACTATCGTTGTACCCCATATACCACACCAAACCATCACTTTTGTTGTTCCAACAGTCTTGGAGGGATCCATCCAATGTGGGTTAGTGTCAGACCAATAGCGGTGGTTTTGTTTGTTAACTTCACCATTCACATAAAAGTTTGCCTCATCACTGAACAAAATCTTCTGCGTGAACTGAGGGTCCTGTTCCAATTTTTGTTTTGCCCATTCTGCGCACCGATATGGGTCATCCTCGTTGAGATGCTGCAGTAGCTGGAGTTTGTAAGGGTGCCATTTGTGAGTAGCTAATATCCGCCGAAGGGATGTTCGACTAATGCCACTCTCCAGAGACATGCGGCGAGTGCTACGCTGTGGGCTCTTGCTGAATGAAGCTAGGACAGCCACTGATGTTTCTTCACTAGTGACAGTTTTCTTGTGTCCACATTTTGGCAAATCCAACATTGAACCAGTTTCACGAAACTTAGCAAGCAGTTTGCTGACTGTAGCATGGGAGATGGGTGGTCTCGTAGGGCGTCTCGCATTGAAATCTGCTGCAATGACCCTGTTACTACGTTCACCAGATATCAACGCAATTTCGATCCGCTCCTCACGTGTTAACCTCTTTGAATGGCTGTGAACAAAGAAACTTGTAAATAACTCATGAAAGAATACATTTACGTTGAAACCAAGCACACCATTGTTTTTCTTGTGACATTACCAATAAGTTTGATGTGTCACATGGCCCTCTTCCTATTGAAAAAACAAAAGTTGTATCCAAGATGGCCGACTTCTAAATGGCCACCATGGTCACCACCCATCTTGAGGAGTTTGCCCCCTCACATATACTAATGTGCCACAAACAGGACTTTAATATCACCAACCATTCCCATGTTATTACGGTGTATCCATATAAATGGCCCACCATGTAGATGTAGACTTATGACATGCTAACGTTGTCTTGCAGAGTTTTTTCATTTTTATGGAGTGTTTTTTTTTTCCAAATCTTTTGAAGTTTGTACTAGTCGTAGGGTTTGCAGCAAAAAAAAGCATGACATGTTTAATCTCACCCACGCAGTCCGATATCAGTCTAATATCTGGTAGTTTACATGTTGTTCCTGCATTTTTGTTGCTTAATGGAATTTGACAAACAGCCTCTCAGTGAATGACTGCCTGCTTCTGACAGTATTATCTTGCATACCATTAAGCATCTGGAAGAACAAAATAAAGCATATTTATCCACTTGATAGAACACAAGCAGATTCTGCAGTAATGAAATCTGGAACACAAGTTACTGTGTGTTCTAAGGTGCTCAACTAACGTTTTAATATAAAACCAATATCATTTGCTCCAACTTATTATATCTGAGCTTTAATAAAGTCTTCCACATAAGTGCCATCACTTCAGACCCCAGCACTGTTTTTTCACAGTATAGGCAAGAAGCAATTCCACCTCTTTCCACTTGCTGAGATTAAAAAAAACAAAAAAAACAAAAAAAACAGTGTGGGAAGCTTGAGAGAAATAAATCAGAAAGAACATTTGCAGTACTAATGGCTTATCATCAAGACACAATAAAACTTACCTGTGTGATTTGAGTGGGTGGAGGTGTACGGTATATGCTTTGTGCACATCCGTGCTCTGATCTATATCTCATGTGTTTGATCTTTCATGCCTGTTTTTGTGTGTGCATGGGTGCAAAAGCAAATCATGATAAGAGATCATCTCAGCCATGTGTGCAACAAAACAAAGTTGCTGGCAGTTTAGTTTGTACTTCTGTGTGCAGTCGTGTGTGTGCGTGCGTGTGTGCATATCAGCTCTTCTGTGCACATCAGGTAAGAAGTGACATGACTGCTTTCAGTGGGGTTTTGAGTTAATCTGTAGTCTGACAGCTTCTGTCATCCCCCAGCTGTTATGACCACGGCACATTTATCACAGACAGTTCTGCTGCTCTTGGGCATAGTTAGGGAATGTGATGCTTTTGTGGATTTTTTTTTTTTTTTTGGGGGGGGGGGGGGGGGGGATTTGAAGGAAACAGGGAATTATTGTTCTCATGATTCAGCAAGTCAACTTTATATTGCTCTCTGCATCAGTTGTATTTAGATCTTTTCCCTATAAAAGAATTTAGGAAAAAAATAGAGGACTGATGGCCTGTGAAAAATTAAGTACAGTTACTGTTTCCATAGTAATTAAGAGAGTAAGTCGCAGCCAAGTGCTGCTAATAAAATGCATGTGGTTAATTCATCATCAGCAAGCATGCACATCTCTATAAAAGCAGAACTTTAAGTTGCTGATCTAGTGCATTCAGGCATGTGTTAACATAATGTAACATTTTTCCCAGGAGCTGATGGCCCAGTAATTTCACCTGAGGTCAGACTGTGCAATGACCTGAGAAACTGCAAGGCAGTTTCACAAACTGTGGGCCTGAAAAGAAGCTACAGTGGCAATCGGGCGTGTATATGTATATATAAAAATTCTATTAATAAAATCAAGATCAAAATGCTATGATGTCCTTTGAACCTGCGCCGAGGGGATTCCCATAGTGAAACACCGAGCGAAGTTAGAAAAAGAACCTGTTTATCAATACTCTATATTTCTGCTACTGTAATAGTAGAGCTGGGCGATAGAACGATAACGATATGTATTGCGAAATAACTTTTCCTTGATAGAAAAGTTAAACTATCGCGATAGGCCTCGTCTCTCTTGTCCTCTTAAAAAAAAAAAAAAAAAAAAAGAACAACAGCCAACCCAAATTAAGTAGCGCAGAGCCGAACCAATCACAGCCGCAGCGTCACGTGACGTGACTTGTTACGTGCCGCACATGTGTATTTGTTTGGGAAGCAGCCAGCCGCTGTGCCGCCCGGTAATGGAGGAAATGAGTGCGCCGACTAGAGAAAGATCAACCGAGCGTGACCGAAGGTTACCAAAGAGAAAACAGATGATGGTTCCAACGTCGGAGAGATTGTCGAACGGAAGAGCCATAGAAGTTCCGTAGTGTGAAGGTATTTCGGCTATTTCAAGTCTGACAAAAACAGAGTAGCGCGTACTGTAAATGTGCCGAAAGCAAGTCTGGAAATACAATAAAGCGGTGCATGCTCAATCTCTGACTGGAAGCGCTAATTCGTCATTCGGCTTTTGTCAGACTAAAGTAACTGTTTGAAAAGCTAAGCTATACAACAAGGAGAGATTGAGAATTTCCTTTTAGTTCTCACTTTATTTGATATTGACAAAAGTTAGTCAATTTTGTCTGATGACAAGTTACAAAACAAACAGATTTATTTTTAGAATTAATATTTTGTTTCTAAGTGGAACTGACAATTTAGTAGCCTGTTTTGTTTGTTCTATTTTGAAACTTAAACGCTTCAGCGGCTGCCTTTTATGTAGTTTGCCATATTTGCCTTTATTTAGCTGAAAAAGTCTCATGTTCCTTAAGTACATCTACCCTGTTGAACTTATTATGGGAAATAAATATTTAAATAAAAACAAGCTGCTGATTATTTCACATTTTACTTGTGAGCAACGGCACATTTAAAATCTTACAAATATAGTTATTTGGCTTATATCGTGATAGATATCGTTATCGCCTGAAATGAAAAAAAAAAAAAAACATATCGTGATATGAAAAAATCTTATATCGCCCAGCTCTATGCAATAGTTAAATTTAGCTGGTGTGCAAATGTCTCTAATCCTAGTCTTTGAATCAAGGGCTTGAAATCACTGGATCAGATCTCCATATTTCTTAGACTGTTGTCAACTGAGTGGCCGGGTGACAGCAGTCACCACTGCTTGTTCTATTCAGGGTGTACGTGACTACATGTATTTTATTTGGAAAGCTACTACTAAATTATGCAATATCCTGTAGTATATAAAGTAATTACAATAATTTCCTCCCTGGCTGGTAAAACTCTTATCTACTGGCATTTATTTAAAAAACAAAAAACAAAATGAGCAGCGAATGAGCCACAGGATGCTTTCAGATTGCCTCCAAGTAAACAGTGACGACAACAGGATCGTATGAAGATAGACAACTGTCTTACTACACAATCACATTTTTCCAAACCTCGCAATCTTTTCTTTTTAGATAAGCCTTCCTTAAAGGGAACATCTAAGTTCAGTCTGTTGCTGTTATGTAGTTACATAAATCCTTCCACGGACTGCTTTTTTTGAGTCAGCAAAAGCCGGTCATATTAAAAGCCCCTGCTCTGTGACCCTTTGTGAAGCCACCGTCTTGGCCGCCAGCCCAGCACACAAAACATAGAAGGGAAAGTGCTCGTCTTAAGGAGGAAAGCACAGCACAGAAGGTATGTTGTGCTTGAGTGCCATGCCATTGGAACAGAGGAGTTTGATTCTAAAAATATCTACCTCCCACCACACTCACACTCCCAACACGCAATGCAGCCTTTGCACTGGAAGACCTAACAGCTTGATGGCAATTACTGCAAAATTGCTCTTATTTTCTCCAAGTCTTCATAATTTCCAGTCAACTTTCATCAGTTCATGTGTGTTTGTGAGTGAACCGGCAGAGGAAACGGGTAACGCCTTGTCGCTATTTAAAGCCCGGACTATTCCAGGTAGGCCCTGAAACTTTTCTTACTCTACCATGCCAAACATTTACCAAAAGTCTCTGCCTGACACCTGTGACCAAGTCATGCAAAAGCAATTACTGAAAACCAAACACAGACATTTCATGTGTAAGGCCCATCCCAAACCCATCAGTTATGCGGGACTAAGCAGTAAAACCATTACAAGACGATTAAAATTCACTCAGAGTAAATCACGTTTTTTCCCTTTAACTTACATTGGTTAGCAATGATGGAGTAGACACCAAAAAGCCTCCATGTGTGTGCTTAGTCTTCACAGACCACAGGGCTGACCACAGGCTCTGATGGATATCATCTATGTAAATCACTGTTCACCACCATCGTTACATCTCAGATAACTCTTTCTGGCAAAACTGAAATGGATGCGTGTGACAGTGGTTTGACCCCATCCAGGTGGTTTGTATTTGGAGGAAAGTCTATTTATAGGCCTGTTAAATACAAGCCAGGTGTTGTCATAAAGCCCGGGCAAAGCTGGTTGGTTCTCTGGTGTCATGAGTGGCATAAATAGAATACACAACTGAGACGTGGTTAGCAAAGGCAGCTGGGAAGAACATGTATGCGGTCTAGTGTAGTCAGGCTATCTAAGCTACAAATCAACTCATGAAAATTAGAATGAAAATATTTGACTACAGGGTAAATAAAAGGCCTGCGGCTGGTAGAAGAATAGCTACATTTACATGGCGCGTGGTATAATGATTCTAATCGCATTAAAAACCAAACACAAGATTAAAAAAATGCTCCATATAAACACCTAAATCTGAATAAACAGCTGGAATTTCAATGCAACGGAGTAAATGTTTTCAAAAACAGATTAAAAGAAGAATTCTACCACACAAGAGCTTTAATGTGATTCACTGCTGGCTGCATTGCCCCTTGCTCTGCATTCATGCATCCCATCTTGGCCTAAAATGCATGGGGACGTATGCTTCTTTGCTTTCCAAGACTGCTGGCTTCCAAGCTCAACTACTCTGTGAAGAGTTTGTTTTCAACGTAAAATCTTATATGTTGTGCTTTTCCTTTTGAGGGTGCTAACATGAACCCTGGGCAAAGTTTTAATAATGTGTTATAATGTGGTAGTTGGTGCTGTTCCCTCATAGCAAGACGTTTTTTAGTTGAGGATGCCTTCTTTATGGAGTTTCAATGTTCTCCCAATGCATGGGGGGGCTCTTTTCAGGCACTTTGGCTTCTTCTCTTTGCTTGTTAGGTTAATTAGAGAGTCTAAATTGCCCCCGACTCCCCACCTTGGTTGCCTCTTGCAATTAATCAGCACAAAGGTGGTTTAAAGGGAGAGGGGCCATAAAGGATAGGAGCTAAAACAGCTTTGTTCAGACAGAATGAACTGAAGGACTGAAAAACAAGGATTATTTTGAACCATGAGTCATGCAAAGCATTTAACACTGTTCTGATTGAATGTGTTGTGACATTTAAACACAAGACTAGAATAAAATCACATCCCATGTAAACAGCTGACCTGAATTCTTTAGTCGGCAGGAAGCCGTTTGTATATTTTTAAGTTCCATCTTGTCTTTAGCTATTCAAAATTGCATGTGACCCACAAGGGTACACATAACAAAAACTGTGGTTAAGAAATGGCTGCTCACTGGGAACATGGCAACAAAGCTGCATTTTTGTATGAAAGGTGCATTACAAATCAGATGTATTTTTATTATTCCAAGTTAAAAGCTGCCAAGTTAGAGTTTTAGAAAGCCTACTTTAAACAGACCGAGTCCTGGCTAACTTTGATCCAAGGAAATAAAGGCAATGCCTTGCTGACCACAGATGCCATCCACTTGGCTGTCCTCTGGCAAAAATCTTTCCCAACTCACAAAGTCTTCCAACCCACAGAGATCTGCCTGCTTCCATTCTCCACTCCATCACTTTGAATCTGATCCTTCGAAGCCCGATTCAAAGTGCGTATTGGTCAGTAGTCTGGGTTTTGGTCCACCACAATCAAACACAATCCCTCTCCTGCTGGTGTTTTGCCCCAGTGGCAGACAGGAACAGGAAAAAGGAGACAAAATGTTAAAAATGAAATGTGAAAAAAGATGCTTATGTTCGCTCCAAGTCAAGATTTCCTGTTCAGTCGCTCAGGAACACATCTTGGAGCTGGAAGTTTCTGCACATGCAAATTCTTTGGATTGTTTTCTTTTAAGAACCGTGCGCCTTATCCCTGCTCACGATGGCAGATAATCCACGTTGTGTTTTCACAGTGCTGTTCTTACATTTTTTTGTTTTTCCTCTGAAGTTTAGACATCTCTTGAAAATTCCTGGGAAAATCCCAAACTGACAAATGTGACAAATCTTAACATGAAGGACTGAGGTTGGGAAAGCTGTGGAATTTGGGATTTTTTATTTATTTTATTTTTTTGGCAGTACATCTCAATCGTTCAAAATGTCAACGAGCTCTTTAAAGCTTAAAATACCACAAATAGCAGTTGTGAACTATGCAAAGAATGAATGCCTAGCACTGACATCAACCAATTACATATTTCAAATGTGATCCAATTACAAGAAAATAGTCCTTATTCACAGAAAAAAAACATAAATAATGTCATTAGATCCGGTCAATTAAGAATAGCAGAAATGTGGAGAGCTTCAAACTCATTCTGCTCACACAAATATGATGACTGTCCCGAAAGAATCTCAACTGCCTGGCTGTTCATCACAGCCAACCTTTGAAACAATTCTTAAAAGCTAAAAGAAATTAGAACCATTTCAAAAGCAGAACAATGCACAAACAATGTATGCTGATTATCTTTGCCACAAGCTAAAGCTCACTACATGTTCTGAGTCAGGAAAAAGTAATAGTGCTGGTATGTTGTGCTCAGCAGTCCAAAGACCTTGGCTGTGTTAAAGCAGTTAGCGAAAAACTAAAACAGAGCCAGTTATGAGTGTGTTGTCCAGCAATTGCGCCACTGGCGTGTTTTGTTTGGGGTGTTTGGGGTTTTTTTTTAATTCCAAGAATCTTTACTTTTCTGATTGCATGTGGAACTCAACTGCTCTAACTCTCACCATCTCAAAAGTGTTTCCGGAAATATCTTATAAGTTGCTTTAAAAAGTGTTACATGGAAATGTTCCGTCTTGGAGAGAGTTCATCACCATCATCAGCAGCAGCAGCATATTGGCCGTAGTATTAACTTCACCCTTTCTACAAATAAAAAGAAATTCTGATTTGGAACTTGGCTTTGTAATTTGGGAATATTATTCTAAAGTTAGATGAAAATGTGTGTTTTTCCTACCACATTCAAACTGTAATATCTGTCAAACCAGTCACCTGATTTGGACTGTTATAAATAATGTGCTATGTATATGAGAATATGCTAAAAAAAAAAAAAAAAATCAGTCCCATACCTACAAAGCTGTGGTTTTTACAGGCCTCCAAATCTGCTGCCAGAGACTCTACATCTTTCAATCCATCATTCTGTGTTAACTTGAGCTACACCCCTGAGAGTCCATACATTTACCCTAAAACATTTCAAAGGTCTAGCACAACCACTTCTCCACAATGGGATATTAAAATGGACCCTATAAAAACTGGTCAAGGAAGACAACTAGCAATAACCCTGCTTTCATCAATTACACACACAAAAAAATTAAATACTTTACATTTTACATCATTCCTATTAAAAAGTGCATCTAAACCTTGGAATTTTTTTTTCAGGCCAGGTGGGAAATCTTTTTTTTTTTTGTTACTTTAATTTGATGCATTGAGATAAACAAAGATGTTGTGAGGTCCATCTCCCTTTCATGCAGTGTATCTAACACTGTAAGGGAAACCTGGAAACAGACATAATAGGAAACTTTAATGCTAGTACATTCCATACTGCCATGTGCAGTTTAATTTGCTGTTGAAATGCGTGCTATTGCATCCATCAACACACATATTCATCAGGTCTGTTTATACATTTTGGGTGGTGCAGCTCAGCAGACGAGGAAATGGTAAGAAGTCTGCTTAACAGTAATTTTCTTTTTTTTACCTCAAAGCATTCTCCGTCAGTGCCCCAGTCAGCTCTGATTTCCTCGGTTTTGCCTGCCCCAGGTTCAGGTCCAATGCATTTAAGGCGTGCTGGTCTTACGTCTGTGGCATCTGTAGAGGAATGTGATGAATGCTGTCTGTACCCTTCTGACAGCACTATACTCGCATGATTTAAGCCCAGACGATCTGCTCCACCCTGATGCCTGAGACTGAGGCTGATGTTTATACTTAGATGTCTGGTACTTCAAACATTTAAAACATCTAACACATTCGCAGTATGGCCTTTGCATTCAAGTTTAAACAACTCGAAACGTAAAAAAAAAGAAAAAAAAAAAAGAAAAGAAAAAAACTAGTACATATGCACTTAGCTTAAAAAAAAAAACAACAACCACACAACAGTAGTGAAGCTTCCATGGGAAGGCACATCTGAGTGATGTGCACCTCTTCTCACAAGAGAAGTCAACCATGCTGCTGCTATTACAGGTGCAACACACAAATTTCCAAGACTGGCTATGTATACAGCTGACAAGAGTAACAGAGATTCATCATATGGTGGTGTTATCCCGTGGAAAAATCCAAATGAAAGACTCAAGGAATCTGCTTTAGCTATGAAGGTGTTGCATTCAGTTTCTTCCCTATACTGGTTAGATTATTGGTACCTACCCAGAGCCATTTTTGCCATCACCAAAAGGGAGTGAGTGAGTGCACAGTGGACTAATAGCAATGTCCCCAGAGCAACACATGACTCACAGCCCACAACTCTCTGCGTTTTAATGCACAAAACTAATGTAAATTAGACTTCAGAACAAACCTCTAATCTCTTCATGCCTGGCTAAAAATATAATCTGACAAAAAACCCTGTTCACATTAGGTAAAGTCTTGGCAGTTCTGTAAACTTAACTTATTAAATAAGCACTCTGAGAAAACATTTGAAGCAACATGTTGGTAAAGCTTGGATATAAAGACCATGACAGACAACAGCTCTTTAGAGAACTGCACCAGTTCTGCAAGAAATCGGTAATCATTTTTAAATGCTAACTTCCAAGGAAGCAGGAGCAGAGGGTGAGATGATGTGCTGCTGTAATTTACAGTAAACGCACAATAAAAAGCATTCACTCTAATAGTCCCTGCAAAATAAAATAAGCTAAATTCCTAGTTCAGCTGATGCCAGATATTAAAAACCCTCCAAGATCAGAAAATTGGAAAGTTATTTGACAAGAAGGACTCTAAAACTTACAAAACTTTAACATTTTTAAATACAAACCATAAATTTTGACCCTAAATCATGTCTAATACTGAGAGGGGGTCTTTGAACAGTCTTGGACTGTCGGATCTGTGAGCAATCGTTTTAGAAAGGTCACAAATAAAAAGGAAATGCAACAATGTAGACTCGCAGGCCAACAGCGTTTCACCGGAGCATTCCTCTCGACCAGCTCGTGTAACAAACAGCTTCTTTTCTTTGTCAAATTTAAGTTTCCTGATCTAAAGGCAGAAAGGCATTCATATGACCAAACTTTCGACTATCTCTAGAAAGAATTTCAGAAGGCGTTTATCCGTCAGGTGACCAAGCAGACTCACTTAGACACAAGCTGTATGTTTATAAGGGCTGCCACAAATGATTATTTTGATAGTCGACTAGTCACCAATTATTTTTGCGATTAGTCGACTAATCAGATCATGCATCCATTGGATAAGAGCAGATGCACCAGCAGCATCTGCTCTTATATAACTATCATTAGCTTACAGCTTTAAGTGTTTAAGGTATGTGCTAACTAAAAATAAAGATAATATGATATTTTATTAAATTTTAATGAAATCTGGAGATTGTTTAGGTGAAGTTTAATAAACTCAGCCGTCTGCTCCTTGCTATCTAAAATATAACAGGACACTGGAGTATGTTCTCGAGCATCTCACACTTCTGATAATCAGTTGTCTGCTTGACGTTTATTCAGCTGTGTAGAAACTATAATTTTAATCTCAGCCAAACCGATTTACTCAGGAACAAATAAAATACTGAAAAAAGCCAAACAATAACATTTTTAAGTTATCTAAGTGACTTATATATCATGTTTAACCTGAGTAGCGAAAGACGGCGGTGGGTTTGAAAACGATTTGCCGGGAGTCCGGTGTTCTCACGGCTCTAGTGAGCCTTGAACCCCGGCTAGCTATCGAGCTGGTGGGTAACAGACGTCTCGGAAAACGTCGGAGCACTTTTGAAAATATGTGATGTTTTGATAAACTGAGCAGATATTTGAGGTTTACACAGCTACATTCTCGCCTGAAAATATGTTAAACGTTTATTTTGTGACCCAGAAAGAATAAAAAGAGTAATATTAAAACTAACCAGCTGCCGCCATTGTTGGAAACTAAGCAGGGCCGCGCTATGAATTCTGGGATAGGTTGGGCCACGAAGTATACACCCGACCCATCCTTCAAATCTGGGGAAATGAAACGCGCATTTGTCGGGATCTTCGAATTTGGACAGTCTTCGTCGTCTGGTTGTAACATAATCGGCCTACAAATGCGGGCACAGGAGGATGCGGTTCCTGAATTTGGATACAGCTATGATACCGGACACTGCTTCTTCTTCGGAGTTTAACGGCAGCTGGCATCCTTGTGCATGCAGTGCTGCCATCTTCTGTTTCAGTCCGTTATTACACTCTTAAATCCTACTACTTATTCCTGCGTCTTTTGGGATCTTACAAAGCTTCAAACGACGCGTCAACTATTAAATTAGTCATCGACGATTTTGATAGTCGACGTAATCGTGACTAGTCGACTAATCGTGGCAGCCCTAATATTTATATGCACAGTTGTGACCATTTTAATCAAAAGAGATAAAGGTAGTGACTAAAAGACGCTAAATTAAGTGATGCTGAGCTCAGCATTACAGGTAGGGTGCTCAGAGATCTGAAGTTAGCTGCATCTGACCAAGATATCTCCTGTGTGCATCCTTTGTGGGATTTTCAAAATACGGTAGACTCAGAATTCACTGGAGGGATTTGTTTTGTTTTTATTCCATCTAAACTTCCGGTGGGCAAAGCCATCTGAAATACCCCACATCAACTGAACAACACACTGTGAACAAAAGTTCTACTGTAGCCTTTGTGACTTTCAAGCAAATACCTCTGTATTAAAATGTCTCAATTCTGGGAACCTCATCTAACTTAATCTCTATGAATAAATCATGCTCGCATTGTAATTTCACTCGAGAGTTTCTGTCAAGTAAATCAGACCACAAAAAAGCTATGGTAAGGAAATGAGTTGTGAAGAGAAACTGATGGCTGTGAAACCCCCCCCCCCCAAAAAAAATTCAGTCAATAATGAAAATTCAGCTTTGGCTTCTGGACTGGATTTTTATGCATCACTTGGATTTATAATTAAAACGGGCAGGAAAAGAACAGCGTCAAAAGCAATATTAAGTTGTAGGCAGCTGTTGTGGCTTTGTGACATGCAAGTATTGCGCAAAAGCTGCTTTAAGACCAACATGACATCTTTCCAGAACGCAGTTAATCAAGAAACCAAGTCACCACGGGCTGTCACAGAGCAGCGCTTATTGAGTTTGTGGAATGCACTTTTCAGTTTGACCACAGTGAACCGACTACGCTGGACCATTTTCTTTCGCTTATGGTTTTAAGATGTTAGGATCTAATCTTGGCTGGTTGCAAGTGGACATACTTATCAGATTAGTCAGTAGATCTCAGAGGGTTCATCACCCGACCCGCCAATAAGTTTGCAGCAGGGAGCATGCAGCTCCAGTTGCCCTCCAGTTGAAGGCTTTATGGTCAAAAACACCCAATGTTTCGAGCCTAATGCCCCACCAGAGGACCCTGTGTCCCACACCGCACTCCAGCTGTTTGGTTTTTGTTTAACTTGTATCAGAAGTTCAAGAAAATCTAAGGTGAAAAGAGAGAGTTTCATCTAAGAAATGCACAATGTTTCTCCATTTAATGAATAACCATGTCGCCATAAAGATTGCAATTCATGAGTAAAAATAGTGGCTATTATTAACTTACTCTATGAATCACTCTGCATGATCACTGTGGGATTATGGACAACTTTTTCTGTGCCAGCCTAATCTGTGGAAATAGATATAGTCTGCTACAGAATCTCTCTCTCTCTCTCCATCCACATATAACAAAATCAGGTGATGATTTTTCTACACAGCCACGTTTCACATATGCAGTAAACATCAGCTGTGAGCAAATATGGCAGATAACCTCTGACACGTGTTCTATCCAACAGGTGACCTTTACAAGATGGGAAAACGGCACCAGCTCTTAAAGAGCTCTCTCCGGGGTGCTTCTGTGTAGGCACACGGCTTTACAACAAGCTCACACTTCAGACAAAAGCACTCCTCATTCAGAACGCGTTCATATGCATAATACCAATCTAACGAAGCAAGGCCAGAAAAACAAACCCGACAAACAAGCTGTATGGGACTCACTCTGTTTGCAGGCTGTCTTCCTTTCCCCCGTGAGCTGAATGTTTATTATCCATACCCAGACATTTCCACTGGAGTTTCTGTGGCGATAAATGTGCAGCTGTTAGCACCAAAACAATTAGCTTTCTAAGCCATCGAAGAAAAGCTTAACGGTGCTAAACTTACCTTCATTTGTTTAACTTCCCGTTATACGACGTCTGTTTTAATTCTTAATTAATTTCACTATCTGAAAACACGCGCTTGTTAGTTTATTAAACAATGCTAGCTCTTCTTTCTTCCTGTTAAGAGTTGAATATTTTACTATTTAGGACAGCTGGCCTGTCCTCTCTTCTCTCTCCCACTGAGTTAGTGATACGCACTTACACAGCACCGTAAGGGGGCGCTATTTGACCAGTTGTTAATTGGAAGGTGCAAAGTATTTAGAAACATGTTTTTTAAGTAAATAAATACAGTTACACTATGGTTGAAATGTAACATTGCAACTGCAACATAATATCGAAACAGAAACACAAGATAACCTTTATCGTGTTAAATACCTGACTGTCGTATATGTGGTTAAATCAGATATTTAACCAAACTGTAAATGTAAATATAATACAAAAATGACACAGAGGTTGCCCGTTGTTTGCAAGTGAATGTGTTGACCAACTGGTCACACTTTCAATCACAAGGTAGTCACAAAGGATACTTTCAGACTTGGACTGTCTGTAGTCCCGCTTAGACAGATTGGTGAAGGTTTGCAACTAATCACCATCCAATTCATAAATGAAGACAGACTCCCAACATGACCCAATCAATCTGAGTCAGTCTGCAATGATGAACACAACTTGTCTGCAACATGTCTTTTTGCGAGTGGTTCCCAGCTGGTTATATTATGGTTACATAACTATATAAAGCAAGGCTGCCGAGCACCTGTGTCATTTTGCATGAATAGCTGCAACTATGACAGCATAGACGGCAACTATGTCACCACTTGTGAAGGAATTTCTGTTTTAAATTCATGAGTTTATGTCTGGAGTCTAATGTAAGTAGCAAATATGAATTTCTGTGCATGCAGATAGCAACCGACTGATTAATCACAGACTGAGTTCACTTTATTGCCATTTTATTGCATATTGAAGCACCAAACTCCCTTAGAATACAGCAACTGTCTGCAAGTGGTTGCAGAACTGGTCCTTGTCTTTGAAGCAAGTTTCAATTCAAGAGGACCGCAAGTTCATTGCATACAGTTGCAATTCTTTTCATCATGCGGTGGATTCCAACTTTTTTTTGGCTTTAGCAGAACAAGGAAGTATTCACTTAATACCTGAAATCTATTACTTTGGTGTCTTATTCTATCTATTTGATCTATTTACTATTTAGCTCTCTGTTTGAATTTCCCTTCTGGGTATCAGCTTTTTCCTCATCACAATTTTACATTTGGACCTGAGGAACTAACTGGTGCAAACCTAAATTGAACATTCACACACTTGTAAGAATGAATGGGATATGGGAAAAGATTGTGATTTCAGTGTTTTTCTTTTCTTTAACGGAGCACCATTATCATGTGTTACACAAATGTTCTGGCCAGAGCAGTGACCAATATATTTATGACTATGCAGCATAATATCTAGCTCCCCAAGGAGTGTTTACAAAAGGCAGGAAATTACACGAGTTTGGAGCTTGTATGGTTTCCCACGCTGACTGGGTGGCAGTGACAAAACGGAAAGATGTCCAATGGGAGCCCTGGATCTAATCTTAATTACTGAGAGGTCTTCATAGTTAATGTACAAAATTGCTCCAGGTACATTCATACTCTGACTACACTTGCATATGTTTCTTTCATGATATTGTGGAAAGTTTCCTCTGAGGTCTGTTTGAGTTGAGCTAAAAGAGTTTTAGAGTCAGACTTATGATTCATTTAGCTCTGTATGAACTGAGAATCACCAGTGTATTTCATCATCATTATTATTCATGAGAGAGTTGGAGCTGCACTGCCCTTAGTAATTTTCTTTATTGGGAAAATCCATCACAAACTCATTTAAGGATCTCTTAAGGCAAACCCATGATTTAGAATAAAAGGAAGGCTTCCTCTGGACAACATGACAAATTAATGACGTGTCTGCAGTTACTTTCATCTCCACTGGCAGCGCTGTGAATATTTCATCCCCTTGGGGAAACTCTTGACATACACTGGCAGCGCTAACTTATAGAACAGCTCTGCCTCTTTTTTCAGTCAGTTCTGGTTGGCATCCACTACAGACAACTTGGCCAGGGGCTTGAGAAGCCGGTCCAAAAGGCCCCTGCCATGTTTACTGTTCTGTACAAGCCTCAGCACGGCACAGCATGGGTGGCCCTGCTACGCAGTCGCCTTGAGTCTCATTGAAAATGCGGCAGTATTATGGAAACACCGCACCCATCTGGCTCAGGTTTTACCCAGCACATAACAAGTCAGCCCTTATGCTTTACATGAACTATATGGATACTGTTCAGGGGAGGTTTGCTCATGTTCCTTTATATGGACGTGGGTGTACTTAAAGTGCTTGTGAATAAACATAATAATGTCTGACAAATAACATAAGTGGTGAGTTGCATAGCTTTGGATCTGCACTCCATATTTACAAGGACCACAAAAATTAAATCTTCCATCTCAAAAAACTGAACTTAAGCTTCTTGTCTGTGTACACGTCATAGACTGTATGAAACAAAAAGACGTGGCCACCGTAAAATAACCAATTTGTTTGTGAAGCTGAGCCTCTTGAACATCAAAACCTAGGTGTTGACGTTCAACAGAAGCAATGAGCAAGGGCTGGATTTACCAGTGACACATAGAGACCAGTCGGCAACCATCTGGCAACCACTGGTCACTGGAGAAAAATGTTGTATTCTGTGGTTGGTGAGCGGTTGGTTGAGGCTTCTGTCAGTTGTATAAAATAAATTGCTAAAGTCTGAGAGACCAATAAGTTTGTGTGGGAAAAAGTGAGACAAACTGGAAACAGAGACCTTTCAAGTATGTTCTGTGCCTTAGCACAGCAACTCAGCACACATAAAAAAGAAATGTTTTTTAGTTTTCAGAAGAGCAAAATGAACACAAACATTCCTGATTCCTGTTTGTGTGCACACACCTGTCCAAATACAGATGATTCAGATTTAAAAGGTGTCATTTTTACTTTGTGAACATATTCTGTTTCCAGTTCATGTTACACGTTTCAGTAATACTTGGTGAGTAATTTGCGAGTGTTTGCAGTCAGCATCCTCCATGTAAAACATAAGCGACTGCAGCAATTGACCAAAGTGATCACAAGGAGGTCTCCTTGTGACCAGTTTCACCATTCACCAGCCAGCAACTTCCAATAACCAACTGGTCAAAGAATACACATCAGAAAACTAAGGTTGTCCAATCTCTATGCCTGTGGACAATGCTTGTTGCTATGGTAGCTAGTTTTCAATCACTAAAACACACCTCGCTTTATTATATTGTATTAGATAAGGCCTGAAACTAATGATTAGGACCGTAAACTCATCAGTACATTGTTTGTCAAGGCCATGAGTGAGTTGAAGGGGTTGTAGCGAAGTCATTTTCTTATAGACTTCCTCACTTATTGGCCAGGTGCAGTAGATGCAGAAGCTAACTTCTGCATTAGCATTTGTTCTTGTCAGTATGTAGTGGAACTGTTACTCATCGCAAGCTTTCACAGTGCCATTTTTTAAATAAAACATGTTCGTATTGACAGTATGCCAGGTGTGTGTATTTTTGGGTACAGCTCTGGCTGCTACAGAGGCAACACAGTCCAATAATTCTTGCTTTCCTTGGCTGTTTTATAGCTCCCTATCCCCCCGGGAAACAGGACGCATACTCAACAGGCCGCTACTCCTTCAAGAGCCTAAAGAGGCAGGCAACCATTCACTCACACATTCACACATTTGCAGCCAGTTTAGAGACATCAGATAGTCTAATATGCATGTCACTGGAGTCTGAGAGGAAGCCACATGGAAAGACCCTATCAGAACAGCAGATTAGAGGGTAGAAGCTTCTTGTCACAATGCTAACCAATGCTGGATCTCCATGTCTTAACCTGATATATCGTAGCTATATGAACCAGCGCTAATCAAGCTCTTACGTAAAGGTCAGACACCCAAGAAGGTCCAATTATTATGTAACTGTTCTACAATTAAAGCTGCTTGCCCTTCAGAGACCTTAACAGTGGCTCAACAAAACAATGTGTCTTATAGTCTTTGTTTGGTGTTCCTATCACCATGCATTTTGCATGTGTGCCCAAGGAAGTGTTTGCATTATAAATGTGACATGCTAGCCAACAGTGACGCACGACATAGCATATGGTGCTCCTCCAGTCTTAATAGTGCATTGGACCTCAGACCTCAGTTACAGCATTTCTGCAAATGGCTGGCAGTCATTCCTGTGTCCTACTTCGGTTGGACTCTCGTGTACGTTAGGTCAGTTCAGGTAATGGGCTTTTTTGCGTTTTATCACTTCAGCTTTTCCGGAACGCTCCATGTTGCACCTCGGAGATGGTTTTCCAGACTATAGTTTGGAACACAAGTGGGTTAACTCTGTGGAGTTTCAGACAAAATAAATCATTACAACATTTGGATGAAAAATCGCAGACAAACATAAATGCACTCAAATATATGCACACACACGCTTTGAAAACAGTTTAACATGGTCAGTGTTTCTTGCTCCATTAAGAATTCAAGGGCCAGGATGACTCACAAGCGTTTCATCTGTTCTTGGTGTCCACTACAGCAGTGAATCCAGCGGCTTGCAAAATATGACCAACCGCTGAGCTGCTCCCTCATCCGCTCTGTCCTGTTTTTACAAGGGCCCGAAGCTTTCACTGACTCAAGCCCATCCTGTGACGGGTCATAGGTTACTGTAATTTAGCATGTGCGTTCAGATGGTAGTCATTCAATTTTCCTCTTCCTTTCATGTACTTTTCTGTATGTGTGGCACTTGCCGTTACTGCCATTTTCCAAGATAACAACTGTCAAACAAGACTAATTGAATTGGGAGTGGAGGGACGGGGGTGTCCGCATAAGCTGGGGAGAAGGAACGACTGAAATGATTAATGGCGCAGTAATGGAAAAGTACGTTCCTGCAGCGCCAAGAATGTTTAATGAACTGAAGCTGAACAAAAAGGAAAAGTGAAGTGGGAACTTTAGGAAAAATGAAGAAAACAAACAGAGGATGAAAAATGAGTTTTCACAGGACAAAACAAAAAAAAGGGAGATAGTAGCACTGCAGAACATATAAAATGGATTATAACAGTGGGGCGTATGAGTGATGAGATTTTCAAAAGGAATATGTCAACATTTCTGTAAATATCCTTATTTGCTTTCTTGCTTTGCCAAGAGTTAAATGAGAAGCCTGAAACCGCTGTAACATGAGAGACTGTTAGCCTAGCGCAAATACTGGAAGAGAAAAAACAGCTAGCCTGTCACATTTTCCACAATGAGAGCAGGAAGAAGGTGCAGATACAACCAGACAGGAAGAGACAGTTTAGGTGGTTTATTTAAAAGGTGGAGTAGATGCTCAAAGACAGGTTGGCAGACAGGCAGGCATGCAGGAGACAGAAAATGGAAACAATCATAAATCAGACAACAAAGCAGAGCAGAACTTCTAAGCCAAGTTTGGGGAAAGGTGCATGAGTGAGAACAATGGAAACATCGATGATTCTGGTGGATTGGGAACAGGTGCACCGGCTGTGAAAGTCATGTGACTGAAACCAGAACGAGAGCATGAGGACATCTAAGTGGGTGGATGTGGCTTGACACGAGTTTGAAACACTCCCGATGGGAGATCGGATGAGGTCAAGGAAAGATGTGAAGGACAATTTTAAAGAGCTTAGAAATAAAAGGTGCTCTGACAATCCAAGGCTTCTCAATGGCTTATCATTCACAATCCCTTAGCTCCATCCTCACTTAGAATGACCAACATTTGGATGTAGTGTGCTCCCCCCCCCCAATGTAACCCAGTGATTGAACCTGTAAACTTGTCAGAAACATGTTAACGGAAGGCCATTTTCCATAGATCACCTATGGAGATCTTTTTGCAACCACTAGTATCGCCCTCTAGTGTCCATTAAAAAGAATGCAGGTTTAGGGCACTTCAGTGTTCAATGTCTATGAATCGTCTAAACATGGGCTACAAAAACACATCTTAGATACTTTGCCTCATCTGTTCTTACTGTGTTGCTTCACACAGGCCGTATCAACCTGAATTCCCTTTTTGCTCTGTTCTTTCTCTTTTCATCACTGATAAGACTCCACTAATGTCTTCATCAACTCCCTAAATTCCTCCCCCCCATACATTTGGTGCTCCCTCACATTCTCCATAAAATTAACAACTCCATATCTTAAACCTTTGGACCTGCATTTGCCTACTGGTTCCAAAAATGTAAAACCAGAAGAGATGGACCTATGCTCCCGAATCAAACCTCAGAAATTGCAGGTGTGATAAGCCAGATGTTGCCTACTCATTTCAATGTGTTGACTGGTGAAATCTGTCAAGGTGTCCCTGCTGAGATAATAAATCCATCACTGCACCCCTCCATCCATGGGTGTGAGCAAATATTTCGTTAGAGCAAAGTATGAATAACAAATGACGGCTCTTGTCTTGGAAAATATGCTTTTGCCTACAGTGAATATGGTGCGACACGGTTATTGATTCCCACATGATCCGAAGCTTCAAGGACAGGGAAAAAAATCACAGGCAAGAATCAAAATCGTTGCTGCCTGCATGTTATCATTACGCTGAAATTATGGTCATTATAAGACATATTGAATAATATTGACTCTCTGTTATGTGGTCATGTTGAAGGCTAAACAGATGCGAGCAGGGAGTCTGGAAAATTTGGAAAATAACTCTGCTTACATCAGCAGCACTGGGGAGTGATGTTGGCTATAACAAGCTACTCCCATGCACAGTTTGTTTACAGAGACGACACCCAGATCAGAGTCTCGCCTTCTCATTACATGAACTATGCAGTGGGGGAAAATGTCACGAGTTGTATTCAATCTGCTGAGTGTGACAAGGCAACAAAGCTCAGTGTGACAGAGACTAATAATGCTGAAGTTTCACTGCGTGGGGATATTAATGACATTAGTAGAACTAACAGCTGTGTGCCTGTGTGTGCATATACTGTCTTTGCATGTGGACACAAAATAATGAATTGACTCAGCATTTGAAGAGAATATTTGAGAGTGTGAGTGTTATTTTAGGCAGTCTCAGGGAAAAAAAACTTTCACTGACTGATCTTTTTGAGCTTTAGATAAGAAAAAATAACAATCTGTAATGTGTTTATTAAAGTTTCTGGCAGACGTGAGAAAGAAAAATGAATTCATATTTTCCCGAGACCAGAAATTATTCTTTGAGTCCTCCCAGTGTAGTCGATGTACTCTCAAGGTCGATAAAAAAGCTTCTGGAAAGCCTCAAAGAGGTTTTCTTCTTAACAGTTTGTGCTTAGTTATTCAAAGAAAATACTTTGTAATCCAAAAACATTTGGATATAATGTATCATTCTCTGAATTTGCTATTTATCTTTCAATTTTGGTATTTTTGCATTTTTTTATTGTTTTCAGTTTTATCTGTATTTTCTGTTTTAATTGACCTGCTTTTTACCCACTTTTGGTTGTTCAAATACATCATGAATTCTGTTAACAAGCTTCAAGTGATTGATTTTTCAATTTATGTAATTTTTTTTAATCATCATCATGTTTTCTTCACTGAATTTGTCAAATTACTTCTCTTACAGCTTTTCATAGATTTTTTTTAAAAAATTGTACATCCATCCATGTGGTTATCGAGACAACAGTTAAAGCAAAGACCTCCATCACTGCAGCTACTTGGCCTTCTCCCAGTTTGATGTGCCTGAAAGGACTCATCTAGGAGGTGTCCAGGATGTCAGATGACAAAACACCTCAACTCACTCCTTCACTCACTAGAAGAGTAGCAGCTCTACTCAGAGTCCCTCACAAATGACCGAGCCCCTCATCCTATCTTTAAGGGAAAGCCCAGACATGCTTTGGAGAAAACTAATTTCATGCTTTTGTATATGCGATCTTATTGTTTTAGTGGCTACCCACATTACAGGCTTTGTATTTTAATTGTAAGTTATTTTAATTTTCCACTTCTAAAGACTACACTGTAAAGTTTGGCTGTGAACCATTGCTAACAGGCCCAGTGTAGCAAGATTTACTGCTGCAGAAGCCTTGTTGTAGGCACTTAAAAAACAAATGACAATGTAAACAGCCAAATGGACCGAGACGTGTCAGCATCAGTTAATGAAGATCACATGTCTGAGATGGTAATTCATTCTGCAACACAATCTCTCTATGGGGGTTCCTCCCATAGCAGTGGTTCCTCGAGGAGGTGATTAGGATGTGCATGAAACGGGAGTCAGAGGCCAGGCTGGTGGATGAACATGTGGATGAACCCAAAGCCAAAAGCTGCCACCAGCAGACTAACCACATAAACAGCATGTGGTAAACATTGGATCACCTGTTTTTGATATGACTGGCAGCTTATACACAGGCAAAAATTGAATAACAAGGGAATTTTGAAGAACCATAGCTTGCATGCACGGAGACAACCCCATTTAACGAATGCAGGCAGTGGACCGAACCACTGTGAAAGTGCATGAGGGGGAATCACTTTTGCAAATCTGACTATTTCATTGCTTAACACTATACAACGATGCATCATCCCTGAAACTCAGTACTTGGGGATCTTGACCAATATGTCCTCCTGTAATTTCTGGCTGCATGGAAAGCTCATGCCATGGTCAAGGGCACAGCAACTAAATACCAAACCAACACGTAGTCCTCTCTTGCTCCATGCCTCTTTCATTACCCTATTCACTTTAGCTTTTTATTTATCCACTAAAATTGCACATTGTGACTGAAACCATCCATCAAGGAATAAAAACACAAACCTAATCCAAAGGTCCAGCTCAACAGCTGACTTAATCCACCTGCTATTTAAAATCATTCAGATCTTAAAACCAGATAAACCTTTGACAAGGTGCTGATCCAAAGCCAGCTTAACTGCACAATCATCTCCTGAATCACTCAAATGTGAAAGCTGGTTGATGTCCCAGATATTACAGGAAATTCAGAGAGTATAAGTAGCTAAACATGAACTCCTAACAGGAGTGGGGCTGACTGAGTAGGAATGTGACATTTTTATAAGGAGGCCATCTGTCATTTTTATAGTATCATTAATAAAGTGTCTGGAAGGAGCTTTTAAGAGAGCATCTAGACAGAGACTCATCCTGAGACAGTTCAATATAAAAGCTCCATGGAGCAATTCCATTTTATCAGAGGGCAGTCCCTGGAGCAGCACACAATACTTCATAACACTGTCTCATAATATGCCCCATTTATCATATACTATAAATATGATATAAAGCACAATGTTGCACTGGTCTGAGAACATTAGATAATTGTATAAAAGTTATACTTGACCCACTGCTTTCAAAAGATCAGGTACAAATTTATTAAAGGCATAAATCACTTAAAATGTTCTTTTTACCAGCTATCAGCTTATAAGTGGATTCTTCTCCTTGTCTGTGTGAAGCGAGAGTTGGGTGGAAGCTGGCAACAAGCCCAGCCCAGCCAAGAGACTGGCAGTGGTGGGAAGCAGCCAGCAGAGGAACACCTCACATTTAATAATTATCATATCATCGACTATTTGTGTGGTCCCTGAATAGGAGAAATGAAATTTTGTGGTTTTTAGAGACTGACTTGCTGTAACTAGCCCATTACATGTCTTAACAGCTGGACAGAGATAAACCTAGAGCCTGGTTTGCACCGAGGTTGCTCAGTCTGTACGAAAGCAACCTGAAAAACATATGCAGCTGTGTTGCATTCTGGTACTGATTCATCAACTCAAGCTAATGCTTTTGAGTCCACCCGACACTCCATTTCCCAAAAGCACTCATTGTTACAGGTCACTAAAATACACATCAAATCTGTTTTTGAGGACATCAGGAGAAAGCAGGAAGTCATACACAAATATAGCAGAGAGATTCAGGAATTTTTTCAAAATAAGAGACCGTGTGCAGACTAAAAACTGAACAGGGTCAGCGTGCTTTAAACCTGCATGAAGGTTTAAAGCACAACCAGTTCAGAGATGTGATATCACACCCAGTTTATTACTAGGCTAACGCCATCAATAAAATCACCTGCCTAATGTTATTGTCACACTACAGAAAGCAGTGGATCATAATTAGAGAGACTGTGTGCACTGAACTTGTGATCTCATTGTTATAGTTTGTCTTTTTTTGTCTCTCTGTGGTCTTTTCTTTCCTCCTTCCTCCCTCCTACCGGGCTGTCCCTACCTGAGCCTGGTTCATCTGCAATTGTCTTCCTGTTAAAAAGCAGTTTTTCCTTTCCACTGTCACCATGTGCTTGCTCATGTCATGGGTCATTGGATTGTTGGGGTTTATTGCTAATACTGTAGGGTCTTTACCTTACAATAAAAAGCAACTTTAATGAATTGGTGCTATAAAGAATAAAACTGCTGAACTGAATTGCCTTTGAAATGGTTGGTTTGAAGATGGGGACCAGGTCTGCCACTTCTCACAGTTTCTGTCTTCAAAGAAATTTAGGGTTCTTAAAGACAGAAATAAATTGGCAATAAGATGGTATCAGTCTACCATCAGTCTGCAGCTGAGAGTCAAGTTGGCAGTTTGTTATTTGCGATAATACAGCAATTATTTTTGCTTGTCCTGAAACAGTGAAGTTCCTTCACAAACAGTGACATCGTTGCTGCAGGACAGCGATTTAACTGCAAAATGGCAGAGGCATTTGGTGACCATGCTTTTATAAATAGGAATATAATCAGAATACAAGCAGTGGCAATCAGCTGAGCCCCCTGCAAAGAGACGCACTGCAAATAAGGCGCAGACTGACTCAGATCGACCGCAACGTGTTGAGTGTTGTTTTACAAATTAGATGGCAATTATTCAAAACACCTTCACTAGTCTGTGGTCTTAGAGTGACTGCAGTCAGCCAGTATCTGGTGAATGGAATGCTGCCTGACTTAACTGGCATTGAGACGGCCAGTCTAAAAACAAATGTAAATTTTTTAAATTTACGTTTAAATAAGCAAAGCACAAATTAACTTCTGTAGTAGCACGCAGAGAGATGTGATAGCAGGGGGTTGACAAACCCACAGGGATGACTTGATGAGCCACAAGTGTGCATACCATGAGCACAACTCACAAACGTAATGACACTAATAAAGGCGGGGAAAAAATAGAAGACCAGGGAGAACACAAAGGACGCAGACGATTGGAAATTTGAATCAGGCTAAATGAGAAAATATCACACACCTGTTAAAAACATAACAATAAAATCTCACTTCAGTTCCATTTTGGCTTCAGGATTTTGGCTTCCTGACATTTTGGATCCCATTCTGGGAGAGCTACCCAATCACAAGCTCCAAAACAGTCCAACTTTTTTGAAAAATGGCCTTTTCTATTGATGGGACAAGCTCTGGAGTGGACCAAGCAGAATATTACAGTTAAAAACATGCAGGGGTTTGACATGAGACTTGGCAGTCCTTAATACATCCCAACATATTTTATCACCCATGTAGTCTCATGTGAAGCATTGTCTCACAGCTACTTGGAAACTTGAAATGTGATGGATGCTACATTTTTTAAAGTTTGTTGTCAGCCTGGATTCGAACCAGTAAGTCTTTTCCAAGTTTCACTGGGAAAAGGATGCTTTTGTCATTATACACTATTCTACAAATGGCTTTAAGGGAAAAGCCCTGCAAAAAATGTGTATCTATATTAAGTTCTGACATGTGTTTGTCAGGGAAGAAGCTTTACTACCTTAACAAAGACCTTTTAGCAAAACGTATCCTCGTTCTTTATTCTTATGCTTAAAAATGTCTCCTACTCCCACAAACCGGTTTTTCCTATACTCTTGGGCATGACTGACCACCATAGCTTTAATTATAAAAGAAAGCAGAGACCTTGGACGAGTTTCAAGTCACAAAGCACATCACTTGAGTTTTTAAGCAAGGATTTCTGTCTAGGGCAGCGTTGTGCTATACTGCACATTATATATCCTCCCTCATTTTCTCCTCTCTCTTTTCTCTTTCTCTATAATCACGGAGTGATGTTTTGACTGGCCAAATCCCCACCATTTCTTCCGAGGTTAGCACACAGTCTATCTTAAAGGCTCGGGCCGATCTTTTTTAAACGAACCTCTAGATCATGTTACCTCCACCCAACAGGCAGCTCCATTGATCTTGTTGGGCTCGTTGTGGCCTCCACCAAGTGCGCACTGTTCGTGCAGATTTTCCTTCTCATGCACTCCCTGTCATGCTGCTCTCTCTTTTAAGTGACATGTTTAAGGTTGGTAATTAAGCCCAGATCAAAGTGCTTCTACTTCTTAGGTGTGTGAAAAGGCAAGGAGTCAAAAGCTAGTAGTTAGTAAACCTAACAGCCAAGGTATTACTAAGAAAAAGGAAAAGAGGTAAGATGCACCAACACTTTATTCTTTGCTGGAAACATGTAATCATTTGAAAGAGGATAAGTTGGAAGTTCGCACATTACTAAAGCCACATCTTATCAAAACAGTACCTAAATAAGACACTGGTGCCCAAACAAACTTTCCCCAGATGAAAAGAAAATGGCCTGGAAAAAAACCCTGTTCTTAAATGAAGTTTTGCACTGTATGTCTTTAAAGCAGGCTTTGGTATTTGTCCATCAGGGTGGTGAACACCCATGGACGTACAGTACAAACAACATTAGAATAGAATAGAATAGAATTCAACTTTATTGTCATTGCACATGCACAGGTACAGGGCAACGAAATGCAGTATTACTCAGTATTTCCAGCAATGCTTGGTATGTGCCTTACATTTCCCTCTTCATGCAACACAGATCTGAGAACATTGTGTTCTTGTATCAGTGTTAATAACTGTGAAGCGATACCAGTCTGCACGTGAGGGGAAGTGCGTCCAAATCCTGGGAGATGATGAGTTCCTCCTCTGGTTCATCATCAGTGTCCCCTCTAACCCAAACATAACATTTACAAAAGGGAAAAAGAAGCACATGGCCCACTATGGACTGATGTAAATATTATTGGGAAAAAGTTTGCCCAAGCAGGGAAGAGATAAGCAATAAAACCGCAATGTATCAGAATGGAAATCGGCACAGAGCAGCTTCGGCATCGCACGGACTGTAATTTATGACTTTCAACTTGGCAAGATTTTGAACTTGGCGTCTGCTTCTGCTGACTGCCTCTTATGAACCCAGAGAGCATCCAGCACACACGGGTACAAACAATCTCGCCCTAATACTCAGGGTAAAATAAACATGGATTAGATTTCTGTTGAGCCAGCAGATTGTTGGAGATAAGAGGAAGAAGACACTGGAAAAAAGGGGTAGAAAAAATACTCATGAACACTTTATTTCTTCTAAATAATATTTATTATATTTGGCTCCATCTCTGATTGAAAAAACAAGATAGGTATGACACCATCAAAGAAGAACACCGTTAAGATGCCTCATGCTTGCCTATGCTTACTGTTTTAGGTTGTATGTTAATATAGTTGAAAGAGTCTTCTAGAGACTGATAAGAAAATGAGCTCAAACACTGCCATGTGTTACACTTAGAGAGCAAAACGGTACTCACATGCACAAATAACACTGGGTGTCTGGGTGTTATCAGATATAATTCTCAAGCATCCTTGTAGCAAAGCCTGGGTACTAATGCAATCCTAAAGGACTCAATAAAAATATATGCACTTTACTCAAGCCCTTTCTTAAGTAGGCTAAAGGTGCAACATGGAGTTTGATGACTGCACCCATAAAACTCAAAAACCATAATTGATTTAAAGTTGGCAGATCTCCCCCTGTAGGCAGTGCCTATGATGTGTCAGGTAATTTTATATCGCTCCCTGGAAGTCTCATCCTAACCACCTGTAATGCATGAACTTCTTTTCAAGGAAGAGAACAAAGCCACAGAAACCAAACCTGGTTAGTGTCATGGTTGTTCTCCAACAACTATGTTGGTGTGGCTGTAAAACTTGTCTGCAGGGAAATTCACAGATTGACAGGCGTACATCAACAGAACAGGACTTCACAGCATGACCTAAAAATAGAGTGGCAATCAGTTGATAAAGGTTTTGTTTTAGGAATATCACTGGCACAGGCCACAAAAGTTGCTGCAGATGACAACTTTGGTGATCCCTTCACTTTGCATCTAGTGCTTAAAACAGGTTGGATTTCAATTGAAAAAAAATTATTTACATAAATTATTCAGATTTCTTTGTTCCTCAAAGGAGTATCCAGTCTTTAAGTCTGACATCATTAGACGTTTCCGGGTCCAAACTCTGCTTCAGGTCCCAAAGTCAAACAAACACTGTGGCACCACTGAGAGTTACAAACTGTCTAAATTATTTCATCTTTAATAAAATTATCAGTGTAGCTGCTCTACCAGGTGTAACAATTAAGTTTAACATCCAGGCATCCATGAAAACAGAATTTATGAAGTTTAACAGAGTTTGACCTTAGCATTGAGTTAGCTTGCTAGTTTCCATATAAAGATGATGCACCATGTTCTGATTGAGAGATTTCTGAAAAATTAAAACGTACTGCTCTGCTATCATAAATGAAGGCTGAAAACTATAGAGTAGTGATGTTTGTGGGATTACTGAATTTGGGCTACCTGGTATAATGATGTGCTACATGGTGACTAGCTACATGGCTATGGTTAGCATAATATAAACACAGTGAAGCTGGAGGATGAACGCTAACTTTTTTCCACTCGATAAATGCAATCGCATGGCAGGATGCTATAAATGGACCGATCTTCAGTCAGGAGAACAACTGAGATAATCCATCCACAATATGAGGTTAGTCACTAATATACTGCTGCATGGGCTGGGCTGAAGTTACATCGTAAGGTTTTAAAAACTGAACGTCACTGACTTTTTTTAGGGGCTTGTTCAGATTAAACAGAACAGTGTGTTTCCCAACCTTTTGGAGCCAGGGCACATATTTGACATTTAAAAAAATCACACGGCACACCACCAAACAGAAATGTCACAAAAAGTATAGTGATAATTTTTCCCCACCCACCAGGTATAGTGGAATTGGCTCAGTTTTTCCCCAGTATACCCTTTTTGCTTTCTTCTGACCACTACTCATGCAAGGGCCTTCATCTGGGTCGGAATTTTCTCCAGCACCCAGGTCAGATTGACTACTTTTTCTTTTCACATATGCTGCTTCATCTCACAGCATGACTGTTATGTAATTTCTTCTTCGTTGTCTTCTGTTTTACTGTCAGTTGGTGACCCATTTAATCAGAGCAGGTAGTTAAGCTGCCCTCTAGTGGAAGAAAATGCAATTGTTCCGCCCGTTACTCACACTGGTCGCTTAGAGTATTAATCAGGTGGAACCAGATAATCTTCCACGGCACACCTGATCATTTCTCACAGTGGTTGGGAAACACTGAAATAGAACAAGATACAAGGCATTAAAAAATGTTAAAAACACAACAGCCTTAATAAACACAGAGTAGTTTGGACCCTGAAGCAGGTTTCATACGTCATCACTTAACAACAGGATCGCTCACCTTAGTGATTCCCTCAGTTTTACACACCACCACCAATCTACGTGGATAACCTGGTGCATTGGTGCTCATATTAATCTGTAAATTGTCATGATGCATCTGACTTTTGGTCTAGCCTCATTATAAATTCAAAGTTCCAAATAATTTTTCATTGTATTATTTGTAATTCCATCATTTGTCTTCGCAACAAGCATTGGAGCATCACACACTCATTACTATGGTTGAGCGAGCCAAGATGAGAGCAATGCATTATTTAGAGGCAATGTGGTGGATTTGAATGACAGGCAATCAAATCAGGGCCTCTCGTTACCTTTAACGTAACAGAAAAGTTAGTCTTACTGCACCTACCTGTAATCATGATCCTTCTACTTGTAAAACTCTGTCAGTGACCCCATTTGTGTGGTTTGAGTATTTTTCTAAACATTACTTCACAGAAAAAATGTGACCTTTTAATACAGACAGAAGAACTTTTGCCTCTGGGAAAAAAAAGAAGCAATTTCCGGTTGAATCACATCTTATAAAAAGTCCCCTTTGGTTTAATCACTTCACAGCTGGCTGAAATGGCTTTAGTGCCAGTTTTCCTTCCTGCAAAGATGCCCTGTCTTCTCTTATTTCGAGATGTGTCAAGTCTAGAAAGTCCAAGAGCAGCTGATGAACTTCTTTTCTGGTCTTTTTATAGCATTAGAAACCAAACTCAGAGAAAATAAAAAAGAAACTATACACTCAGGAAGAAAGGGGCTTATATGCATTACTATACTTGCACTGAACCATCAAAGTCTGTATCTCTTTCACTAAGTGTGTCTCATATCAGAAGCCTATAATTTCATTTGGACAATAAAGTATTGCTTTCTTTGCCTTTGATCATCCATATTTTATCTGCTTTGATCATTTTGCCAGTGTTGGATGACAGCATGCGATAAAATAGAGGAATACTTGACAAGAAACAGATTAAAAAAGAGGGAGATTGATGAGCTTTTGTTGAGATTTGGATACAGTCCTTTTCACGTGACTCTGACCAGGCCTGTGAAAAATAAGTACACCCTTACTGCTGCAATAGTAATTAAGAAGCGGCAGCCAGGTGCTACTAAGCAAAGACACTCAATTAATTGATCACCAGCAAGTGTGAGCACCTCTGCAAAAACAGAGGTTTTGTCAGTTTGTTGGTCTGGAGCATTCAGGTGTGTGTTAACACAATGCAACAGTTTTTCCAGGAATAGACAACCCATCCATCCGCTTCCACTTATCCTTTTCAGGGTCACGGGGGGCGCTGGAGCCTATCCCAGCTGTCATAGGGCGAGAGGCGGGGTACACCCTGGACAGGTCGCCAGTCTATCGCAGGGCCAACACACAGGGACAGACAACCATTCGCACTCACATTCACACCTAGTGGCAATTTGGATTATCCAATTAACCTATCCCCACAAGCTGCATGTCTTTGGACGGTGGGAGGAAGCCGGAGTACCCGGAGGGAACCCACACAAACACGGGGAGAACATGCAAACTCCACACAGAAAGACCCCGGCCTGATGGTGGAATTGAACTCAGGACCTTCTTGCTGTGCAGCAACAGTGCTAACCACCGTGCCACCGTGCTGCCCAATAGGGCATAGACAACCCAGCAAATTCAAATAGCTGAAAGTCAGAAAAAAGAGGCTAAGGTAATCAATAATAATAATTTGGTGAATATGAACAAATCACAAGACTTCTGCAATGTCCTTCGGACACATTTGAAGGTGTTTGGCCACAATTCACAGTGCCACAAATGCCACAAAAAACCCAAACAGATACCAGCTAATAGCGTGGTGGTGGAGAGGTCATGACTTTGGCTTGTTTTGCAGCCACAGGACCTGGGCACCTTGCAGTCCCTGATTTGACCATGAGCTTCTCTGAACAGCAAAGTTTTCTAGAGAGCTCATCTGTCCAACTGCTTAAGCTTGAATCAGCCTGGGTCATACAACAGGACAATGCTCGAAAGGACAAAAAGAATCAAAGTATTGCGAAGGCCCAGTTAAAGTTCAGACCTCAACCTGACTGAAATGCTGTGGTTGGAGCTTCAGAGAGGTTTGCGCAAACGAGTGCCCACAAATCATAATGAACTGAAACAACGCTGTGAAAGAGAGTGGGCCAAAATTTCCACCCAATTTTGTGAGAGATGGATAAAATCACACAGAAAACTGATGACTGTATGTGTGTTTTCAAATAACAGCACCCTTAAAAGATGATGAATGTTAGAGCTTAACTTTCATATTATTAGAACGGTACATGAGGCACTCCAAATAGCAAAATTAATCAATAACCTGATGAAGTAAGAGGCCTCATTGCTCAGCCTGTGTCTGTTCTTAGGTGTTACTGGCAGTGACTAAGCCTGCCAAGCTCCGGACACTGATCTGAAGATCAAAAGAAGACATTTCCTGATATTTAATTTGTCCACAGCTTTGATGTGTCATGGCTTTACCCCTTATGAATAATCCATTTATGGCTGATTGAAGACTGCCAAGGTTGTACAGCTATCATAACAAAGCAGCAGGTTATCATCGACGAGGTCTGTGAGACCAGCTTCTCTGCAGCCAAGAGAGGGCAAGAGAGTGTGAACAATGTGATCATCACAACTGGTAACCGGCGTTGTGGCGCCCAAACATGTGACCACAGCAGGAGGTGCACGTCTGTTTTCTTAAGCCTGTGCTGCTCAGACAACTGCATTGCAACCCGACGCTGTCTCACTGTTTGTCACATCACAGCAGCACCCACTACTTCTCCTTGAAAAGCTGTAGATTGCCAACACAAGCAGAGGTGTATAGTCCAAAATCCATTAATTCTGGCTGACGGTTCCCTGGCTGCGCAAAGACTGAACAGCCAATTTTGATTATGACCAAAAAGTAATGTTCAGTCTGATGTTCAACTGTTTTTTTTTTAGGTTAAATATACTATAAATAAGTCAATATATAGCATTTTTATTCTTTTTCCCCCTTTTAATGTAATAATCAACAGACTTCTGTCATGAGGCAATTTTCTATTGCCAAAGCAAACAGGAGAAAAAAAGATGAGAAGAAGCCTACATAATGCCTTAAAAGCCATTTCTGACCAAAATGTTGCATTTATAATCAATAGCAGAGGCCGTGCTGTTTATTTCCACTCATCACTCATCAAGTTTTTATTTTAAGCTGGAGTGAATCAACAAGTATTAGCATTGTAAATAAACTGTTTAAACCGGTGTGGAAAGCTTGGAAAAGCTAAATTATTCCACTGATTAAACTATTTATGATTCTCCTTAACAGCTACTTTGGAAATTCAGCACTTTTATCTCTGTCATAGACTGTATATAAAATATAGACATGGAGCCCCAGTTTGATAGCCAAAGTCTGATAGAAGAAAAGCACAAATGAAATTTTAGTTCGAGTAGACCTGAGTTTATGGTCTCAGCCTTGATTTTCATGTCTTTTTAACAAAGCATGATATTCAGTTGTTATTTATGGTCCCATTTAGATATCATGGATGATAAAGCAGGGTATTATGGGCAGAAATTTCACACCCACATTAGAAATTAAGGTTGACATCCACTCTTAGTTTCAGTCTTTTGGTAGAATTCGGCATTCCCCTGACCGTAGTCTGGTCGTGAAACATACTAAATTGACAATCTAAACAATATATGCTATGAAAGGATCATTGTGCACAACCTGTCCTATTGCATGAGCTTTGGGATGATTGAACTCTCAACTTTAGCTGAAAAATATAAGAACAACTTAACCTCCATTGTTTCTGATAGCCAGGGGCGTGACTGAAAAGACATCAAGTTGTATATCTTGTTGCATATCTTGAACTGTGAGCTGTTTGTTTGATTTATATCATCATTAAAAAATTTCCCGATGACTTTATCGGCTCAGTCATTAGTATCCCGGCTTTTTGACTGCAGCACGATGCTCATGTCGCAAATCACAGTCCTCATTAGTTTCCTAAAGCAGAGTGTGTGTTACCAGGTTAGTTCAAAGTTGCTAGCATGTGTGTGCGGTGTCTTTTGGTTTTATAATCCAATCCTGTCTGCTGTCAAAAAGCTAAGATAGAGAGGGTCAAAACTTTTCCAAAAATCTTGCAAAAAGAAAGTTATTGTGGCAAGCTGAGGAATCTCAACAACTGAGAACCCACAGAGGTTGAGCCTGTTATTTCACCCCAAGCAGGAAGGGGGCGCTCTTTATTGAACAGGCCACACAGCAACCCCACACATGAACTCACTCACGGTGCAACATCTTCCTCCATCAAAACAACAACTATCAGTGAATTTACACCAGAATATCAACAGGATTGGTTGTAAGAGTAACGTAACAAAAACAAATGCAAATACACAGTTTTACGTCTTAACTGATAACACATGCTTCCGAGGCATGATGGGAGACAACTAGCTGCTACCAATCCACCACATTATGTTGTACCACTGTCTTTGCTTTATGAGATTTTCTCCTAGATTTCAGTCTTAGGACAGTTTAAGTATCTTTGTCATAATGTATCTAATCCGACCTTCTGAAGTTAAAAAGCTTCACAACGTGTTCGCGATGTAGCATAGTTTACCGCAGCAACTGACCTGTTTCAAACTGAGCTTTGTGATAAAGGGAAAACCTGGGTAGAGATGGCTGGATAACTCACGGTGATCTTCTCAGGCAATGTGAGCGTGGATTGTTAACAGCCCCATCCGACAAGTTTTGAAATATAAAGCAAGAAGGAAGATCCTAAATCACCTAAAAATGTAAACAATAAGCTAACAAGTGGACAGCCTATTGACTGTGATTAGAACAGAGCTGTGCAGAACGATAGCTGACATCCATCCAAAGGTAATGTGGTTGAGACATTTCTCTTAAATCCAGAAACATATTCAGTACACACATCTCAGCAGATTTTCTGAAACAGAGGAGGCAGATTGAGCAGCTGCTTCCAATTTTTCTATGAATGAAGTCTGGAAAAACACAACTGATCAATAGGCTGTAATACGAGGAACACACCCTTACTGTAGACAGTCTATACACTCTGTCAACATCTGCCAAGGGTGTGGTTTCCAGTCTTTACAGCCCCAACCTCTTTATATTCATTTTATATTCACTCCCCATTCTCATGTTGCCGCAGCCCAAAGAGACCGAACTACTGTGCAAGGTTCAGGTCATAGGACAGCTGCAGTGATGACAAAGAAAGGTCTCACGGCTAAGATGCTCTCAGAGGGTTACTAAAAACACATTTGTTAAGTACCTCAGGGCCAAAAAAAAGAAAGAAATCTCCATACAATACTTTGCTAATTCCCGCTTGATTCATGTTTTACAGTTTGGAAAGATAATGAGTCCAAACAGACCAGATTTATGACCAGAGGAAATGGTTTTGAACAGTTCGCAATCAGGTTTTGGACTTCATTAAGAGTGTGAATCCAGAATAGCATGATGAGAGGCTTTCGTATGTGGCTTGATAATGATGCTTGGACAACTGTGGTGCTGAAGAATCTAAGGGTGGCAGGTTGTGGGCTCATACGCTGACTAAACATAAAACTTCCAGGTTTGGTTCAAGTACATGAAGCAGAGCAAAGCACAAAGGGGCTGACTTAATGGAATTTAACTTAGAGGGATGAGACCTGCAGCAACGAGTGCTTGACAAATGAAGAGGGGCTTTTCCCCCCAGATATGATACTGTGACTGTAAATACACAGGACCACATTCGGCAATGGCAGAAAAAAATAAAAAATATTTTACAGTTCAGTCCAATGATATTTCAGTTTTATTTGACATATTCACATCAACAATTTAGAGCATTTAACCATAAAAAGTGTCAAAATCATGTCTGAGATCAGTTTCCAGTCTCTCACATAATCAACAGGACATTGACTCATCAAAAACACAGGCAACATCTGCTTTGGAGATAAAATTTGAAACTTTGCTTATGGACTTATGTGCTGAATCCAAATGACAGATGCTTCACTGTGTTTAAAAAAAATCAAATCTGGACTCATCGCTCCATCAGACCTGCTGCCACTGATTTTAGTCCTTCATTGTGAGAATCATTAGTTTAGAGATCAGTGCTTTCCTTTATGTTTACCATTTGATGCCATTTTAGGAATAATAAATTGCAACTGACTGACTCTGTACTAGAAACTGGTGTCGTTCTGCGATGTTTGTTCTCAGCAGTGTTATAGGTCAAAATTTCCACTAACAAGCTCAGCTTTGTGCTGACTCATACAAATGAATCACCCACCTGTTAGCCTCTTTCCTACCACCTCTCCACTGTGTGCTTTCCAGACAACTATCACACCAGTCCTAAAATTTCAAGGATGGCAAATGGTTAAAATGTTGAGTGGTGCTTGTGCTGGTTATTGTGTTTACTGTGGTGAAAATAAGACATTGGCTTTTAAAAAAAGTTCTAAGTTATTTATACAAACGAAATAATAAATAACGAAATAATAAATAACGAAACGAAATAAACGACTTTCAACAAACCAGGAGAAATGTTTGATAGACGCTATCATCTTTTAGGGGACTGTCATCTGACACAGCCCAAGGTGCCACTAGGCTGGGTTTTGGTAGTCTTGGCAGCCCACTAGCCCAACAACAAGCCTCGGTCACTCTGAGCTCAACAGAAAAACAGTAAAAGAAGCTTTAAATGTGCTGCATGTGTGGGAAAAATTGTACACTCGTAAGTCCAGGAAGAAATATCCAGTCTTTTCAAAACGGTGGGGATAAATTCATCAGTGCGTCAAAGGAAATGGAGGAGAAACTTGTTGTGGATGGATGAAGCTTGTTTTCTAAGACGTGGGGTCAAAGTTTCTGACTTACACTCAACAAAAATATAAACGCAACACCTTTGTTACTGCTCCCATTCCCATGGGATGGACGTAGAGACCTAAAATTCATTCCAGATACACAATATAACCATCCCTCCCAAACAGTGGTCACAAATCAGTCCAAATGTGTGGTAGTGGGCACATCTGCTATATTGAGTTAATCCATCCCACCTCACAGGTGTGCCACATCAGGATGCTGATCTGACATCATGAGTAGTGCACAGGTGTACCTCAGACTGCCCACAACAAAAGGCCACCCTGGAATGTGCAGTTTTTTGCGCTATTGGGGGTCTGGGGACCCAGAACCGGTCAGTATCTGGTGTGACCACCATTTGCCTCATGCAGTGCAACACATCGTCGCATGGAGTCTATCAGATTGTCAATTGTGGCCTGTGGAATGTTGGTCCACTCCACTTCAATGGCTGTGCGAGGTTGTTGGATATTCGTGGGAACTGGTACACGCTGTCGTATACGCCGGTCAAGCACATCCCGAACATGCTCAATGGGTGACATGTCCGGTGAGTATGCTGGCCATGCAAGAACTGGGACATTCTCAGCTGCCATCTGCCCTGAACAATGTGAACCATGATTCATCCGTGAAGCGCACACCTCTCCAACGTGCCAGACGCCATCGAATGTGAGCATTTGCCCACACAAGTCTGTTACGAAGACGAGCTGGAGTCAGGTCAAGACCCAGATGAGGACGACGGGCATGCAGTTGAGCGTCCCTGAGACGGTTTCTGACAGTTTGTGCAGAAATTGTTTGGTTGTGCAAACCAATTGTTCCAGCAGCTGTCTGGGTGGCTGGTCTCAGACGATCTTGGAGGTGAACCTGCTGGATGTGGAGGTCCTGGGCTGGTGTGGTTACACGAGGTCTGCGGTTGTGAGGCCGGTTGGATGTGCTGCCATATTTTCTGAAACGCCTGTGGAGACGGCTTATGGTTGAGAAATGAACATTCAATGCACGGGCGACAGATCTGGTTGACATTCCTGCTGTCAGCATGCCAATTGCACGCTCCCTCATTGCTTGTGGCATCTGTGGCATTTTGCTGTGAGACAAAACTGCACATTCCAGGGTGGCCTTTTGTTGTGGGCAGTCTGAGGTACACCTGTGCGCTACTCATGATGTCAGATCAGCATCCTGATGTGGCACACCTGTGAGGTGGGATGGATTATCTCAATATGGCAGATGTGCCCACTACCACATATTTGGACTGATTTGTGACCACTGTTTGGGAGGGATGGTTATATTGTGTATCTGGAATGAATTTTAGGTCTCTACATCCATCCCATGGGGAATGGGAGCAGTAACAAAGGTGTTGCGTTTATATTTTTGTTGAGTGTAAATAAAGGATCATGTTTTTCTAACCCTACTAACTAAAATTAATAAACCTAAAACCTCTGAAAAATAAGTTGCCAAACAAGTTATGAACCACATGAGCCCCTATGGTTGTAAATATGAATTACTGGCAATCAATTCAGTGTGTAGCTAAGGTCCGAGGACATGCTGTCAAACTCTAAATGGTTAAAAAGAAAAACAAGTAAAGCCTTTCTTAATCCAGTCACCTCTGCCTTCAAATAAATGTGGACTGAAAGACTTCCAAAAGTCAGTTTTCACAAAATCTTCCCAGCTGCAACTCCTTCGTGCCCTAACGTTAGACCTTTAACATTTGTCTAAAGAACTGTGAATAAATATGAAATATCCTGACAAAGTAGTTTAAAACCTTACACATTAACACAACTTTTCCATGGAGACGAAAGCGAGGTGTGTTCTGTTCTGTCTAAATCCGACAGCTGCACTTGGATACTGAGGGAAGTATTAGGAAACTATTAATTGGACATGAGTAGGAGCAAGAACTGTAGGCCAGGAATGGCTCTCAGTGTGACCTTTCACAAAATTACATTTATACACTCAGGGATTGGTTTTCTGCACTTCACTGGACTTTTTCTTGTGAAATATGGGCAGTCAGAGCGAACCCAGCCTTGTGACAGGTATACACAATAACACTGAGTCACTGTGAGGAACAAGCAGATTTTTAGAAGTACTTCCCTTTGTACTTCCCCTGTATTTATAACAACTTCCAAGCACCACATTCCTCACTTCAAGTACACAAAGTGATGTCCTGACAGACACAGAATCATTCGCCAGAACCTTTGTGAAACCCAGTTAAGTGAGTTAAGTAAGACATTTAACATATTAGCCCAATATGTGCCTCATAGATAAAACCTAATAGACTCTTAGTTGAGACAATGAATTAATTAACAAAATCTGCGTGCGTTTGGTATCCTTTAATTTGGATTTTTCAACCTGCATGTTTTGTTTTGCAGTGTCATTTAATCCAAACAAAGTGAAAAATGTAACAAAGCCACATTTTTATAGGGAATAATTGTCTGGTTCCTTCTGGTTAATGTTGTCTCATTGCCTGTTTACCAGCATGCAACTTGGGCTCTTGGTGTTTTTACCCCCTAGATATAAAACAGGATGACTCAGATATCTACCACAGCCTGCTTTTAATGCCCATTCCTCAGCTATATGATATCATTTATGAGATCTGATCAAGTACAATTGGTTAAATGTAGCTTTTGACTGAATTTACTGAAGGAGGGTGTGGGTGGACATCTTTGCCCTGGGCCCCTGTAGACTCTAGGATCACCTCTGCTGCTGCTGAAGGGGGTTTCCAAAACAGTGAGGAAAGAAACCCCAAAAGAATCAAAATTTTTATTAGTTTAAATCATATGTGAGATTTCTTCTATAATACATTTATCAATTTTTCGAGTAAAGTAAAATGATTAGTGAAATTTTAAATGTGACAAACATGCAATATGCTTGTCTCCAACTCATGCTGGAGTCCATTTTACTCTGCTGGCGTGTAGTTTATTATGGTGATGGAATACACTTTATATTATTCTTGTCTAACATGTAATCTGTAATTTTTATGAGGAGGACTTGAAACCATATTAAGGAACAATGTGTGTTCCTCGAAATGGAATTTACTGGGTAAGAAAGCCACAGGGGGCCCTCCTACAAACTTGACTATTTGTTCTGGTCGTTGTGGGGAGATCTGTAACAGTTGGAAGAATTGTAGAGCCCACCTATGGACTGACAGCCCGAGACCAACCGGGCCTTTTAAGGGCTGCTGGGGATCCTTGGCCGTGTTCATATCAAGCACACATGGCCAGGGCAGATACACAACTGCTACACACACTGCATGTCACTAACACAATGCTGTGCCTAGAACATGAGATCACATGTTTAATGTTAGCTGAGCTAAGTCCCATTCCCTCCCTGCTGCAGCCTTTGAGAAGCCTGTCCCAGAAGAATTCTTGCAAAATAATATTAATGATGATGATGATGATGCAGATGATATTAACAGGAGGCAAGGGGAGGGTGATGGGGGGGGGGGGGGGAGGAGTTGGCAGGTTTAATCACTTCCTACCATCCCGAGTCTTGCCTGTGTGAATATTGGAGGTGGGGTGCGTGGGAGTCCGGTGTGATTGTCACCTTTTCCCTTTGACTACGGTCCATCTCAAACCGCACAGCTGGACGCACACAGGCCTTCCCATCAGCCAGCAGCTGGGCTTGTCAGCCAATCAGGCACCTGCGTGATTACCAACAGCTGGAAAAGTAAAACAGACTGCTGAGAGGACGGGGTCGAGGGAGGCTCTGTGGTGTGTGGTGGTGATGGTGAGGGAAAGGGGCAGAAAGAGGCAGCTAAAGAAAGAAGGAAGGAAAAAGAGGGAGCATGAACTGAAGGCTTGCTAAGAGAACAAAAAAGAAAGACAAATGAGCAAAACAGTGACATCTAACAAAGTAGGGCATTGTGGTGTTTTTTTAATATGTTTCTTTATGTTTTCACAAAAATCACATTGTGCTCTCACAGATGTCCTTTATTGCTATGTTGTGGGATAATTATGTGAGGTCACACATTTGAAGGGTGAGGACCCCTCAATATGAAACACATGCATTGGCCTTTTGGGTGTAATAAGTATTTGCTTGAGTTAATAAATTGGTGACAACAACTTGGGCTATGTTCATGGATGCTCAGACATTCTGTCCCTTTTTGAAACCATCATAGTTTCATCTCACTATGCATGAGTCATGCATGCCTTTTACAAGCATGGATGGCACAGGGGTGAACTTCATTTCAAAGGCTATAACCGTGTTCGCCTGTCGCTGCCTGGATGAACTGGAAATAAAAAAACAGCCTGAACTCTGAGTACCCTGAAGAAGCTGATTGCTTTTGCCATCCTCCTGGCTCAGAATGGTCTGAGGCTCAGCGTTTCCCCCCTGATCTCTTGCAAACTTTTGTTTCCTTAAAGTGCATAATAAACATAACACGTCTGCTTCGCTTTCAAGGTCTTAGCCATAACATAGTGAGTGTTTTAACGACACTTCTTTCAATTGTCAGATAAAGGCAGCACTTTCACCTCGCAGCGGCTTTCTGAACTGTCTTGGTTTGATTGTGCTTCCTCTGCTTCAGCTCTGAAATCCTCTGCGGTTATGAGAACATTCATCACTCTCGCTCAAACAGCTTTAAAGCTTTCCAAGGGGAAGGAAGGGGAACCTAGAGTCAAGCCAAGTGAATAATGGGGAGTTTCTTTTCTTTTTAATAATCAATACTATATTTTAGCAAATTTCCATGTCCTGCTTTCTGTAACCTAAAAGACAGTTTTGTTTTTTTGATGCTTATTTATTTTTGTTTTTAAGGCTACTTAACTCATAGTACTGTCCAGGCATTTTTGCTTTTTCTGAGCCGTAAGTGACCTTATTTGCAAAGTTATTTGCTGTGCGGTGAATTTGTTGGTCCTTGAAAAGCTGAACTTCTCTCAACTCTAATAGTGAAAGCGACGCAAATCCTTGGATCAGTTTAGCATCACATGACGTCACTTTGTTCCAAGTGAATGAGACATATGTGTGACCCTTCCTTACTGAGCTATGGTTATTTTGATATGCACAGAGCCCATCTCCTTCAGTAGATTTGGCCTGATTACATTCCTGGGGAGGTATCACAGAATAAGTGAAAGAAAAGTTCTCTAATCTTTAATTGCCCGGATGGTTATAAAGAAATTAAGTAGAAGGGTTATTTATTTTTATTTTTGTTAAAAAGGCGTCTTAGCACAATCTGAAAAGCTATTTTGACCTTTTGAACTTCAGCTGTTAAGATGCCTCCCAACACTGAGAGCGCTCCTGAACAGCTTTCCACCCTAAATCAACTGGACAGCATCTCTGACTTACATGCAGACATACTTCAGGTGTTTCGAACAATGACGGCAAAGGCTCCAAAGTAACGCAGACGATGAAATACTGACGCTTCCTGTCATCGTTTCCTTTAAGTCAAGGCGCTTGAAGGGTTAAACCTTTCAAGCCTAGAAAAATCCAGTATAGGGGTGAGATGAAAGCTGCGGAGAGGAAGAAGACACAGTGGCAGGACAGCAGCCGTTTTTCCTGTATGCATGTAGTCTGGATGTAAACACAGCTGCTGGTTAGGAACTCATGCATGGCCCGTATACTATCTAGGTGTAAGAAATGAACTTTGCCCCGGCAATGAGCCCACTCCTGCTGCAAAAATGAATTCCAAGTCATGCCAAGGGGACGGGCTTTGCGTATGAGGCAATCACTTATGTCTGCTTTGCCTTTGTTTTTCCCCAACCCACGCCTTGGCTCACATGTATTATTCTTATATATTCTTTCAATCCCCACAGCACGCCACCCAGATCAGACCATCTGGCCTTTAAGCATAGAACGAACAAAGCAAGACCATTAGTGAAGGAGAGAAAACAAGGGGGGCGAGTAGGGCTTTGCAATTTTAAAGACAGTCCTAATGCCACTCTGTGTTTTTACTGTGGAGTGTACCACGGGTGAATGCTTTAAATCAGGTAACTTTTCAGCAGCATTAAGGGATGACATCATTACTTTTGAAAAGAATGACTCACTGGCTAAGAGTTCACCACCATTACCCCCCCTCAGTATCCCAACCCTCCAAGCAGAAGCATGGCATAACACGTGCGTTTTTCTGCTTACTGTAGACGGTGTGTGAAGTAGACATGCAAGTAATGGCGATAAAGCGGAGAATGACTCAGAAGAAAAAGGCACAAAAGCAGGGGCAGGAAACAACAATAAAGACAAGAGAGATAAGGAGGAGGTAGTTAGAGGAAGGAAGGGTGGAAAATGGCTCAGAAAGGTGTAATAATAAAAAATATAAGAGGGCAAAAGCTAAGAGGAAAGATGAAAGAGTGGTCAGTAGGTTTTCCCACGACGCTTCGACTCTTAAAACCTGAGAAAGAAAACTGTGTGAAGCTGGAGGAACATGAGGGCAGCTCTCAGCAAGATCCGGTATATCAAAACAGCAAGGACGGCATAACATCCAAAACAAATCCAGCACACAATCCTGCTGCAACATTTAAAGCAAAAGAGAGCCGGATCAAGAGAATGGATGGTTACCACAGATTGGTAATCCCTCAGAAGTTTCATAAATGTTTTGGTTTTCGGTTTATTGTGTCTTTTTGGCTGCCGCTCCGTTTGCTTCGTATTGTTTTGTGAAGGAAGATGCTGAGCAAAGACCAACACTAATCCGAAAACACAAGATGTTTCACGGGAAATTAAATAATGTGGCCACTCCGTGCTCACCTTCCCAGAAATCCGGGTTTATCTTGTGTTGAATTCACAAGAGCATAACAGTGCTGGTAGAAACCTGTGCTTGATGTGAATAAATAAATAGCTGATTAGTTTAGCTCAGCCAGTAACGGAAAATCCCCGATCCCCAAAAGACTGCAGTGTACAAGGGGAGTCTAACATTGCTTATGATTGATTATGGAAAAATAATAATAGCCAAAAAATTTTTTATGGATACTGATGGAAAAGCAACGTGTTTTGCAAGCGATGCCTGCACACTCCCATGAGTACACGTCAGTTGTGTGCGAGACTGAGGCTTCGAGCTTAATAAGAGGTGTGAATTTAAAGCACATTTATTTTTATTTGGTGTCACCCACAAAAGTTTTCCATTTTAAGCAACTGCATTGTTTATTCATTCAAGCTTTTTGGGGCATGCGCAAGTTTACTGGTGGTGGTAGGGTTACATAAATTTTGTCAATTTCTTCTTTTTTTTTTTTTTACAAATTTTATCCAGGAAAATATGACTCAGATTGAAAAATCTGCTCTGCAAAAGTGCCCTGGTAACGGCAGACAGCAGTAAGCACAAATGTACACAGCAAAAACACACGAGATGAAGAGTAAAATACAAAATCACACACATCTTAACTGAGCAAACTTAAAACAACACAATCAGTAACTGTTACTGTCATCGCGCCAAGCAGGATCAGCAATGTTCAGGCATAATGGTTTGAGCCTGGAGTAAACTGCCTCCAGGTTATTTAAAATGACCTTTAATTCGTTCTTACATTTGTCAACAGCTCTCTAACATTATTTGATTTCGCAGTTCATTCCAAGTGTAGGGAGTGGCATATTTTCTCCACTCATTACAAGCTTTTGGGATAGTTGGAAAGAACGTGACTTGGGAACAAAGACTGTAAGTTCCCATACTTTAGTGGATGTTGGTCAGTTAATGATATGAGAGACTCTAGAATAGACTGAAGTATAACAAGAGCATGCAATGTGCAGTAGTAGAAAAGATCTGGAAGGTTTATAAGTAATCTCAGTGGTCCATCTTGCATAATACTTGATGTAATACGTGATGCGCATGCATACAAATGCCATCACCATAATCCTTTGGGATCCTTATAAATAATGAATATGGTAGTAAATAAGTGGTAGCAAATATTCTCCTTTTGTGTCAATAGAAGGTGGAACTTGATTTTTGTTTTAAGCTCATTTTCTTGACTAGTTGCTGATAAAAAAAAAAAAGGAGCGAGTCACTGATTAAAATGATTTGTGTTGGGACTCTAACGCCGTCTCAGGGCTCTCATCTAGGTTCAGCTCATGTTTCAGAAGTGAACTTGGTAAATATGTTTTTGCAAAGTGCAATTAAAAGAAAAAATATCCAAATAAAACTGGAAGTTGGTGTTCAGCCAGTCTAAAAACCACCCACTTTGTGGCAGTTTGCAGTAGAAGCATTGCAAAGTGGCACAAGGTGGTGCCTCCTTCCTTTTTTGTTGCAGAGAGCTCAGAATTGTACATGGAACAGGCAGAGATTCTCAGAAATCCCTAGCGACTGTAAACCTGCATAATATCATCAACGAAGTACTCTATACAGAACCACCAGCATGGAAATGTCCATTCCCATGTCCAACAACTGTCTAACCTAACAAGATATCCTGGGCTAACGCTATGTATGCTACTATAGCCACACAGCAGTGCTAGCATGGGTGTATTGGTTAGTCCACTGATGTTAAAAAATCAAACTGGGCACGCTGAATGGTTAATTTTTTCATTTTAGCAATCAGTTTGTCTGGGCTTTTGAGATCTTTAACACAATGACTGACTACCAACCAGTAATAATCCCTTTTAATTTTCCTTGCTAGCAAATTTAAGCCAACGTGCCAATATTGAAATCTGAGAAGAAGAACATGTGATATCAGATAAACTGCGTTTATAGGATCCTTAGTTTAGCTGTTGACTCAAGAGTGTTTTTTTTACTCTAGTGAATACTAATAGTAATTACTGCACATATTCTTCTGGGGCGGAAGTGGGTTGCAAAGCAGTTTTCAGAAGTGCAGCAACTGGGGACGAGATAAAGACGCTTAAGTGAAATATTCTATACGAGATTTGTCAATTTAAATATGAACCCGAAGCATCAGCTGATGTGATCATGCACTCAGATCTGCGGCAATGCGACTGAGCTCAACTTCACGGGCTGCCTGAACTATTGCGTGTTCGATAAAAAACATTCGTGCGCAAACATGCTGGCAAACAAAACACTGAAACTAACTGGAGCTCTGCCCTTTTAAGATTTATATAGTTAGAGCATATGCTCAAGACACACAGCATGAGAAGATAGGATCGTTTTACCAAGAAAGGCCAGGATAGGTGAGAAGGAGTACAGGACCCACAGTAAAATTAATGGGGTAGAAATTCATTCAGGGCCGCAAGTTTGACCTAGAGTTAACCTCTTAACTCCGAAGGCCTCCCACTAGATGAACAACACTAATTTAGAGCTACGATTACTCATGGTTAAGAGAGATGCTAAGACATAATTGACTGTGGTGAAACACAATATGAATAGATTGTTTTATTATAGCAGCTGGCAGAAAGTAAGGGCAATAAGGGTTGAATGACTAAGCCTCTTGAGCTGAGATTAGGCCTCCATCTCCTCATCCTTGTCATGGATGTAAATTACTCTGCTCCCACATTAAGGGAGGCTTGTGTAATTGCTCATCTTATTCAGCGGGTGAGGTGGGATAAAATGTTCATGTTGGCCAAAAGTTAAAGAAGTGAGCATGTGTTCCTGAGAGCAGGCAGCATGTGGTTTGTGGTAACTCTGATGGGGAACATTATCTGTTTGTGCCAGCTCCACATTTCTCAACATAAAGTTTGGGTTTCGAGTTACCAGACAAGGTGAGAAGGGTTTTTGTAATTCGATGCCCCTGGACTCGGTCCACATATTTGAAGTAACCTACACTGCTCACGTTTAATCCTTCTCAGTTAAGATTGTAATAAACGGCCTTGGCTTGCATCACTTTAGTCAATCAAGTTTATTGCCACAAAGGTTCATGATGAGGATAGCAAAAACGTAATAATATGGTCTGCAGCAAATGATTTAGAAACATAGTGCGGCCAAAGATCTTATGCTTTAACTCATCCGATTTCTGTCAAATGTAACAGATATTCAGTCAAATCACTCATCATTCATATCGCCTGGAATCTGTTCACTATTATCCCACACAACAAAATATATTTACCATGTATCACACTTTTATTTTCACAGTGTAATTATTTAATATTTAACAGTGCAAACTAAGATGCAGTACTGTGTTATCTTACACATAGTGGAGCCTCAGGGGCTCCGGTTTCTTCCACAGTCAAAAACATGCAAGGTTAATTCTCCTGTCACCTTCCCCATGATGGGGGCACTGGTTTGTGAGTGGTATATTTTATTCTCATATGACGACTGCTTCAGAAAATGAATAACTGTATTTACATAACGTCAAATTATTGCTCTGACATCCATGTAAATATCATATATCTGTGTGATATGATGATGATCTTAAGTGAGAATTCAGCTACTACAGAAAAACATGTCCTATCATTAGGTCTGTGTCCTGCTGGTCAGGTTTTCTCCATGTGGCCTGAATGTAGACACTTAATCCAGCTGAACGACTTCTTTCTCAGTTTGTACTTGCACTCGGGACCAGCAGAGTCAACCATGTGTTAGCTGGATTGCTTTGAAAGCTATAGCAACCAAGTAATCTAAATATAGCCCAATAACACGCTTTAAAATAAAGAAAGATGCTGTATGTGGTGCTTTGCAAAATACACATCTGGATCCTTATGATTTCTCCAAAGCAAACATTACACAGTTCAAAACAGTGACATCATCAGCAGTGAGTATCCAAACGGTTTAGGGCTTCATCTTTTAGTGTTCCAGTTCAAGTCAGTCTGAATGAAATATATAACAGTCCTAATGCCCCAAACCACAATCCATTTCCCAAGTACTAGAGTGAGGGTTATGCAGTCAAAGTACTTAATTTCTGATTTATTCATCTTGGGAACATTGTGTTAGTCTGTACACAGGGTTGTATGAAGAAAAAAAAAGTATAAAAAGGAATATTTTGTTTGCTTGCCGGGAGATGTGATTACCACTTTAAATTTAGTGTGGTTAAACGCTCTCTTGTGCCATTCTGTTATGATAAGTGGTGCTGAAAAGCATTATTGGCATCCAGAGGCTTTTAAAAGCACCCTGAATCACCACTGGTTAGCATACGTATTAAAATAGGTCACGACAGTGATAGGGGAGTTGAACTCATCAGAAAAATGCTGCCTTTCTACCCCCTCAAAGGACATATTGGTTTGGTTTCACAAGTGCGTAAAGCAATGAGGAGAATACAATCTGTAATTGTTCTGTCAGTTTTATTTGTAAGCAGCTAACCAGGACTGAGTTGGCTGCACTTTCTGTTATCTAATATCCTTTATGGGCACATCAGATGATGAAATCTTAAAATTGTAGAATTCTGGTTACAGCACAGTTCAGAGTGGGGGAGCTGCCACCAACATGGTCGGACCGTCTATTTGACGAGAGAACTCTGGGCTAATGGAGTTGAGACTCTTCCTGCTGTTGGTTAATAAGACTTCTCTGCTTAAAACCTACCTAATACAGCAAATAAGAGACAAAACAAAACAGTAACCTTTTAGTGACTAGTAAAACTTGTGATTGCCTCAAATTTTTTCACACTTGGCGACTGATTGGAAGTAGCTGTGGTGACCACCTGTTTGCCCAGAAGCCAAAACACCAAGTCAGACTGACTTTATTCACTCTCACACAGATTTGTAAAGGTTTGCATATAATCACCATCGAATTTATAAACACAGACAGATGCCAACACGTTCCAGTCAGCTGGAGTCAGTCTGTGACTTTGAGTGCTACTTGTCTGTGGTGTGTCTCATTGCATCAAGGCACTCGACTCAAGTGGCTGTTTTCTGGTTATGTACTAAATGCTTTGGTTTGCCATTAAATTGATGTCCTTCAACAACTACATCACCATTTGTGGATGAGTTTCTGTTTTTAAATCGTTGAATGCATCTTGTTAATATGAATTTCTGTGTATGAAGACTGCAGCAGATATGAAGTTTTCCCCTATTTGTCACAGTTATTCACCATGTTATAACAAATATATTGTACTGTATGGACTTGCTAACTTGACCCCACGTGACTGCAGATGGACACGTCTCATTAGTGTTTTCCTCTTAATGCACCAAAGTTGCTTTGACCACTGACTGAGAGGTCTTTGACCCAGTCCCCATCTTTGAAGCAATCATTTCACTTCAAGTACACGGCTACAATTTAATTTTATTCCTTCTGTGGTCTCCACTCACCATTTTACCTCAAGCAAGTGCAGCATAAGTGTGCAAAGAAAAAAGTTTCAGGTTTAAATGATCTGCTTACAATTACAAGAACACCAGTTTTTGATAGTTATGCTTCACAGTGCATTAGATGGTCAGCTAATGCACTGTGATTCAAAGAGAGGGCCAGGGCATCTGCTAAACCTTATACCGTTGTTAATGTGCTCTATCTTTTGGCCATTAAAATTGATTTTTAAAATTATGATGTATGCAAAGCTTTGTGAAGATGGTATCCTACCTCTCTCTGCGTCCTATGGTATATTTATATAGTCACGAAGGTACAATCCTATCGGCTAATCCACCTACCAGCACTTCTGAAGCTCACTGATAACCATATTAGATCGAGGAGCTGGCAAGCTAGCATAGCAACGTCTAGGTGTGGCATTCAAAATAAATTTGCTAATGAAGACAGAGTTGATGTGCCGTTTCCAATACTCGTGATATGTAACACAGTCACGGCTTCCTGACATGCTTCTGACCTCATGGTGGGAGAGGATGTAGATGAGCAGAGGAAGAAGAGGAAACAGAGCCACCGCCCACTCACAGGCTTCCACAGAGCTCCTAGGGCTGTTATCAAATGTCCAGCTGTGCCATTCAACCTCAGAACAGCTCTGCTCTGCTCAGTGTTTAGTTTTCTGGGTCAAAGGTTGAGCTGAGTTCTCTAAATATTTTATGGACATAGAGGCATAAAGGGAGCATGAGCAAGCATGTACGCAGATGTCTCAGGATGATTAGAACAAGATCCCAGTAAAGATAAAAAAGGAAAAACAATATTTTATTCAAGGTCATGTGATTGAAGACTAGCACACGCAGATTTACAACAAATGACCTAAAGGATAAATTTGTATGCATGAAGGCTAAAGGAAGAAGAAGTCAGGGAAAGAACTGCAGTGTTAGAAAAGATAAATAACGCGATAAAAAATATTAAGCAGTCATTTCTTTTACTAAAATATGATTTTTGATTATTTAGGTTGTCTGGAAAAGAACGAGTCCATCTTGGACTAACAAAAAAGAAAACATGCATTGCCAGAATAGTAGTCAAATTGATGCAATGTTACCAATTTAAAAACGTTTAATTGTGCAGTGCGGATCTTGAAATAACAAAACCTGCACTTTGCTTTGCTCTCTGGGCGACGGGACCTTGAAAACCTTTCGGTAAACTTGACATGAGAACTGTGTAATGTCTGCAATTGTGGATTAAACATTTGCGTCTTTGTGGGTTTGCCTCCAAAATACACTTGACTCACCTCTTGGAGATGGTGGGATACTATCCCCCGTGGACCTTTGATGGAAATTGATATTGGCGCATGTTTGAAAGACTTTCTCCAGAGGAACGTCATTTACACACATGCTTGCTTTCTGTCTGTGAGAATATGCTCTCCACTGTCCATGCAAATGTTGTAATAGGCCTGGGAACCAATGAAGTGTGGTTGCTACTAAGCAACAGTATCAAAGTAAACTCAAACAGACTGGCACTTAGTTACCAACTAAGCACGTCAATGGTTTATTTTGACCTATACTTAACAGTAAAAGCTTACCATATTGGTACAAATATAAACTGCATTCTGTAGGCCACAATCCCAGGAAGCAGAGGGTTAACTGCCACAGTAACATCTGTTTCTGAGTAGTTCAGCACTTTTGGAAATGGATACCGCTCTCATGTGTGTGCTAAGAACATTACCACCCTATCACCACCTCACAGCTAGATTCTTCTCCAATTTCAGTTGGTCTTTACACAGTTTAAAGGAATAATTTTCCCTTTTAAATGTACTTTTACCATTTTTTTTAACAATTAGACTATTAGATTGGCACCACTGTCATATCTGAGAATATGAATCTGCAGCCACGAGTTAGCAGAGCTAACCATAAAACTATAAGTAGGGGAAACATCTAGCCTCGCTCCATCTACATCAGCATTTAAGAAACTACTTTTTTAACACAGTATTTTTTCTTATTCAACAGGCACAAAAACACTTAGGTTCATAAATATATTTATGAACCTAACTATATATGTTGTTTATACTTTATAAACAATGTTTTTCTTAATTTTGCTGAAGCCATGGACATCAACAAACGCTGTATTTCTTCCCTTGAGATGATCTTCTAGGACTGTATTTGGTGCTTCTTCATCTAAAACTGAAAAAATGCTCTGTTGGCTTTAGAGCAGGTGACTGTAATGGCCATTAAAGATATCAATCATCTCAATTTACTTGTCAGTTAATTGTCCAACATGGTCTCTGAGCTGTGTATAAAAATGGTTAGTTAGTGCAATATTTACCCCTTGAATTAGTCATCACTTCAATCTAATCCTGATTGCTTCATCCACTGTGTTGGCGTACAGAGGAAAAAGGATGTGGTTGAAAACGTATTACCTGTATAGAAAATTCCAAATGGTTTACAGTGTTTTTCCTGCAACTGTATATAAAGTGGTGATTAAAGATATACAGGCAGGTTTGATTACGAAGCTATTCCTATGGTTACCTAACAGCGCTACCGCAACTCCGGACAGTTTGTTTGCCTTTCACGTGAGAGGTGGGGCAGGAGGGTGCGGGATGAAAAGTGAGGATCGCTTCCCTTCTGAGAGTGTCCTTACTCACTCTCTCTTCCCACCCAAGATTTCCAAGATGATTTAAAACAATACTGGTTTTAGGAAAGAATTTGATCTAAGTGGGAGTTCCTCTGTTTTGCCAAGGGCTTAATGGTTTCTGTGTTTCAGGTAAGGCCTCTTTGCGGTGTCAGCTTTGACAAATTACACAAGATTTTTCCAATGTCAGATATCACCCCACTGCTTACTGGCATGTCCGGAATCCCTGAAAAGGAACAGCCCTCACTGTATTCCCACCCTTTCACCATATCATGCTAAATGATTCAACATTCATTCAGAGGAAAGCAAAGACGAAGCATATGGGTAGCGGTAAGATATGCTGATGCTGAAATTTAGGATTACCTCCCTGACTTAGAAGAGAGGTAGCAGCTCCACAGAAGCCAGCTAGAAAGTTCAAAGTTGAAGTGCAGTTCTCCTCTTCCCTGCAGGAACTGTGGTCTCCTCCAGCTGTTCTGCTGTGTTTGAGGGCTGGGTGTGCTGCAAGTGCATCCAACAGACTTACAGACAAAAGAGCACTCCCTTTAACCTTCTCTGGGGGGAACGACGGATGACTTGGCTAGGTGTGTAAGCCATCACACACCCTGCTGACAGTCCGGCCTGTTCCAGCTCCACGGCTGCACATCACACAGATGGTCTGTGTGTGAGCGAGAGAGAGTGAAGAGGTTGTTGCTTCTGGTTATCAACACAGCACAGCTTTATGATTCATATCTAGCATTAGTGTTAAGCACAGAGCAGGGAGGTTTTATGTTAAAATTTCCACCAAACCTTTTGTTCTTCAAAAGTACAAATCAGCCCGATGAGTTCATTAAAGTGTCATACCCACAGGAAACAGACTCACGGGAACCTTTGTATGAACTATTTTAGCATTTATTGGCCATCCATCTCTTAAACTGCATATTACATCTTACATCTATTGTGTGTTCAGTACACTTCACTCAAGCTAAAGTGGCCCTTTTTCACTTTGTTTATGCTAGAACAATACATATGAATTAGTTAATTCATTAATCAGATTAACATTAGCATGACACACATTTTTTTTTGGCGTTTACCCCTCCTAACTGTCTGTTAGACGAAAGACCACACAGCTATCAGACAGAGGAATTTATCACTATTGAAGACTTGGTTTTCATAAATAACATTTGATGTCATCAACTTATGCTTCTCATGCCAAAAAACGGAAGAAGAAAAAAAAAATCATGCTGGATATTATGTCATTAAATAAATAAAAAAAACACATTAGTCTCCCAGCTGTTGCACAAGATAGTACATGATCTGCATTACATACAGCAACGTAATGGTGCAAGACAGTCCTGTGCATGTCTTAACAGTTTTAGCTGATGTTAGCTTGCGCACGGTGTATAAACAGGAGCTTTGCACAGGCACAAAGATGTTTATCAGGAGTAGTATTGGATGACTTTTAAAAAGCGATCCTAAAAGGATAGCCAGTGCTTTGAGATGTTTTGACCGGACATCAGTATCTGAGTAGTTGGTATCAAGGGCATCCTCCCTGCATATCAAATGCCCAGTCCTTGGTTTTTGATTATCATATTGCTTGCACTATTTTTTCTTCATTTGTCAGACAAACACTTGGCTCTTTATCAAAAACACTAACACCAAACTGCTGCGTTCGGTATGTGGTTGTGTCTGCATTTGATTTCCAGTGTACTGTACACGCGATTCTTGCCAGGTCACTGGTTTTACTGGTCTGGAGATGATAAAGAAGCTGACTCAGCAAAGCAGCAGAGAAGGAAAAGTCCCACAGATGAAGAAGCGATAACTCACACTGATCTCAATGTGTCACATTTAGTTGGTTTGATAGATTCCCCTACACCAAGTATTACTTCCCTTGAAAGTGCCAAACCACTGCAGCCACAGAAACCATTCCAGTGAAAACTACATTATGACTTTTCTTCATAACAGCATTCAGACACAGCGACAGACCTGAAGTCACATATGTGCAGTTTGCATTTCTGAAAGGTAATTTACAAAAAACAAACAAACAAACAAAAAACATTAAAAACAATCTGCTGAGATTTTTTTCATTTATTTTGATGAAATAATAACATCCTTTAAACTGTGTTGCCACACTTTCTGTGAATACACACAGACTGGAGTTAAGGATAGAATATCATTATCCTTCTGGATGCTCATGCAATAGACTGGTTTGTTACAAAAGAGCCAGTGACCTAAATGGTCCATTGTACTCTGCGTGCAACGGCACCGAAAATTCTCTTTCCGTTGGTTGCAGGCAGTTTGTGGTCATGACTACTATGGTATATGGAATGTATGACATGTTTAAACTGTTTGGCATATTCAGGGTTAGGACAACAAAGCTGTGTATATATGAGGTTTATGCAAATCAGCCACAACATCTGAACAATACAAAACAGCTTTGACCCAATGAAACATGAATATGGGATCTCGGAGTCCAATCCAAAAAGCCAGATCCTTATTTTGTATTCCAGGACCTGCATAGCTTAAGTCCATCCTTACTAACGCACAATAATCTTCCTACTCTGGCCTCGCCATTATTCCCATAGAATAAACTGCATAAGTATGTGCTTATTTTGAATTAAATGTTTGACATTTATGTTGCTGCTTTTACTACTGATTCCAATAAAACACATACAGTATTTGGAAAAAGGAAGTTTTCTCAGGACTCTATGTAATCCTAAATTTTAAATGTGAAAGTTCATGACAAAACAATTTGAAATAGACTAAATAATTAGGAGTTGCTTGGAAGGATTGCAGTTCAGCACAGGTTTGCAAAGTTGCAACTGAACAAACAACAAGACTTTTTGAACAATGTCCTGTGGACAGACAAGACCAAAGCAGTGACATTGGCCCTGATACACAAACCCAAACACACACACCTCATATCAACTGTCAAGCACGGTGGTGGAGGGATGATGATTTGGACTTTGTAGCTACAGGATCTGGACACCTTGCAGTCATTGAATTGACCATGAACTCATCTGTACACAAAACTCAAATGTGAGGCCATCTTTCTGACAGCTAAAGCGTAGGCAAAATTCGGTCATGGAACAGAACAATGGTCCCAAGCAAAACAGAAAATCTAAACGAGAATGACTGAAAAAGAAAGACGGCCCAGTAAAAATCCGGACCTCGCCCTGTCTGAAGTACTGTGGTGGGACCTGGCATGGCTAATGTTGTGAGTCTGTTTCAGCACTTTGTGTCCCTGAACCTAACCGAGTAGTTTTGTTGTCTACCCTAGTCTCTTGGATGAAAACCATATGGATCACACCTCTACCACGGCACCTGCCTTACGAGGACTTTGTCCATTGTTCAATGGTAAGATATTTAAAGTGAGAAAATATAATTGGGACTATGTTTTTAAAAAAGAGGACTGCATGTGAATGGGAAGTATAAACAACTCTTAGATCAACTGAAAAGAATACAAGTAAAATAAAAATACATAAACTGCTCCATTGAATACCAGAGAAGTCCCAGTAGAATTCATGTCAAGCATGTACTGGCACATAGGAAATCAAATTTACTACAGTAAAGCTGGACCTGTATTGTAATACTTTTATGCAATTTGAAAATGCCAAACTGCAATATATAAATATTATATAATAGTTAAACTGCCAGCAAGGAAAAGCAATAATGGCTACAATAATGATGACAAACTAGTGAAGTGTGCAGTTATGTAACATAAACAGCTGCCTTGTGGGAGCAGTTATGGAACCAAACAATTTTTATATTGGTAAGAACAGTATTCATTTTGGGGTGGCACAGAAATCTGTGGCTTTTTTCCCTCCTGAATGTTTACTATTTTAAGTCACACACTGACATATGCTCACTCAGGCAACAGTGACCACCATATGAAGACCATTGTAATGAACTGCAAAGAGCAGGTTTCAGCATGGATTGCAGAAACCACAATCTAGGCTCATAGGAATAAGTGGAAATTATCTACACAGCAAAATAAAACACGATGACATTGATCATCCTGTTAATAAACATTGCATTTACCATATCCAATGAATAATTGCAAAACCAAGGCAAACAATGTAGTTTGAAATGAATTGTGTGGTCATAGGTACTGAATCTGTGGGGTTATTAGAAAGGTACAATTTACAACAAAAAAAGAATGACCTTTGCAGAGATATCTCATGGTTTCAACATGCAGTCTAGCTTTCTACCTTAATGTTGTAGCACATGTAGACCTCACACAACTGTAACTATTAACATTGTATGCAGATTTTCTGCAATTACATTACTCAACATAAAGGGAACTACAAGAACAACACTTAGCAACACTTATTCTTTCGTGCATGCATCCACTCGGAACAATGACAGAGCTAAGGACCTAGGTAGGACCCAGTAGCTCATCAGGCTGCTCTGGATGTGCCTGACTGGGGAATGTGATACAGCCATAGACAGTATAAAACATGGACATAGTTTGCAGGTCAGACAAAAAGAAGCTAGTGCAGAAATGCTTTAAACCTGAACTCTATGTGATGGCCACCAGATGGAGATAGCTATGGCTGCAAAAAGACTTCCTGTCCCACAGAAGTGTATAAGAAAACGGCTTTCTGATTTGAGCACTGTAAACACTTTCCTGCTTGAGGGCTCAGTCATTCAGTCGTACTGAATAATGGATCAAGTCTGTTCTGTAAATGTGGATTATCCATGGCATGTTAATTTTTATGTTATAATGAGAATTTGTCTATAGGATAACAAAGTGATAAAAAAAATCAATATTAGAGAGAAAACACTAATCAGATGACCCTCTACAAGCAAACACTTGGCGACAGTAGGAAGGAAAAACTCGCTTTTAACAGAAAGCAACATCTGGACGAACCGGGCTCAGGGAGGGGCGGCCATCTGCTGTAACTGGTTGGGGATGAAGGGAGGAAGACAGAACAAGGACATGCTGTGGAAGAGAGACTGAGATTGATAATAACTAATGATTAAATGCAGAGAGGTGTATAAACACAGAGGTTAAATTTAACAGGGAGAAATATGCTGTCTTTTTCTAGCCCCTGTCAGGACTCTTGCTGCAGCATTTTGGATTAATTGAAGGCTTTTCAGGGAGTTTTTAGGACTTCCTGAAAAGCAGTAGTCCAGCCTTGAAGATATAAATGCATAAACTAGTTTTTCAGCATCACTCTGAGACAGGGTATTTCTAATCTTAGAGATATCGCACAAATGCAAGAAAACAGTCCTCATTTGTTAAATAAGCATGTTGAAGGACATATGATGGTTAGAAATGACTCCAAGATTCCTCAGTGTTACTGGAGGCCAAGGTAAAGCCATCCAAAGTATCTGGTTAGACACCAAAGCAGTCTAAGGTCAGTAATAGACACATGCAGCTTTTATGTTGACTATGGATACAATAACAATTTCTTCAGACTCTTTTTCAATAAAAGAGAGCTCAACAAATAGAATAAGATTTAGGTCCATAATTCTGTGCAAAGCTCACCTGTAAACTGTATATGTTTACTGGATAAAGGACACATCTGTAATCACTAAGTACACTCCTATAACACTTTTGTCATTTTCAATAAAGAAGAACATTTTAATAAATAAATATGTTCTTCAGTGCTCTTGATAAGCTCTTAACAATGATTACGCAATTTCCTTTCCTGATTTAATAAGTACACAATATTAGATGTCAACCTATTAATTCTCTGTTACACCCATTCTCTAATTATTGCCACAGTTATGAAACTGTAAAACAAGACAGGACTTTGTAACACCATCCTGCTGTGCACGCTCTGTTTTCAAGGCCCATTCAATTTCTCCAAATGGAAACCTGTGCTTGCCTTATTAATTACCAGGAATGCCCTCTCCCAATATCGCCCCAAAACCTGAGTGCTGAAAAGCATGCCATCAAGAAGCCACAAGGCATGTTAGCTGTTTGTTCTCTCTGTCCAACCAGTGTGCCTACGCTTCGGTTTCAGGGAAAGAGCCAAACTATCTGTGCTGACTTGTTTAAGTTGGAGAGCCTGCACAGAGACAGAGTGATTTCAAAAGGAAGAGGATGTGTAAAAATGGGGAGAAAGGGTGGAGGGAAAATAGCATTTTGTGGGGAAATGGTCTTTAAACTTCAGAGACTTCAGAGGAATGGTGCAGTTTTGCACTCATACAGCTATAGTTCACTGACCCAGTGGAATTTGGACATGAACAAACACAAACACATACAAACATTACTGCAGAGGGACACTGAGAACACCCTGTGCTGTATGATTCTGGGAGCAAAATTACTATTGGACCTGTAGAAACATTCCCCGCAGCCATTCACCACAGAAAGAAAAACAAAAATAGGAGGGACCTCTGTCTGCACTGCTGTCAGCAAATCTACCTGAAACGCTTAATCAGAGTGAATCATAGATAAAGAAGCGTTTCAAGATTTCGAGGGCTTTGATCGAATGCCAATCAAGTTTTAATATTTATTTTACTTGATCACTTGGTATTTAAGGAAAACATATTTTTGCTCCAGACTCATGATAAGATCCTGCAAGACCAAATTTAACATAAAGAGCCTCCAGGCTCTGTGCCATTTTTTAATCTGCAGCTTTTGATTGTATGCCATGACTTCCTCTCCCCAAGGCCAAGGAAATTTGCCATTACTGTACTCAGATCAAAAACTTAATGGAAGTTTTAAAAAATGAATTCTACTCATGTAACCTGGTGCTGGTCATCTACCGGACCCCTTTGGACTCCACCCCTTATGCCTCACACTGCTCTGCACTCTTGCACTTTGCAATGATGAACTTTAAATCTGTTATTTACTTCTAACACTCGGTAGAATGAAACGTATTTACAGTTGGAACCAGACTGCTTTTTGTTGGCTTCATTACCTCATGATTGAATGTTGTTGTTCATTGTGGCAGCCATAATGTTACAAATAGTGAGGTCTCCTAATTAGTATTTATGGAAGCAGGGTGTATATACACAGTTAAAATCATAATAACCCACTAAAGCTTTAGTCAATACTCAATATTTAGCGAATTATCATTTTTTTAATGTATCATGATACTCCACAGTGGTTTGGTTTGACGATATAATGTTTCAATTATATAAAATCACTAAAATGAGACACAAAAGATGTAAAAGGATCAAAAGGAGAAACAAAAGGTGCACAAAGAGGCATCAAATTACAAAAACGAGATGCAAAAAAGACCACAAATAAATGTAAGATTGGCCAAAACAAACAAAACGACAAGAAAAAGATGCAAACTAACCAAAACTAACCAAAAAAACCAGCCTCAATAACATCTAAAATGACCAAAATAATGCACAAAAACAACCACAAAAGATATAAAATGACCAAAACAAGATGCAAAATGATCACAGTGAAATGCAAAACATCCACAAGGAGATGTATAATAGGCAAATGAGACACAAAAAGATGTAAATGACCAACATAAAGCACAAAACAGGCACGAAGAGAAGTAAAATGACCAAAGAGACTTAAAACAACTAAAAAAAACAAGATTCAAAAAGATAAACCTAGAAAATGATGAACAAAGACATCTGACATATTACTCTAAAATGCAAGACAGGTAGAATATAATATTATTTGTCCTAATATCAGATAAGCTAAACATTTTCCACACACATGATCAATCCATGCTAGTTTTCAGCTAATGTGCAGCAGACACAGTTGTGTGCAAACAGTGCATTTAGAGTCATGTGACTGATCCTCTGAGAGTAAACATCAACAGCTGACGGCTGTCAGATTTACAATCCATGAATTTTGACTAAAATGAAAGTTGTTGTTCTCACAGCAGCAACTTTTGAGAGCTTCATATTTCTAAACAGATCAAAGTGTGAAGCTGCTAAACGATAAATCGGTGTGATCTTGATAAATTTTAAAAACAGCACTAGCTGCTGTACGGCTCAGGTTAGTTAGGTTAATTGTGCGTTGGGAATGAGAAGGTCTCAGAGGATGTTCAGCTGAGTCAGAGTTTGAGGCCATACAGGAGTTTTGTTTAAGGGTCTCTGCCAGGGACCAGGTGTGGGCTATTATTCCTCATCTGGACAACATAACCCTGGTCCCCAGGGTCCAGCAGGAGGTGGGGCAGTCCAAACCAAACACGCTTTGCCCAAATTAACTTTGCGATGTAATATTTTGTCCCTATTGTGTTGCCACAAAATCACTCATGTGTAAAAGAATTTCTCCCATCTCCTCTTTGTTTAATTTTGCCCCTCTTATTCCCACGAGCTGTTATGACGTCAGGCTGTTAGGTCTCATTTGTGCAATTTACTTAGATGGATTTTATATTTATGTCATTTCTGAGGTCATCTCATCCACAGCTACGCTCGCAAATGGTTTCTAGAATGTATAAGCCGCTTTCACGCAATATTCATGAGTACTGGCCAATTTGTTGCAGAAAGATTGATGTTTGGACACGTGAATGTAGTTTAAATTGTTTAGTTTGGGTATAAATTTAAAGAACGTGCTCTCTTCTAGATGGAATCATTCATCAGCAGTACAAAGCATGCAGACGTGTCACACCTCTACATTTTAAAGATGATATTTCATGGAAACTTTTCCTAAATATAGACCCAGACAAACTCAAGAAACAGACAGAACTGCATAAACATACTCCAGTGACAATCCTCCCTTTTGTTCCCAGAGTTTTTACAAGGTATGTACACACTTTCACACCCTTGCCATTTAAGTAAGCACCACCGTTAACACACTCTGACACACTCTTTTCTAGGTGATTGCCTTTGGGTTATTGCAGCCGTCTAGACAGAGAGAAGAAGAGAACTCTTAGGAATGTTCTTTGTATCGCAGGCGTCAATAGCAGCGCAGCCAGAAGCTCGGACAGTAATCGGGAGCTGTTTCTCAGAATCGGCTAATTACTCAGTGCCACTTGAACACACATCCACAGACATGAAAGTGATAACATAATGTGACTTCTATTCCAAGCACATACCAGAGGGTTTTACTTCTAGCTTTTCCAGCCCATATTACATGTTCTTTTCTGGAAACTATGCCTTTTGGACTGCAGCCTGGAATTAATTAGCAGTCTTAATTGTAAGACTATAGAAGCACTGGGAGACCTAATGTACAGGATTGAATTCTCATTGACTTTTGGTTTAAAGGAATCACACAGTGTTTATTTTGATTCTACTGTAACATGTTCCTGATTATTCATTTGTAGTCGACATTATATTCTCTGGACACTTTTAGGTACACCTTGGCAGTAAGAAGGCGCATCCAAGATGCAATTAAACCATCACGCCACGTTCTGAATGTGCTCTGCTGGATAGAGATCTGAGACTGTGGAGGCGATTTGAGCACAGTCGACTCATTTTGATGTTCAAAGCCCTAGCTTGAAACCATCTGATCATCAGTGTTGGGGAGTAACGGAATACATGTACCGCCGTTACATATTTAAAATACAAAATATTAGTACCTGTATTCCGTTACAGTTACCGTTTAAAAGGGTGGTATTTAGAATACAGTTACATTGTTGAAATAAAGGGATTACATGGTGGTCTTTTCCTGTTTCATATGTTAGGCTATGCCCTCTCTATTTTTGGTAATTCCACGCTGGTGGAAACCCAAACAAAAGACGCATTAAGAGGCTCAAATGCCTGTGTCTCAATCTCGCGTCTCATAATGTGAAGAAATATTTTTTTAAATGATTTAATATGAAGGCAATAGGCAGAGTGTTACAGGCATAGCCCTAAAGAATGTAGCCTCATGGGCAGTGTAAGTCCGTGGTGCAGGGAGAATGGACTGCCATACCCGTTATGTGTCTGTGAACGAGGGAGGGAGAAAAAGGAAAAGTACGAGCTGTCACCGAGCAGAAACGGGAGCTGGAAGCATGTAAATATAATAATAACCACTGCAGCCAAAAAGAGTGCCTGACAAGCCCAGTTGTAAGTAAACTATTAAGACTCGACTGTACGCTGTGTTTGTGTTTTCCTCCGAAACAATGAGTTCTGTTGGAGCAGCCTTTCAACTCCTCTCTCTGTCTCTCGCTAGCAAAGTTGACTCAGACAACAAAATAAAGCTAGTTTTCGGCTACGAGCCCGACACAAACCCGACGTATTAGCCAGAGGTCCCTATACTACGGTTCGGAGCCGCAGACCTGTTTTATATACGCGCGGAATAGTTTTCTACGAGATCGCTGCAAAAAGTGCAGCCTTACCTAATGTCCACCCTACTGTTACTCATTTATATTAAGATTTAAAATCTAGTTGGTACTGGTATGGCGAGTAACCTTCAGTAATACTAATAAATCACACAGCAATAGGACATTCATGTAGTTGTAAAAAGCATGATAATATATTAAGTAATCCAAAGTATTCAGAATACGTTACTCTCATTGAGTAACGTAACGGAATACGTTACAAAATACATTTTGGGGCATGTATTCTGTAATCTGTAGTGGAATACATTTTAAAAGTAACCTTCCCAACACTGCTGATCATTGTGACATGCTATGTTATCCTTTTAGAAACAGCTGTCAGAAGATGGGCTGACTATGGTGTTTAAAGTATGTTCAACTGTTCCAAGAAAACATCCCTCACAGCACCAGCAGACAGAGCTGTTGATACACAGTAGATCCATGCTTTAATGTCATTGCTTCGAGGCTCAATATAGTTTGAATAAATGGTTATTTGAGTTACTGTTGCCAGCGCAAAGCAGTCTGGCCTTTGACCTCCAGTGTAAACAGGGGATTTTCACTCAGAGAACTTTCTCCTTTTCAGGTTATTCTCTAAACCCCAGAGATAGTCGTGCAGGAAAATTCCAGCAGTTTCTGAAATAATCAGACCAGCCTGTCTGTCACCAACAACCATGACACATTCAAAGTAACTTAGATCGCCTTTCTTTCCTAAATGTGATGCTCAGTTCGAAATTCAGAGTGTTGTTTTAACCACGTTTGCATGCCTACATGTTCGGGGTTCTGAGTATTGGGTGCACTGGGCTTCTGATGATTTATTGTAGTTTTTTTGGTTGTTAAAAAAGCAAAACCCTTAAAGACTTGCAGAAATATTTTATTCTGTTCCCAGCAGAAGTGAACTACTGTAAGCTGATGAACACATTTTTCTTTTTCAGTACTTTTCTGCATTTAATTAAATCTGTCACTGTGCTGAGATTTATGGAAAGTGCAGAGACTTAAGAAGTAGCTGTTATGAAACGTAATGATATAGTCATAACATCTGAAAATGTAAAAAAAAGGAGTTGTTTGTTTAAAGGCATTCTCATTAAAACCACAGCGCTGTCTGGAACCTCTTCTCAAACCTGTACAAAAGTTGCTTTTTTAAATTTTTTTTATTAAGTTTATTTTTTTTTTAATGTATGCAACACCTTGTTAAATTCCTCCAGAACTGGAGCCGTTTGAAAACAGACGCTGTGTTTCTCAGTGTCTCGTTTATCAGAGCAGAACAGTTTCTACTACAAGCTCAATTAGGATGTGGTCATGTGTTTAGCTGACAAGCTCTGAGCCAGAAAGCTGACTGACTAATTGAGGCAGTGGAGACCAAATTTATAGGTTTTGACCCAGTAAACCCTGAAGGAAGACACACAAACACACACAGACCCACACACACACACATTGAGGGTTCAACAACAACAACATGTAAACTGCCACCTATACAGTATATTACATTTTGGGCTTTAGGCCTCACCATGGCCTTTGTGTAGCAAAACAACTCCTCATATACACTTTGACAGAGCTGTGGCTACTCATGAAACACTTAAGACTTAAGTGAGTTATGTAACATTTAAGGTTAAATAGTGGAAGGAAACATGTACTGCCAAAGCATTCAGACATTTCTCATGCAAGAAGTTTGCCCGTGCTTTTCCCCAGCATTTGCAAGAGAATTAAGGAAGAAACCTTAAACCTTTTTTAACTGAATTTGAACTGTGATGACTTTGTAATTACAGCTACAAGAAGAAGCAGTCATCGCAGAGCAAGAGAGGGTAATGCATACAAATCTGGGAACCATGCAGTGTGACTACAACGCTGTACTGTCATTAGACAGCACTGGTTGTTTCCATACTTTGCTCAACGGCACTGTGAGAGCAGCAGCCGAAGAAGGAAATACTGTTAATCTTTTGATCTCGCGGAAACGGTGTGTTTATTTGTCAGACTTTAGGATATTTTTATTTTAACCATAAATTAGGGCTGCGGCGTTGCCAAACAGCAACCTTCAGAGCTGAAAAATGAGGCTTAAACAGAAGAGACAAAAGTTGCAGTACCTCTAAACGGCCACTTGAGGTTATTGCCAAAAGCAAGTTTATCTCCATATACTGTATGTACTCTACTGTAATAAAAACACGTGTTCAAAGCATACTACAAAAAGCAGTTTGGGTCTTTATTCCTTATTTTACCTTTAGTGATAGTGTGACTGTATGGGGGTTACCAGGTGGCATGTTTATCTGTTACCCTGCACAAAAACATTGATCTCATGTGAGGAAAAGATACCTTGTAAGTTGTTTTCATGGTTCATTGTGGCACACTTGAAACAGTAGTTTGGATGGGTTTGGGCTTGGGTGTTTCTTCAGAAACTGCTGAGCTATCAGTATTATATTGTTTAATATTAATTGTCTATGACCTTTTAACAAGGCTGAATAATTGACCCGACTTTAACCAGTTTCTTGTTAAAATACAAATATATAACAAGAATAACTAAAACCGCCATGAACTGCAATTTGAAAAACCATCCCGGCGCCCTTCAGTGATTGTATAAAAAAAAAACCTTTGCTTGCTATGCTTTGCTTCTTTCATGGTCTATTTTTGCATCTGTATGCATGTTTGTTAAGCTAACCAGTTGTCAACAGGACCAATCAGGATCATGGATCTTGGGCAGGACAGCAGTCTCTTGTTCACACTATTTTCAGCTTATATTTTCTCTCACAGGAATTGGAAGCTGTTTCTTCGCCCCGCTGGAACAGTCTCCCATTTCTTGTTGTTTCCTGCAGCCTTGCTGATGTAGTAATTCACACTTATCACTTTGTTACTCTTGGCTTGTTTGATTCGAGCTGGTTTTGATCAGAATGTTAGCCACAGATCTAAAGTGTACAAAGATATAACAAGAACACTGTTTTTCAGTCTGAAAATCAGTGTCAGAGTAGCATACATTTTCTGCAATTACACATGCCCACAGTATTTTATTTTATTACAGCACTCCAGAAAACCACATACTGTGCCATACAAGTTTTCTCTGGCAAGTTTTAGCTCCAAAAGTTATCTTTAGCCCTTGATGTTGAAGTAAAACACAACATGTACTTGAGCAAGTTCCCCTCGAATCTTTTAAACTCCATATTCTGGTTTCTCTTGTTGACTTTATCGGAACATTTTTGAACGGTTGGTGTGAAGTATGGTACAATATTCCAGTATGGAAGAAGGCAAAGTGTAAACACAAAGCAGCGTCCATGGAATGATTCAGAGGCTATTTTGGGCCTATGAATGGAGAAGATAGGAAGTGAGAACTTGCGAGAGGAATGCGATTGGTTTAACTGGCACTTCAAAGGCAACACGGAAGACTGGAGCAATATGGAACATGTTCTGTCAGTAGAAACAAATTATTATTGCAATTTACTATAAATACAGCTCACTGGGTGTTTTTGGCAGTCTGGAAGGAAATAAACCATTTAGAAATACTACCCCTGCTGACCTCTCGTACATGAGTCTTACGAGTGTTCGTAATAATATTTCCTTCAATGGAAAAGCTGAAGTAGGATATGTTTGGATATCTAGTTTTGTTGTTTGTCTTAAACTGTGAAAGGTGAGTGAATAAAATAATCACAAAATCTTGGTCAGGTGCTGTTTTTCTTTCTCCCATTTCAATCTCTGCAGTGGAAAGAAAGCAACAAACACATTCGGCTTTTATGAGATGCAAACCCCCAAAAGCAACGCTTAATAGCAAATCTGCAGTGCAGAAAACTGTAGTTACTGCTTGATGCTAGCATCAAAAGCAAGTCAATCCCCAACTATCATATCAGTGGATATGTGGAGCCAAAATATAGACTTGAAAACTGAGTTAATAAATGCACTGGACTGGTTGTAGTGCTTTTCTACTCTACCTGAGTGCTCAAAGTGCTTTTTACAACATGCCTCATTCACCCACTCATATCATAAATAAAAAACAAAGCTTTATTTGGGTGAAGCTGAAAAAAACAGTCCAAAAAGTCAACTGAGGAAAGCACTCAGGCAGGCAGACAGTTCAAACAGTGTGATACAACAAGACACTGAGACAAACAAAGGCCTTAAATAAACACCTGAGATACTCAAGGAAGTGGACACAGAGGGTGATGAGTCACAGCTGGAACTAATCAAATGAGACAATGAAACTGCTATAGAGCCTATCCCAGCTATAGGGGTACATAAGGTAGTCTGATGCAGAGAGTCAGTCTTAGACAACTGGTCCAAAGTCTCAGTAACATTTAAATGAAAGTGGATGTTATTAAGTTATTGCAAAAGGAGTCGGGGAATAAACATTATCAGGCTTTGTTTACGTTTTTGAGAGAAGCAGTTTTTGAGCACGATTCCTGTCCACACTCCATACCAGTGGTGGTGATAATGCACCATGCAACTGCATGGTGCATTATCACCACCGTTTTATTAGCGGTTTGCCAACCGCTAATAAAACTTACAAGAAGAAGAAGAAGAAGAAGAGTCAGTCCCATTCACACCTACAGTACGGACAAATTTGATTCGCCAATTAACTCTGCCAATATATAGGCCATATGTTTAGGACATATTTGGCCAACTGATGCCAGGTAGGTCTCAGTTTTGCCAACACAACTTTGATTGTCTTGAAGTATTTTTAACTGAATTATCAGACAAATAGTAAAGCTTGCAGTTTGTTGGGTCTACAAACATTCCCAGCATTTATGCTTCAGTTTTAGCAAATTATCTGTGTGCGTCTTCCACCCATGTAAGCCATGGATGTGGCTTCCTAACCAAGCTTGCTAGTGTTAACTGATAACATAATGTTCCACAGTATTTTCCAAATATGGTAACTTGTGGCTCTAAAAAGAAAAAACCCAACACTGTGGGAACCAAAAGGCCATTATCATCGTGTTGAGTATGAAAACCACTGGATGAGATCGTGTGTCAAATTCAGTTTCTATATACAGTTCAGCCATGTTGTTTTAATCTACCAGCCAATTGAAGCCTTTCAAAGTGGAGTTTGCCCATTTCCACCTGTAGGTATGCTGTGTTCCTTCCCAGGGTCATTTTCAAAATACAGAGCAGTGAATCAAATGATCTTAACTGCTTGTAGTGTCTGTTTGTACATTTGTAATGAGTACACTTAGTTAAAGAACAGACTGTTCCTAAGAAGGGTAGGAGGCTAACCAGCCCTTACTCAAGTCTTGAGTTACCACTCTCACTCACAAATTGAAATTGCTCACCTGATATACAGTTGTGATGTTTTCTAGCTTCAGGTGACCTGCTGTGTCTCCCGAGCTACAACCACCGTAGTAAGGTATACAGGCCAAGATCACCCGTACAAACTTATGCGAATCCAACCTTTTTGTCCAGAAAGCAGGCCTTAAACAAGCGCTACTCCAAGTTCAACAGAGTTCAGAAGCAGTTTCAAAAAGCCTCAGGAAACACGCAAACTTCTTGGTCATGTAGCCCTGGTCAAATTTGAATCGACTGGAATATGTAACCTTTAACATTATTCAAAATATCCACTAGTGCTTGATATCTGCCTTCCTGGATAACAGAGGTAATACCTAAGCATGCTGGAGAGCCCTCAACCAACCTTAAACTTGGAGGTAAGATGGTAAACTTTTAGCCTTGGGTGCCTTACCAGCCGTTCTCCTTGTTCTGTTGAATGCAATGTATCTCCTCCATGTCTCTCACATGGCACAGTTTTATCTCTCTCTTTCTCTCTCCACTGAGTTAACCAATCAGTATGTCTTTCAGAAAGGAGAGGCCTTTTGGAGATATGCCTTCAGTGGTATCCACGCATCATTACACGCATCAGTTTTGTTGGAAACAATTACTAAACCACTGCCACATGTGGCTTAGAAAGCATGAAAAATGCTGTGTAATATGTTTTCCAGCACGCAGGATTAAAAAAACAGACAAGCATATCATACACACATGAAATGATTTTTATGGTTTTACTGAGGTCTCTACTCTGCAGGAGCCTGCCACCCAAACCGATGAACAGTGCATGAAAGATAAGCTCTTATCTATGTTGGACCCAAGTTCAATGATGCATAATTAAACAGCATGAACTTGGTATTAGCCAGGATATAACCATTTCTAAATATGTAGAAAAAATATGTTAGTTTATCGAACAGTTTTGAACTAATAATACCAGATATGAACTTATAAGTACCCCAACTGACCAACAGAAGAACCTATAGAGATTCTTTGACCCATTTGGGATTAGATCCAGTACTTTCAGAAAAAACAACTCTCAACTTGTTCTCATCTAGGGGTTTCAAATTACTGATGTACTGTCAGATGCTGCTGGTGTTACAGAGAACCGTGAGATGTGTACAAGGTGTACTTTGGTGTTGGCGCTGTAATGCATCGGCCATAGTAGTACTGGATGCCAAGCGATAACAGTCATCTTTTGAAGGGCTAATAAGTCTGAATTTGGAGGTTGTAGGACTGGAGTAGGCCACAAGTGTACGAGCCAGGAGAAAGTAGTGTATTATTTGGCACCTTCTTTCAGTGTTTTCACTTATCGTGCCCCTGTGTAAAGGTAGAGGAGTGCAACATAAATTTACAAAGGAATTTCATCAAATCAAAATCAGAACAGTGATTTAGCAGTAATGTGGGATATTAAAGTTTCTACACAGGTCTAAAAAAGGAAGTGACCATGAGTGGAAGCAATTTTACTCCAAGGTGAACCTCGGCCAAAACAATAAACAAAGCAGCACTACCTTTCCAGAAAAGTGCTGACTAACATTCAGTGGAAACGCACTACAGGAAAAGACATTTGCTTTATGTAGTAGCTAGCTAAGGTAACCAAAACAGGAGAAAACAGTGCAAAAGGGGAAAAAGGCAATCCAACTCTTTAATGTGACTGCTATTTACATCAAAAGTAATTTAATCTGTGCACAGCAGAATGAACGATATGAACTAAACTGCTGGTTTGGAGATTTTCAGACAGTATGAACTGTATTAAAGATGGATAAAGGCACAAGTACTCCCCATTTTGAAGCTTTAATAGTAGCATTTTGGCCTTTGCTATTTATTTATTTATTCTGGAAGCAAAAGTGACCATATCTGAACGAAGGAGGTAAGAGCTAATGCATATAAGCCTGGTTAAAAAGTTGTATCTACAAACTGTATTTGTGCAACACATATACCTGTTAATTACTGTTATGAAACAGAATAATAAAATATTAGACAAAAGCACGTGCTAATCCATGTCAGATAATTATACACAGAAGAAATCCTGCTCAGTGACTCACGTTAGCAGAGGTGAGGCCTGCCAGTCAGTGGCTGTCTACAGCTCTCTGTGTCGGCACATCTGTTAGTCCTTGCGATGATGCCTCTTTCTTTAAGACAATGTAACTCCAGTACAGATTAAGAAGACTGTCCCCTTCTGGTGGATTTCTATAAAATGGGGGATCCAGGCTGTGAAAATGCTTTGAAACACTATTTTGGCACTTTTGCACTGGCTTCACTTTTAAGTAGGTTTGGAAATTGAGCACAAGAACTGTCATGTGCTGCCACAGGAGTGCTGGCACACATGGGGATTTTAAATGGCAGAATGCTGTAGTAGAACAACCTGCAGCAGACAGTTTCCAGGGGCAACCCAGGAACGCAGCCAATCAGGAGATGTGCAGATTATATTCTCATTGAATTTTTACTTTGACTTTCATTCTCTTCTTAGGATTATGACAGAAATATCAAATAATGATCAGGAATAAGACACCTTTTCCGCTTCTGAAAGCTTTGATGCTATCACCCTCTGCCCTTTCGCTGTGTTGAAATAAATCACAAAAGCCTTATCTTGAGAAAAAAAAAAGACTTCCATGAGTGACCAATTTGTACTGAAATCTCCAAGAAATAAACTCAGAAGCACACACACTCAAGCAAAACTGCACACACGTGTACAGAGTGCACTCCAACGGGTCAGCGCTGCTATCGCCAGTTGATAATGGAAGTTCCAGCCCCAAAAAAAGAGCTTCCATCTGTGGTGACCAGAGAAAATATTATGATTAATTAATCACAAGATTGATTGTGCCAAATGTTTCCCACAAGGTCATTCCTTGCATCCAGAAAATAGATCCCATGGTACCTTGTCCAAGAAAGCACTGTAAAAGCTTGGATGACAGATGCAAGTTGAAGAAAATGGCTGCGGCTCAAACAGCTGTCATGAGGCATTGGTGAATATTATTTTTAATGTTTTCTAAACAACTGTCACAGACATGCTAAGTAAGCGCATGAGTCCACATGGTGAAGCTCAGGAGAACCTTGGCTGCTGACTGGGGCAGAGGTAAAAAGCTGTTACTGACTATATGTGCAAATGCTATTTCAGTGTTGCATTGTTATGAATTTTAATGCAGTGATTCTTTCTTCTGCAGAATTATACATGAAGTCTTTTTGGAGCTCTTTTGGTCGTGGAAACATTTTGCAGGATATTTCAGTGAGTGACACTCGGCCCACGTTGCAGGGAGCAGAAACTGGCTTGCGTCCCTGCCTGACTTGGCATCATGCAGAACTGGCTGCAGAACAGCGTGTGCGCCTGCATGCATCCGTGTGTGTGTGACAGTGTCAGTGTTTGTATATGAGAACGCACTTCCAAAGTCATTCCTGTAAAAGAAAATCTAGTTAAAATAAACACAAGTCTCTTTTCAATCTTTTAGGTTTGAGATAAACAGTGTTAGAAAAGTTACTGAGGAAGTGTAAACAGCTACTTTTTACTTATTAGACTTAAAAAGTAGCAAATTTACATAACTTAATATTTGATACCAAAAGTCAGTTTCCTCATTAAACATGACTTTTGTTATATTTTGTTTTGTTTAACCTCGAGTGTTTCGGGAATGTCAAAATCGAATATTGCTTTTTATAGAAGATGCGGTTCTGTTGGTTTCATCAGAATGTGAACTTCACCAAAGGTTGGGTTGGTTTGGAGCTGAGCATGAAGTGGCAAGAATAAGAGTCACCACCTCCAGGTTTGAGGCTGTGTTTCTAAAGAAGAGTTGTTGCCCAAGTAAGGCAGTTCACATATTTTGGGAAGTGCTGGGAAGGTGGCTCATTACTGGACTGCAAAGAAATGTAATAATAATAATAATAATAATAATGGATTGGATTTATATAGCGCTTTTCAAGGCACCCAAAGCGCTTTACAATGCCACTATTCATTCACTCTCGCATTCACACACTGGTGGAGGCAAGCTACAGTTGTGGCCACAGCTGCCCTGGGGCAGACTGACAGAAGCGAGGCTGCCATATCGCGCCATCGGCCCCTCTGGCCAACACCAGTAGGCGGTAGGGTAAAGTGTCTTGCCCAAGGACACAACGAACAGGACAGAGAGCCCGGGGATCGAACCGGCGACCTTCCGGTTACAGATACGCTTCCCAACCCCCTTTTACTTAAAAGTCCATGCATGTTCCAACCCTCACCCATGCTCATGAGCTCTGGGTTATAAATATAATGATAGGGTTTGTCTGTGAAGGTTCTCAGTCATCCAGGTCATCGTAGTCTAAGGAGCTTGGAAAGAAAAGCGTCTGGACTTCTTTAAGTTGCTTGAAGACGTTTCACCTCTCATCTGAGAAGCTTCTTCAGTTCTAAGGTCAAATGGTGGAGAGTCCCAGATTTAAGCCCCAAGAGGGACATGGACCATCTATTGATCCTCTACCATTTTGTACAAAGAAGACAGGTGGTTTGAAAGAGGAGTGAAAGAAGCCATCTATGGCCACTGTGAATGATTATCTTTAAACAGAGGAGGTGGCTTACGACACCTACTGTCTGCCATTTATAATCCAGTTTTGAGATTCCTTCCCAGATGCCTTAATGCCCACTCACATCCTGGGTCTTTTGACCTCAGGAAATCACATGATAGGGTGGGGTTAGGTTTCACAGTTGGTTCACCCGAAACCTTGGCTGATTGTGACCTACACCTGTTTTGACATCTTGGCTCCTGTGATTAGGTAGAGGATCGTTAGGGGGTCAATGTCCCTCTTGGGGAACACTCCCATGGGACTTAAATCTGTGACTCTCCACCATTTGACCTTGGAACTGAAGAAGCTTCTCGGATGAGAGGTGAAACGTCTTCAAGCAACTTAAAGAAGTTCAGATGCTTTTCTTTCCAAGCTCCTTAGACTACGATGAGGTTGAACATATAAGATTGAGAAATTACTTCCTTTCATAGGGTGGCTGGGCTCATTGTAAGAGCTTGAGCGAGGAACTCAAACATCTTTCAGAGTAGAGTCGCTGCTCCTTCTTGGTGAAGGGAGGGCTACTGAGGTGGTTTGGGCATCTCCTCCATTGGAGGTTTTCTGGGCCACCACACCTGGAAGGAGACATGCACCAGATTTTGGTGCAGAGGGAGTAACTCAAAACACTGCTGTGGAAAAGGAAGTTTAAAACAGCCTCTTAGCTTGCAGCCAATGTGACCCCAACTTTTGATACCTGGAAAAAGATGGATGGATGGCTAAACAAGGAAATATTTCACATTCTTGCTCTGCTGTCATATCAGACATTTCATTAAATAAGATTCTGTATTTTTCATTGTTAAAAGCTTTTTGCTTCTGGCACAAAGTGCACAACAGAGTGTTCTTTGTATCTTTGACTGAAACAAATGAGCTTTTTTGCTTGTAGCCCACGTGAGCTCTCCTCTCCTGCTGCACACACACATAATTTCAATACTATACTTATTATATAAAGCTTTTACCAGTAAAAAAAATACATTTGAAATAACCTTCTGAAGTTTCTGGAAATTTAGCTATTAAAAGTCCAAGCTCTCCAGAGAAACACCTTATAATGATGTTGATAAGAATCTGTTCTCAAAGTTTAAATAATCTTAAATCTCCAGTAAAAACTTCCACACATTTTAAAACCTTGTGGATTTGAAAGGAAGGGAATCAGCTACATAATACATCACTGCTGTTTGATTGTTTTGTGTATGTGTTTGTTTTGGGTAATGCAGTTTCTTCAAATGAGGCTTTACCCGGAATACCTTTTGACCTGGTGTCCACTTTGGGGCTTCTAACTTTATTATTTTATAAAATAATTTGCTCTTTGTACTGAATCTGAAATGAAGTTACCAGAACATATAATAGTATAGGAGGTATTTTCATGATTTAGTGGTTGTTTGTTAAGCTAGGAAAAAAATATTATTTCAGATATCATGTAGTTCAGCAATGATAAATGCAGAGGAAAGTTTTCTTAGAGCACCACATCTTTATAAAGTGGGTTTTACTTGGATACGGTGAAGTGACTCTGGGAATGTGAAGGGTTTTGTGTGTGTATGATCTTTCTTAAGCCAGGAGCTAAAGTAATCCTTTGATTCTGCATGATCATGGTTTGTGGCTATCTGGCCAGCAGAGCCCTTGAATAAGAGGTATTGTGTTTATATATCAGACTTCTAAAGCAAACACTTGATACTCAAATTCCTCTTTTCAAATATACATGGCTTATGAAGAAATTGGCTCAGAGTATTGAAAACAAGCTTATTATGAGTAAAGAGAGGCAGATTCATGACTGACAGGGGTGAACATTAAACACAGAGGGTTTCCTGGAGAGCAGAAATGACTAAGAGTTAGAGAAATGGCACAAGACCCTGTTTTACACGCCTTAAATCAGTTCTAACCTGGCCAACTGCAAATATTACACGACATGTTTTCCCCCTCCTGCGACATAAGATTGATCGTGCAAAACACATAAATTACTTGATCTAAGGTTGCTTTAGAAGAAGCCCGCTTCAGCCTGAGTGACATCATGGGCCAGACATTAAATGTACTTCAGACACTGGCCAATGCAGTCAAACAACAAATAAATACATCTCCTTGTAATGTGGATCTCACAGGACCCACACTGGTATGTTAAGCCCCAGGGGAGTCTATCAAAGTCAGACTGCATTACTAACTGGTAGTCTCGTGTTATGTGGTTTGCGTTTTCCTACACAACAAATAAATTTGTCCAAATGTCCAACAACCACTGTGCCAGTTATTAGTCTGCTTCTGTGGGGCTATGTGTGTTGACGATATGCGGATCCCCAGTATAATATAATATAAAGCATATGCTCTGTTGTGGCTCAAATATTGGGGGAAGACATCTATGCCTCCCCTCCCCTCCCTGCGTTACTATGTTCTTTCCACAGCTTTCCATCCTAGATTTATTAAGCCGTAAACACAGGTCAAGTCGACTTTCAGCACATCAAAGTCTCATCCATCTGCTGCCAAGTTGGACGGACAGAGGCCTTCCAAGGCTACAAAGGCGCCGACTCCGGTCCTGAGAGAGGATGTGGAGCTGAATTTGCCTCTATAAATGTAATCACGTTCATTGGCTCTCTCTGTGGGATAGTTTGGCATTACAGGTGGGTTGTGTTGCTGCGGGATGAGATTTCCATTCGTCAGTTTCACCAGAACAGATCTTTTGGGACCTTCCAGACTCCTGTTTCTCATTCGAGAGTGCATTTGGTAGATAGAAATTTTAAAAACTCTGTGTGTGTTCAAGATGTTTTTATTTTTTCTGGAGGGCCTCTTGCCAATGTATGTACTTCATATTGTGTGGCTCAGAACATCAGTGCTCGTGCAACTTTTGTACAGTACTTCTTTAAGCTGGAAGCCTTAGATCATCTCTATTAAATCATTGCGATTTGTCTTTTTGTCATGGAGGACAAAGCACATTTAATTACTGGACTGCTGCGGCATAGCAAACGTTCATGTTTGTGGCTGTAATATAAGAAAGAGCTCTGGGAAGTTGGGTGGTGTTGGTTGGGTGGTGGGATCATCTAATCATTTTGACATGCTTTATCAAGACTCTGGGTAATGTAAGGTCAGACCATGGCTAATTTCTGATGGCACAGAGACAAAGCTCATAATGAACCAGGTAGTTACAGTACAGGTGACCACATAGTGACACTTTCTGCATTCACTTTTGGGAGACAGACACTATCTCTACTTTTAAGATTAGGCTTAAAACTTTCCTTTTTACTAAAGCATATGGTTAGGGCTGGATCAGGTGACCCTGAACCCTCCCTTAGTTATGCTGCAATAGGTCTAGGTTGCTGGGGGATTCCCATGATGCATTAAGTATTTTCTTTTCAGTCACCTTTCTTACTCAACATCTTCTAATAGGCCTTTCTGTATTAAATCACACTTGTTATTAATCTCTGACCCTCTTCCACAGCATGTCTTTTATCCTGTCTTCCTTCTCTCACCCCAACCAGTCGCAGCAGATGGCCCCGCCCCTCCCTGAGCCTGGTCCTGGTTTCTTCCTGTTAAAAGGGAGTTTTTCCTTCTCACTGTCACCAAAGTGCTTGCTCATAGGGGGTCATATGATTGTTGGATTTTTTCTCTGTATGTATTATTGTAGGGTCTACCTTACAATACAAAGCGCGTTGAGGTGACTGTTGTTATGATTTGGTGCTATATTAACAAATAAATAAATTAAAATCAAACACAGGTATTAAAGGGTGTTTTTGTACCTTTAATCCTGACATTGTTTTGGCCAGTGTAAGACTAAGAGACTTGAAGAAACTTATACCAGAATAGTAAGAGCAGGCAGCCCAACACAAGCTCTGTCAGAAACTTCAGTTCTGTCCGTCATTAGCTGCCACACCAGAAAAAAATCAAGTGCCATGGTAGTTTTCTAGACGTTTTAAAACATCTGCACACACAGACTGACGACAGGGATGGGGGAGAAGGATGCGTGTTGAGTGTGGGGTAACATTGCTTTCTGACTGAGTGAGCATCTCTGTGGCTTCACTCAGCTGGAAAGATTGACAGGCTGAAGCGGTATGGACTCACTTAACATCACTACAGTATGCGTGACACATAACACTTAACTTAATGTAGTGCCCGTCATAACTGTCAGAGGCTCCACTTATCAGAATGTTCGCCTGTGGAACCAGCTCCCAGTTTGGATTTGGGAGAGAAACACCTCTACTTTTAAAATTAGGCTTCAAACTTAAACTTAAGAACTAAAGATAAATCAGGTGACTCTGAGCCATCCCTTTGTTAGGACCCTAGGAATCTTCACATGATCCTCTGAGCAGTTCATCTCCACTCTTAACTGTTGCATTTCCACACCTATTGTTACTCCTTTCCTTTTACCCACAGTTCCTGTTTTGTTCTTGGATTTCTACATTCACCATTTTCTCTTGTCTTTCCCTCCAGACAGTCAGTGTAAGTATGAAAGTATGTGACGCGAACATCACTGTTGAGCTATCTTTCTATTCAACAGGCAAATAGGGCAGAAACCTTTTTAAACCACACATTCTTTGCTATCTGGTCAGGTTTTATCCTTTTAAATCCACTCCGCGGTCATTGCTGTATTACGCTGAGGCTATGAAAACTTGATTTCTAGCAAAAAGCCACGAGCCATAAGAGAGTAACAAGAAACCACATTCAGATATTTGTTTTACTTCCACCATTTATTGCCATCAGTGTGACTCGGTGGGATACCAAACCCCAGTTTAACAGCTACTCTGCTGACACCAGAGTTTTCTGTGGCCTTTAAATTATGTTTCTGTGGAGTGAGATCTGGCAAAACAAAACATTGGCTCAAGACAATTTAAAATAAACAGACATCCAGGTTGATATCGGTCCAAGGGTTGGGAAAATCAAACCTTTGACCAAGTGATTGTTTCTTTTAGGTTTCAGATTCTTTAATTCTCACAGCCCTTTCACAAGATCCACCCACCTCTAGTCGGCCAATTTATTCATCTCTGAGGTAACATTGTCTTATCTTGCTAACAACAAAAGTCAAGTGAAACTGATTGTAGCGGCAGCCTTCGGTCCTTCTTTGCCGCTTCTGCAGAACGTAAAGTTTCTGACTCGTGCTCTTGTTCAGTCGCTTGGATGCCTTCCGGTAGCAAAAAAAAACGAGGCGAAGGAGAAAAGGGGCAAAACATTTTTTTCCAAACAAATCGAAAGGTACAAAACAAATGCCTCTGGTGGGCGCTCCGTTTATATTTCCTTTATGTTACAACCAAAAAATAACATTAAAACGGCGACGGTCAGAAAACTGTTGCTCCACGTCCTGCTTGCTTACCTAACCTTTTTTACCCACACCCCTCCGCATGCGGGCCAAATACACACCCCTTTACGACATCTACCAACACTTTACAACAACAACAGACTAATAAAGCAGGATTAATTTATGGAGCACAGCATATTACATTATAACATAAAATGATCAAGATTATAATGGAAACTTAAAGATCATGACAAATACTTAAATATGGCATGATGTAACTGAGTGAAATTATTGGCCTGGACTTGGCTCCAACATCCTGGCCCCTAATTGTTCTTGTGAGCCACAAAACAATTACTCTTATACATACATCTATATATTGTTCAGAACAACAAATCAAACAGATAACGAACAGACAAATATACAAAGTACTTTAACTGCTCATATGGCACATTAATGTCCTTATTCCAACAGAAACTTCATTTTGTCTTGTTACAGCAGGAACTCTTCTTAAGCTGGAACATGTCTTCGCGGATGCGTGTATGTGTGTATGTTGGGGAGATTAGGGAATGGAGTCAGAGGTTCAAGCACATGACTCGCCGTAGGAGACCAGCCTTTACCGCTGTCTCTTGAGTAATATGTAAAAGGGGCGCTACATATCACACTCTAGCAGCACACAAAGCTTCGCCACAGGTCGTAGGAGAATGTTTTTGCTGGTTTTCACCTTGGCTTGACGAACCCGACCCTTGGCATCCTCAAACGTCTGAATCACTCGACCCATTAGCCATGAATTTCTTGGAGCGGAATCATCCACGACGAGAACAATATCACCTTGACTGATATTTCTTTGTGGCTGGGCCCACTTTTGTCGCCTTTGCAAGTCTGGCAGATACTCCTTGATCCACCGTGTCCAAAACAAATCCGCCAAGTACTGGACTTGCCGCCATCTACGCCTTGAGTACAAGTCGCTCCTGCTGAATACTCCAGGAGGTAGTGGAGTTTTGGCTTTCATCAAAAGCAAATGGTTTGGCGTCAAGGCCTCCAGGTCATTCGGATCGGTAGAGACTCTTGAGATAGGGCGGCTATTGATAATCGCCTCTACCTCACACAGCAGTGTGTGCAGACCCTCCTCATCAAGGATCTGCTGCTCCACAACGGAGCTGAGCACTTTGCGTATGGACCGTATCTGCCGCTCCCAAACTCCTCCAAAATGCGAGGCAGCAGGGGGGTTGAATATCCATGTGATGCCTTTAACCAACAAGGCTTCTTGAATCTTTGCATTATCCAAAGCACGCACTGCTTCCCGCAGCTCCCTCTCTGCACTTACAAAGTTTGTTCCATTGTCAGAACGCATCAACTGAACCTGTCCCCTCCTAGCAATGAACCTCTGCAATGCATGAATACAAGAGTCCGTGTCCAACGAATTTGCCAGCTCAATATGCACAGCCCTCACTGTCAAGCAAGTAAAAACAACGCCATATCTTTTGATCATGGACCTACCCCTTTTGATTTCGAAGGGACCAAAGTAGGCCACACCGACACTTGTGAACGGTGGCTCATCGGGCGTGAGCCTTTCAGTAGGAAGATCTGCCATGATCTGACTTGCCGCTTTCCCATTATGCCGTCTGCAGGCGACGCACCGGGACAAAATCTTCCGGACAGCAGCATGAGATCTTAGTATCCAGTACTTCTGCCGTACCTTTGACAGGACATGATTCCTGCCACAATGCCCAAGATCCTCGTGAGTAGATCTGAGAATGAGAGTGGCTATATGCTGATCCTTAGCCAAGATTGCAGGGTGTTTTAACTCCTCTTGCATGCTAGATCTGCTCAATCTGCCACCCACTCTCAGAATGCCATACTGTACAACTGGCGACAACTGACAAAGAGGGCTATCCTTTGACACTGTCTTTCCTTGTTGCAGCTTGGCAATCTCTTTGCCAAACCGCTGCCTTTGACTGAAGCGCACTATCTCCACTTCCGCCTCGGCCATGTCACTCACAGAAAGTGGCAAGATGGGAAGGTTAGCCTTGAAGTGTGTCATTTGCTTCTCCTGCTCCAATCTTCCATCATAGAGATTCGCTTTTAAACCCTTCCTCTTTCGAGCAAGAAGCTTCAGCACACCTTTTAATCTCAGGACCCATGCAACGGCTCTTTTAACCCGACGCCAGCTTGAGTAATGATGAATGAGCTGAGAGGTGGCGTCTGCAGCTTCTTCAACCACAAGAGCATATACTGATGCTTCTTTGACTTCTGGGTCATTACAGATTGGCTGGCATACACTGTCGGGCATTTCTGGCCACTCCATTTCTGGTTTCAAAATGAAATCTGGACCCATGATCCATGTCTTTGCCTTGAGAAAGGCACCAACACTGAGCCCTCTTGAAGCAAAGTCTGCAGGATTGGCCGAGGTGTTCACATATCTCCACTGAGAGACAGCTGATCTATCCTTGATGGCAGCAACTCGATTGGCAACAAACGTACGAAACCTTGCTGTTTCATTCTTGAGGTACTTAATCACCGACGTGCTGTCCGTCCAAAAGACAGACTCCTCCAACTCCAACTCCAGTTCGGCTCTTACCATCCTGTCCATCTTTGCTGCCACCACTGCAGCAGTAAGCTCGAGTCGTGGTATGGTAACTGGCTTCAATGGTGTAACCCTGGCTTTACCAATAATGAAAGCACTATGTGGCTGGTTCAGATTGTTTTTTGAAACCAGATATGTGGCTATGCCATACCCCCTTTCACTAGCATCGGCAAAGTGATGAAGTCGAGCCGAAGAGATCTTGCCAAGGTTGACTGGTCTCACACATCTGTCTACCTCAAACCTAGCTAAGTGGTGTAAACTGCCGACCCACTGTTGCCACTGCAGAGACAGAGCTTCTGGCATGAAATCATCCCATGCATGCTTTGTTCTGCTTAGCTCTTGCAGGATGTGCTTCACTGGCAAGATCAGAGGGGATAAAATCCCAAGTGGGTCATATATAGTGCTTACCATCGAAAGCAGTCCTCTCCTTGTGAGTGGTTTGCTCTCAACCAGAACTCTGAATTTCAGCGTGTCAGACTCCACGCACCACTGAACCCCTAAAGCTCTTTCAATAGGGAGGTAGTCCCTTTCAAGATCAAGCTCCTTGACTTCTTTAGCCCTGTCATCCTCAGGTATAGACGCAAGCACCGCTCTGCTGTTGGAAATCCACTTAGTGAGCTTGAAACCTCCTGCAGCGCACAAAGCCCTGAGGTCCCGAATCAGTGAGATTGCCTGCTCTTCAGTGCTGACAGACTTCAGGCAATCATCCACATAAAAGTTCCTTAGAACAGTGTTCGTTGCAACATGGTTGAACCTCGCCTGATTGTCCTCAGCACACCTTTGCAGCGCGTAGCATGCACAGCTTGGTGAAGAAGTTGCACCGAACAAGTGAACTACCATCCTGTATTCCTTGAGGCCTTTACCAAGATCTCCCTGTGGCCACCACAAGAATCTCAACAGATCAGCATCTTCATCGGGAACCCTGACTTGATGAAACATGCCTTCAATATCAGACATGAAGGCAACTGGTTCCTGCCTGAACCTCATCAAAACACCTATGAGGGAATTGGTTAAGTCTGGCCCCTGCAACAGCTGTGAGTTCAGTGACATGCCTTGATACGTGGATGCACAGTCAAATACCACTCTCAACTTGTGCTTGGTTGGGTGGTAGACCCCATGATGCGGGAGATACCATATTCTGCTACCACTTTTACAAGTTTCTGCCACAGGAACTTCTTCGGCATAGCCCCTTTCCAGTGTCTCTGTCATAAACTTTGTGTACTCTTGATGAAACTCACTGTCTCTTAACAGCCTCCGTTTCAGGCCTTCTGCTCTTTGTACCGCCACAACACGGTTGTTTGGAAATGCAGCCCCCTTGTTCTTTAAAGGAAGGCCAATGGTGTAGTGACCATGAACCTGCTTCACTGACAGTGACACAGACTCCATAAATTGTCTGTCTCTGGCTGACATTTCCATTTTCTCAGATAACTCATGCTCAGGGAAGTCGTACTTCATTTGCTGCTGCGAGAGCTCCTCTAGCTTTGTCACCGATATCCTGTTCACCATCACCGGTGGCCACTCAACAGCTCCTTGAGCAATACCCTCTTCTCTTAGCAGAGGTCCATTAATCGTCCAGCCTAGTGCAGTTTTTACAGCATATGGGCCGTTGCCCTCACTGTTGATAACCTTCCAGGGCTCAAGCGCCTTTGGTACATTCGTGCCTATTAACATACCAATTTTTCCATCAATCTGCTTGAGCTGAACCTCCTTCAAATAAGGCCATCTGTCCACATCGCTTTGTTGTGGAATGTTCTCCTTTGTTACTGGAATCTCTGCCTGTGTGAAAACCTGGGGAATCTTCAAAAAGTTGTCCTCATCCAAACCACTGACCTCGAGACCCTTAACGACATGCGTACTGATTGTCGCTTCGTTTCCCATAGTGCGGAGCAGAATGTTGGACTTTTTTCCTGTGACCTGTAAATCCTTCATCAGCTCATCTGTACAAAAGGTTCCAGTGCTTCCTGGGTCTAAGAACGCGTATGATTCAACTGTTGTGTTGCTCCTTGAACATCTGACCTTCACAGGCACAATTGAGAGTGCACAGACTGCTTTGCCAGCCCCGGTACAACCGCATGTTTCACTGCCTGCTGCTGGAGAAAAACTTGCTGCTGGTTCTCTGATACTTTTACTGTCACTATCAGGAGAAGAGTACTGCTCCTTATGCAGAATGGTGGGATGTTTCTGAGAACAAGTCTCACACGTGTGTCTTTGCTGGCAGCCTTTGCTCAGATGCCCCTGTGACAGGCAACCAAAACACAAGCTCTTTGATTTGAGGAAATCAAGCCTTTCTCTGTGAGGCCTTTGCTTGAGGAGTCTGCAGGTACTGAGGTTATGCCCTCCCTTATGACAGAAAAGACACTGTCTTCCACCTGTAGGGCCTATATTTTCCCTTTCCCTCTTTGTCTGCTCTGCACTGTTTAATACAGGTGCTGTATTAGTAGCAACGATGCTTTCCCTCTCCTTGAATTTCAGAGCATTCTCTCTGCACACCTTTGCTTTGCCCTTGTCTCTAGACAAAGTGGTGTCCTGAATGTTACCAAATAATGGGTGAGAAGCGATCTTTGCCTGCTTCTCTACAAAACTGACCAGATCAGCGAATCTAGCTCTCATTGCTGTACGTTCTTGAATGTCACAGGCGAAACCCCTCCACCTTTCCCTTAATTTAAAAGGAAGCTTGGAGATGACTGTTCTCATATTAGTAGGGCTATCCATCTCCTCAATGTACTCCATGCTGTCTACTATGTTACAGCAACTAGTGAGGAACATAGCAAACTCCGTCAGTGCATCACCATCCTCTGGCTTGATTACAGGCCATTTTAGAGCTCTTTCAATGTAGGCTGAGGCAATAGTATATTCATCCCCGAAATGCTTGCGCAGAAGCCTCTTAGCTTCAGCGTAGCCCCTGTCAGGATACATGTGCGAACAGCTACGAACAAGAACCTTGGGTCTCCCTTGGGTGAACTGCTCCAGGAAGCGCAACCTATCTCTATTGCTGTCTGTCCTTTCCTCAATCCCATGCTCGAACGCTTTCATAAAAAACCCAAACTCCAGTGGATCCCCACTGAATACTGGAACATCCAAAGGAGGGAGAGTGGATGCTTTCTGTTGTTTTACTAGGAGCTCTGTAATCTCATTTTGTCGCTTCATGACATCCAACAAGTCTTTAACATCAGCCATCCTGCCTTGACTAGTAATAGACTGGCTATTATCCTTCTTATTCAATGGATGAGGAAGCCTGCTACTCCTTTCTGAGCCCTGCATTACCTCCGACTCACATTCTCGACCGACATCTCCATGTTCTGGCTGAACCAAACCAAAACTGGCCCCAATACTTTGGCCCGGAGCTCTTTGGCAGGTAGCCATTTTGTTGACCAAGTCAGCAGAAGTGTTATGGGCTGGCTCCTTCACAGTCAGCACCTCAAGCTTTGCGTTAGCTGCAGCAATAGCTGTTTGCAACTCCCATTCCTCCCTTTTTGCCTTAAGAACAGCTTCTTGTCTGTCAATCTCCATCTTTTGCTTTAATGCCTCAGCACGTGCTACCAGAGCAGCCCTCTCTGCCTCAATCTTTAGCCTGGCAGAATATGTGGTCGAAGACACAACAGAAGAGGTTCGACTGCTTCGATGTGCTTTACTGCGTCTGGACGAAATTGCTGAAGCACTGTCTGCAGGCTCAACTTCAGCATCAACCATTCTTGCTTCATCTGCTTGCATTTCCACTCGTTTTAACCATCTCTCTACTTTCTCCACAAAACTTCTCAAATAGCTAGCCTTTGGCTCATACCACTGTGTCTGATCATGAAGAAGTTCCGACTCAGTCAAGTGATTTTTAACTGCATCGTTGTTTTCACAAAACTCAATATATATTTTTGAGAAGTCAGTGGCTAATTTAACAGCCACTTCCTCAAAATTGCCGTCATCTTCCATAAGCTCCTCAATCTCTTTTATCTTTCTAGTAAGGTAACCCAACTTGGTTTTCCTTGTCACTTTAAGATGCTGAAGCTTTTCCTCTTGTGCTTTAAAAGTTGGCTTGGAAACTCTTTTTTCCTGCTGCTCCATATTAATTGCGCTGGCATAAACCTTTCAATGCAATTAATCCTTTACACAGGCCATGTACCACTTAACCATACAGGAATTTTCACAAACCGTAAAGCAGGCACAGCCTCTTACTTTTCAGATGCGGGGTTTTCTTACTGCCGAAAGGATCCGGAAAACACGGGAAGACTTAAGCGCATCCTCTTTCACGTCCCGTTTTCCGTTTTCCCTTGCCGCGCCGCGGGCCGATTAACTCTGTGCGCCGGTGACGCGTGCGTAATCCTCTCACTTTCGGAGCAGTTTTCTGACTAATGTAGCGGCAGCCTTCGGTCCTTCTTTGCCGCTTCTGCAGAACGTAAAGTTTCTGACTCGTGCTCTTGTTCAGTCGCTTGGATGCCTTCCGGTAGCAAAAAAAAACGAGGCGAAGGAGAAAAGGGGCAAAACATTTATTTTCCAAACAAATCGAAAGGTACAAAACAAATGCCTCTGGTGGGCGCTCCGTTTATATTTCCTTTATGTTACAACCAAAAAATAACATTAAAACGGCGACGGTCAGAAAACTGTTGCTCCACGTCCTGCTTGCTTACCTAACCTTTTTTACCCACACCCCTCCGCATGCGGGCCAAATACACACCCCTTTACGACATCTACCAACACTTTACAACAACAACAGACTAATAAAGCAGGATTAATTTATGGAGCACAGCATATTACATTATAACATAAAATGATCAAGATTATAATGGAAACTTAAAGATCATGACAAATACTTAAATATGGCATGATGTAACTGAGTGAAATTATTGGCCTGGACTTGGCTCCAACACTGATACTATGGTACAGATAGACAAAATTAGAAGCACATGAAACCTGGATCAAAGCTAATCCAAAGGCAAATAATACACGTTCTTGTTTCCCAAGTTGAGACATTCCATCAGCATCTAAAATACAGAAAGAGAGAAAACAGCAAGATAATCGAGAGATAAAGCACTTCAGAAATCCTCTTTTCATCATCTCGATGGAACATCGGACCCGGAGCATGGCCTGCAGTTCTCATCCTTAATGGATTGAGATAATGGCTGGACAAATTGTTCCCAGGCACTGTCTTCACTCTGTCCCGCTGAGTTCAGGGATCCGGGGAGTAAAATAATCCAATTTTTCCTTCCTTTATCTCCCAGACTGCAGGGAAGAAGCGAGGGGTCTTTGAAATGCCATGTCTACTTGTCACGACCCCTTTTGTGTACCCTCCGCCCATCTGTGGACCCGGCTTTAGACGCCATCCCTTTTCCAAGGGCTCACTGTCACGGCCTCAAATAAACCTGCTGGAAGTGCCAGCCCTGTTTTCCATTTTCCTGTCGTTCTTTTTTTCCTATTTCTTTCTTCCCCACTGTTTATCAGACTCTGCCCTCTCCCAAAATGAGGAGTCTCTCATGGTTAAGTGGTAGAGTTCATGCCGAGGTTCGTGGAAATTCACCAGGTCTCTTACAAACTATTGTGGTGAGAAAACGCTTGAGTCTGATCACCGGGATGCGAGCCACGCCAGACTCCCCTGTGTCAGGAATGAGTATACAATGCGTAATAAGCACTTCTGCTGCGTGCTAAGTTGGTCCGGTCATGACATCCTTAAGCCGAGGGCTGTGCCAGCTCTCCTGTTACAAAGAGAAATTGTGCATGCGGAATTTCCTGGAGTGGCTCCGAAAACGCTCTCCGGGTCTTTCAGCCAGGCACTCTGCGGGGACTTGCACTTGAGAGATTTACTGCCATAATTTAGTCCTTGCCCTCATCTCGGTTCCAGTAAAATCATGTCAAACACTAGCTTAGCCACCTGATTAGCTAAGCAACAGGTTTCCATGAGGGATATTCGGCACCGGTGCTGGGGTAGCTTGAGGGAATAACGGCTTCCGCAGGAGTCTCGAACGATAAGACAGAACTCCACCTTGGCAACTGGGAGTCAAAACAATGAGACAACTTTAAAGGAATTCAGGTGAACCCTGGTTGATGTGAGTACTGCAGCGTTGTTTGTCAGGTGATGCTTGATCACAACAACAGGATGGAAGTACTCTGTCTACAAGATGCACCTTATATTTTACGGTTACGCTGGCCTCTCAGAATGACATTCTTGTGAAGCATTGTGATACCCGATCTGTGCTCTGTCACATACACTTGAAGGCTCACAGATGTGAAAGAATAGGACATGGGAAGAAAATCATTTCACATCTGTCAAGACAGTTTGATTGCCTCCGTTCTCCTCTGAAAGCCAGTTTTGGAGACCTGTGAATTCTTCCACAGTTAGTCATTCTTATTTGTGCATCCTCACAAGTTGTTTGCTTTTTTAGTTTTTAATAAACTCTTAAATATCCCATGACATTTTATGCCTCTAATAAAACAGCGAACCTCAGAGGGGAGAAAGTTATGCAAAATATGCTGAAAAGTTGCTTTAATTCTGATTAATGTGGTCCTGGAATATCTCCCTGGGTGCACATAATTCATAAACATAATGATTTGCTGTGCCCTTAAAAATAAAATAAAAAAAGTACCAGAAAGCATCACTCAGAGGCAGTAGTCTGTAGACTTTGATGTAGTGTGTCACCCCCAAGTATAAAATATGTGACTGCTGGGTGTTAAATAGGTTACATGCATTCCTCACAGGCTCCTCGTAGTAATTTGCGTTCACTGTAACGGTTTGCCTGATTAAAAACACATCAATCAAAGCCTGAAATGTTTTCATGAATAGTGATTTTTGGTATTACTTATTTTATCTTTCAAATACAAAGTCATCCACAAAAACTGTTCAGTGAGGGTTTCCCAAAAGAAATTCATCAACGTGCAAAATGAAGCATCATGCATAATGCATCACTGCCTGAACTGTGATGTATCCCTCTACTTCCCAAAACGAGCTTACTCACACTCTAGCCTGTGTGAGTCACGGGGCAGTCAAAGTAAATGACCCGTGGATAAAGTACATAACGTCATCCCCTCAGCCTCAGCCCACTAATCTCACATTCCAGTGACAGAAATCTTCTTTCTCTCCACAGATCTCACTGTTTGGACACTCTTTATTTCGCCACAGTCAACTTTTGGATGCGGGAACAAAGTCTCATCCAAAACCTTGTGAAATGTAACATGTAATCTGATAAAAGTAGTTAAATAATGTCTTTGGCGACCCCTCAACACAAGGCGTGTGCTGTTTGGGGAGATTAATGTACACGATCATCCTTCACCCAGTTATACATCATTCTTCCTGATTGGCTACGGCCTGCTGATCAAACAGTGCAGCTCATATGTTCTGGGGCGTGATGTGCTGGCTGCCTCGAGCACATGCTGGTATGAGCTATTCATCCCCCATCTGATACTATGGGTGGTCCCTATCTGACTGATACATGACCAAGACCCTTTGTAATTTCAAACACTGGAGTCTAAGAAAAAAAAACAACTTTTTTTTAATCCAAAAGAACAAAATGTGAAGTTTATGGACATGTGACACTCATACTGGGACTAATACTCTGTTGGACCGAGAGATATTCAGATTCGATCCGCAACAGTACACAGCGTGCTCCATAACACATCGTTCTCATTCCTCAGCTGGCAGGAACAATCACTGCTCTTACCATTACTGTCTCCACCTGTACAAGCTGAGTGTAGTTTGGAGATTTAGTAGTGAAGTGATTCAATATTTACTTATACTAAAGTAACTGATGTAAAAACCACAGTGAACAAACAAACCTCCCAGGAACCACAGGCAACCACTGCTTTTACGACTCTAGAACAAAGTGTAACGCCAATCGGTAAACATCCATTTGTATTCCATTTTATTCTCTTAATAAAGCACTGTGTTATTTTCACTAGTTGTAGTAATTTTTCTAACTTACAAAAGGGAATTACTCTTTTTTAATTTATTTTAAACAAATTGTTGCAGAGGTGGGTTAACATGTTCATGTTATTGCCACCTAATATCCATTTTTTCTCTTAAACTGGTAACCTGATAAGAAAGTGCCTTACGTCTGTTTGATTTTGAAAAACTGGATGTGATCAGCCGACGGTAAAAACAGCTAAGAAGCTTGGCAGTGAATTATGCAAACTTATTCAAAATTATTCAAAGCAAACAAACAACAACTCTCAATGGCTAAAAAATGAAAAGTTACAAATAAAAAATCAACACTGAAGTGACAAGAGCTGCAGTTCCTCTTGTGACCACTTGAGGCTGGCTCCAAAATGACTCAATGATCACAGTCGTGATAAAATGCTCAACTTAACAGCACTGAAAAGCATGTTTACAGCCTGGAATGAATAGCATTTTTGTTTTGTTTAATAGTTTTCCCCTTCATCCATTTGGATCTAGCTAACGCTTCTTTAAGCTCGAGTTGTGTATGCACTGATATCCTGACAGAGGCAGCTGTAGCTAGTACCATTCTGCTAGGCCTCATCTCTGCTAACTCACTGCACTGGACTTCCTGACTAGACCAAGTGCCCTTTAGAGTCTTAATGGCATTAATCCCTGTTTTGTTAATTTTGTTAACTGTTAAATTATTATAATTTTTTTTAACTAATACTGTATTCATTTTAATACAGGAGTCGATGGAGCTATTTTTGCTATTGGAGCCGACCTCAAGTACTCATGCTTGATAAAAACTAAATTCTTCATTTTGACTTTGACTAGAAAATTGTGACTGGTCCCTGATAACCAACCTCAGATCTACTATCACGGTTTTTAATGGTTGGAACTTGTTGGTTTCATCTGTAAAATAGCTGCTAATATTCACACTATGCATGCCAAAATCTACAATTTTCTCAATTTGTCAACTGGTTTGGATCCCAGTCTGAATTCATATTTTTCTTTTTAGTTTTCATTACATGACACTTATCAACTTCACTTTCTGTGTGGTTTGACACATTGTGCAAGACATAGCTCCCTACTTTCATTCTGTCTTTCCTCATTTAGCCGTCTTCTTTTGCTGACTCCCCATTCCTCCTTTTTTTCTTTCTTTTTTTTTCTTTTTTGGCAGTAACTCACAGCAAACCCATCATCTTAGGCTACTCTCCCCAATCATGTCCTGCAATTGGAAATGGATATCCAAACAAAGCTCAACCTATCATCTTTACATTGTGGCTAATAGGAGTATCGGAGGGGTGTTTCCAATAAAACAGGCACAGCTCTGAGTAGCCACACAAGTTCATAGGGAGGTCGGGTAGACCACATAGGAAAAGGAGGGGATGTGCAGGAGAGAGAAGCTGAGAGCAAAAAAGAAGCAGAGAGGGGTAAACAGAAGGACAGACTTTGACTGTGAGTCTTCAAAGCTGATAGATAATACAGTAAATGCTGGTGAAAGCTGAAGACTGCCTCTTATTATCACAACACACCAGGGAAACAAAGTTTGTCGGCCCCGGTGTCAATGTCTATACTGCCATGAGTGAGAACTTCCAGAGGTGCAGCATTACCGTACACCCAGCAGGAGTATGCAGTGGTTATCACTGACAAATTATTAACTTTCATCTAAAGTTATCAGGCATTGTCAGTTCAGAATCCAAGCAAAACTTTTCTTGAGTACTCAGACGTTTAGCTATTCTTGATGTTATCATCCACCCAACACTACACTGTAAAAACACATACCAAATGTATTTGAGTGTTTGAGAACATCAGAGTCAAATAATTTCTGTAATAACGTTGGAAAATTCACATTTTAGTATGCCAAGATTTCTCTTGCTGCTTAGCTTTACATTGTTTAACAGTCTGTCATTATAAGGTTCTCACATATGGAAAGAGGTAGATCTGTTAATGCCCTTTCTTTCAAACCACCACGATCATCGAAAAAAGACTACAGTCTTTGTTTTACATACATGTTTAAGTTCAATCAAACCAAATGTGACTCTTCTGTGTCCTGGTCAACACATGTACACTTATAAACTAACAGTAACTGTCAGATGAATCAAACTGATTAATTTTATTTACTCAGAATTTAAAATCCACAATTTAAGTTAATCTGTTTGCTATCATAAGTATTCATTGAGTTTTAAGTATACCAGTTTGTATTTTAGCATGGAACTTTGGATGTTATATTTCTTTATTTGTTCACTCATATTTGAAGACTATTTGTCTTAAAATAGATAAAATACGTTGGTGAAGCAGAGCTAAGCAACATTGTCCCAACATCTTGTCGATACCGAATCCCCCTCTGTGTGGAGAGAAAGTTGGAAGATAGGCAAAGCCTCACCAAGCGATGGAGAAAAGATGCGTTCCCAATGAGCAAAAACATATCTCGCTATGTGACTCCTACTATATGCGGATATACATTGTATATCCGCATATAGTAGGATACAGTGGATATACATTGGCAATATGCCACTGTACTCTTTTGGAACTCACCCACTGCTCGCTGTGACCATCACTGGTGGTAACAGTGTCTCCAGTATTGTTGATGTCATCATCCATCCAAAACTACATTGTAAAAATCAATCTTTTAGTGGTGACCATGTTTGAGACTGGTGCTAGAATCTGTCGATAGGGTTGAGCTACTTCCTGTAAAGGTAGCTGATTATGGTTTTGTTATAATATGTTAATTAAATAATTTATTTAAGAAAGTGTGGCCATGTCGGTCTTTTGTGCACACATCCGTGCCCACAAAAACTCATGCAACAAATCCAGTTTTGCTGGAAATAACATGTAGCTGCTCAGCCCAGCTGCAGTTCAGTCCAGCACACCTGCAAAGCAGTGCCCTTCTTACAGGTACAAGGGGCTCATGTTTCGTGTTGCCTTTGCCTTTGGCCATCATTTGTAATGCTTTAGATTTCCACACAGAAAGCAAATGTGTGTCCTGGTTACAGTTCAGCAGAACAGGCATATCTCCTGCCTTCCTGCTGACAGCACTGTCTTCCAAGTCAAACACACGGATTGGGAGTGAAGGAGGTTGAACCAAAACAGCAGTTTAGCCAGTTTTAGTTGAGACTGTCAGTGAAACTCAGACACATCAAGCTGTTGTGTGTTTTCTTCACAGTTACTTTTGTACCTGTGAGACATCAACTGGTTTTTAACACCATCCAGTCTGCTGTGCACAATATATTTAAGAAATTCTTGATGATTACTAACTCTTTCAGCGTATACATTGTGTAACGTGCACATACTGTGTTTAGGTAGACTTGAATCCGTTCTTTTATCATTTCAGGCTATCGCACACAGTCAGTGACAATTGATTTAAATGCACCAGAATGCACTTTGGTTTGTGGATGAGTGAAGAAGACAAAGACAAATTTTGTGGCGACATATTTTAAACATTTGCTTGTTGGTCCTGAATCACAGAAGAGATTTGACATTTTACATCAGACACGATTAAGTTACTGATGTATTTTCTCCGTGTCTGTTGCTATGATGGAGGGTGCCTGTTTGTTTTTGAGAGTGCATCACCCCTATGCCTGTCTTCCTCCTCATGCAGGTAGCCCAGAGGGAGAGAGAATGGAGCTCTTTGACAGGAAAGAGGAGGGGGAAACCAACCACCATCTACTGCCTGTGCCTGGGCTCATTCTGTAACGAAATGGCCTGTGTCATGGAGGCCTTGTCCAAACAATGGGCCTATTCAACCTGGAGAGGAGTCACTGTCAGGACCAGGCTGAATACGATACCTCTGATTCAGGGCAGCACTCCCTTGTACTATTTTTTACTCTGTCTCCTGTCGCTGTTACTGTTCTCCCCCCCCCTTTTTCTCTCTCTCACCCTCTCCCCTCTGATTTTTTGCTGTCTATCCTCTCTCTTTTCTTCTTCCTTGGATCTCAGCCTACGGAAAGTTTTTGAAACACATTGTGGTCGTGTTTTTAATCACATCTTTGTTCACATATCAGTTGAAGCCATTTTGGTTTTATGCATTACTATACAATATTTCGTGTTATTAAGGTTTTTCGGTATTTGTTCTTTTAGCTCTTTGGGCAATTTGAACCAACTTAAAACAATTTAGCAGCCATTTGGAATTATTTGATTTAATTTCAACCTTAAATACATTACTTTACAATACGTTACTTTTCAAACTGCTTCATACAACGAATTCAGAAAAATGTCTGTGGTTAAACTCTAAAGCGTGACATCAATTGAAGGCATAAGACCAGCCATGTATTAGCATATTCACATGCTTCATACACACTAAAGAACGATGACATTTGGCCTTACAAGCATTTTCAACCTCTGAGGTGCAAAGGGTTAAGCAAAGACATTTTGCTTGGACAAAATTATACTTTACATAGTCTACTTTCTGCTCAAATGACTTCATTATAGATGGTTTGTCCAGCTTTAGAACCAGATATTTCTTAAAATGAGGTATTACTATGTGGGTCACATTGAGCCCAATTTGATCTTATGTGGGTTGGATCTCCTGGTTCACCTTCCTTTGCACATTCTGTAAATATTCTCATTTAAATAACAATCAGTCTGTAAAGCTCATGATGTCTTATGAATATGTTCAGTTTGTTTCTACATTCGTCATTAGTAGTAAATCAAATAACCCCATCAACACGGCTCCTTGGGCTTAAACACATGTCTTTGGTGGAGCATGGCAGGTCATGGGTGATGACTTTCCAGTAAACGGCTGTAAAACGGGATGATTCAGCATTCTAACATTCTCAATATGTGATTCATACTTTGACTTACAACAGCGCTTTTTACTAAAAAAGCTGTTTAGCAGATGGTCAGACTGGAAAGGGAGAAGAGGGATATGAAGATCGATATGAATATTTGTTGTTTAGTTTCGCTCTCACTGTTTTCTGTACTATTATGATTTGTATCATGTCACTGGCCAGTCCCTAAATCCCAGTCCCTACCTCTCAAAAAACCTTAAGATAATTTCTCATTTGAACTCCCTGGAAATCTAGGATGAAGTGATTTGATTTTGGTCAAAGTTCACTGTGAAATCACAAAAGTACAATTTCTGTGCATACAGTCTGCTTCAGTCTGAGGTCTTTCTTGGGGCTTTCTGCAGATGCCATGGCAAATGTTTTGCCACCTACAACATCATTCAGCACGACCAGTTTGGCACTGGGTCAGTGATGGCATTTTGTTGGATCGGCACACAGACCTCTGTGGGTTAGCCAGCAGGACTTTGGCTTTTATTAGGTAGGTTATAAAATCCACAGACTTCCAGACCTTATCCTGGACACCGGATTTCTCCTCATGCAGCCAGAGTGTGTAGGTAGCTCCTGCAAAATGTAGCTGTTGATGCCACTGTCTGGCCCTCATATTCCCCAGACCTGAATTCAATTAAGAACCTCAGGGATGTTAAGTATCTGCACATCAGCCAAACAGCACCACAGACGGTCTAAAAGCTAATTGGATCAGTCTGTAATTTCAGTGTTTAACTTTGAGAGCTGGGTTCAAAATCACACCAAAAATCAAAGTGTTGATGGTTTTGGTTTCCTCTGATGCCATTTTCATCTCAACAAATGACTCAATGTATGTCAGTAGAGAGTTTCAGCTTTAATATTTCATTCCGATGTTCTCTTAATCTTTCTTGACTGAGTTGAAAAACAATAATACATTTTCTTAATCAATATAGCTTAAGCAGACTGCATTTAAAAACAACAACAACCTACTTTACGCAAATCACTGGCAGATTATCTCAGTCACAGCATTCAACAAATGCCACGGTAGAAACAGTTTACTGTAGAGCTTTGCCAAAACTTACATGGTTAAATTCACAGCATTAGATTTTAAAAGAAAACCTTGGTTTAACACAAAACCCATGTCAGAGGACATTTGGAGATTGAGTTTCTTCCTCAAATGTGATGCAAGAACTTTTGATGAGGAAAACAGAAGCTGAAACGAATGTTCTGTAAATTGAATCAGCAGGATGTTCTGTTTCAAAATAAATGGACATTTGTGTTCACTCAGATATATGTCTCTTTCTCTGTGTCTTTGGACTCGGGCAAGTGTGTGTATGTGGTTGTGTATTGGAGAGAGAGAGGGAGACAGAGGGAGACAGAGGGAGACGATGGGCGCTTTTGGCAAGTAGGGCTGCGTTAGAAAAAAAGCCCCAATTACACAGTCAGGCTCCAGGAGACACTCTGGCTATTTGTTAAGAGAGTTTTATCAGCATGTCAGACGGCCATGAAATGGACTTCTAATTAAATGGCTGTGCTTGGCTGTTGGCTGCACACCACTTTTGCAAACAATCAAGAATAAACAGCCGTAAAGTCCTAGAGAGACAGGCATTGGAAGCTATTAATGAATGACCGCAGGATATTTTTTATCAGCTCATTCTGGCGTTGTTGAGTTTTTCCTCGTGCCCGAAGGTATTTTGACGAAACGGGAATAGGGTCCTTCCTGTGAGTCCATAATTTGTTTATAGTCATCTAATCACGGCCAACCACAGACTTTCTTTGCTACATTACACAAAAAGACTGCCTTGTGCTGTATGAATAAAATGAGCTTGAGGTGAATTGCTTATACCGCTTCCTAATCTCCGAGTCAAGGATGCTATTGTGGATGTGTTGCAGTTGGTGTAAGGCAAAACCCGGATTGTGCTGAACGTGACAGAGGTGTTTAATAGAGTTAAACGCATAGTGCAAAGATACAGCAAGCTACAACAGAGCAACCTGATCCCAAATTGTAGAGAGAAAGCTCAACTGTGCATCTGTCATTATGCAGAAGGGTGGTGGTGGTAGGGTGACCGCTCCATCCCCCTGCTCCTCAAAACCAATCTCTCAACAGATTTTATCTCAGATGACAAAACGAGGTAAATGGGTTTGACAAGGAATAAAGGATTATCTGACTAGTGTACTGCACCACATGCACTCCCAAGAGGGTAGTGATAGCTATAAATTACATTTACAGTGGGAAGGCCCTATGGGAGTTCTTACAGAAAGATTACACTCGTACACAATCATGATCTGGTATCTATTGCTGGATTTAAGTTTCACTGCATATGAAAAAATGTACTGAATGTTTTCCTACTCTCTTTCAAATCTTAAATTACATTTTCTACCGTGTGACTTTGGACTTTAGCTACTGGTAGGTAGAGTTTATTATGATGTGCCTTGTAAAGTCTGGTTCAAAGAAGCACTACAACTAATTACATTTCTGACAAGCAATAATGATGATTTATAGGTAGATTTGATTCCAACATGAACCAAGCAGTAGAACTGGAGAGGTTAACCTGTTGTTTCCACATCTATTCACTGCCTTCTGTGAGAATGGATAACAGGTTTATGAGCAATCAGTTCCATTATGACTGATACTTGGCACACACACATGTTAATAAATCTGAAGAAATTAACGTGTATGTCTATACCTGTTTCTGTGGGAACTATTTGTTGTTGTTGATAGACAATAGTCTGCCAAAACTCTGATACTGATATGCCAAGTGAAGCAAAATTAAAACTCACTATTTTATTGTGGCATCACACGCCCTGACCTAAGTACTTAGGTCAGAACATGCACTAACATAGTAATTAGTATGCCACATCTATCTTTGAACTTTTACCTTGTGGTCGACTGAAGGGCACAGAGAAGAGCTTTGTCACATAGAAGGTCAGTCACCAGGTCAGTGGTGGACTTTCAGAAAAACCATCCTGTTTGTCAACCAGGCAGAGTCAAGGTCTTTGCACAGCAATATATTGGTAATCCATTGGCGCTACATTGAGTTTCGCATGCCCACATGTACAATCAAGTGAATCAAGGTTTTGCAGGCCAATGAAAAACTAACCATACCCTTACCGATATTAAGAAAGCAAGCATATCCCAAGTGCTTCTAATCAAATGAACTTGATTATAAAAGCAGGATTTTTTGCAGTTTGCTGGTGAATGTCCTAGAAAATTCACCAAGGTCGGAATTCCAAAAAACCCAAGAGCTACATCTCAATCTTCTGAACAGACGCCACCAAGTAGGATCGGCCATGAAAGCAGAAACTCAATGTTTTGGGGAGAACCAAACACAGCACACCAGCACAAACACCTAATACCAACTGTCAGTACGGGGGTCTGAGGTGGTGATGTGGGCTTGTTTCTCAGCCACAAGGCCTAGGCACCTTGCAGTCTATGACACAGCCATGTAGTCCTCTGTATATCAAAGTATGCTAGAGTCAAATCTAAAATAATTACATGTCAGTCCAGAATCAGCTCCATGACTGTCTGAATTTCACCACAGGTGTGCATTATGTTATATCCTGTATAACAATTCCAAATTGAAAACAAGGGTCATCCTTGGACCGTGACACATTCATAGCTAGGATTTCATGAAAACATGAATACACATCGTCTTTAATGATAAATGTAGAACAGTATTTCTAAAGTCAATGATAATAACATCTGGTAACATTGTTGTCATTATATAAATCTGAATGATAAAGTTCTTTCTCTTTCATTAATTAGACTATTTAGCCACCTGCAAGATATGTTTGTTTAAACTTATGTGCAGATATCATGATATGCCACAAGTATCTGGTCTCCTGTGGGACTACATGGCTGGGCTTTGGTAATCCTTGAACTGCTGAAGGATTCCAGCTGCACTGAGGTTAAGTTACACTGCAGCTGTCCAGCTGAAAAAAATACAGGCTAAGAAATATGGCCAGAGAGAAGCTCTTTGTTGACTATTGTCCCTTGGCTAACTTCTATCAAGTCGGTGTATGTAGTGCACTGATGCATATACAGTGCAAACTGCACTATTATTATAAACACTCATGGCTTTTCAATAGTAACTATTGTTATAGTACTCCACATACAGGGCATCACAGTTTTTCTTATTTACTTCCTATTTATTTATTTAAAAATGGATGATGCAAGTTAACATAGTTCTAATATGGAATGTATAACTGAAAGCTACGGCTGTTGTTAATTTTCAACCCTTGACCATCTGCTAAGTGTGTCTGAATTTCAAAATTGCTTAGGCACAGCAATAACACTAGTATTAATGGGTGAACAAAGCTTTAAGAGAGCGGTTTCAGTGTTGAAAGAAAGTAGCCGGCTTTAAAAGCACCGGTCCACTGCCGATTTTTTAATCCCTGTATTAACATTTCACTCATAAAATCGGAAGGAGGCCATGCCTCATGGCAAGTTGTATTAATTTCCAGATTATTCAATTAAAAAGTTATGAGGTGAGATCAGACAGCTACTGCAGCCTGTGATGAACCTGTCGGTTAAACCTGTCACTCAAGTCACCCACACAACCTAACTGAATGATTTAAAACATCTATCTGAATAAATAAATGACCCATTGTGTAATTGTTTTGAAGAGAGAAACACTTTTTCTACCAAACCTTTTGTAATACTGTGATGTTGGGCATTTCAACATAGCAGCTTCAAGTGGCCATAAAAGGAACTGCAGTTTGGGCACGAGTGCAAGGTTGGCCTGATTTTTCAGCTCTGGAGGTTGTTACTTGCTTAAAAAGCGTTCAACACAGTATGCCTCCAGCTTTAACTCAGCATCTTGGTAAAGGGCACATTTGCCCCCCAAAAAGACATTAGTCAATGCAAACAGAAAATTGTCTTTCAAATAACTGCCAAGCTGAACTAAAGATTTTTTTTTCTCTTTTGAACTCTCTGACCCCTGATTTGCCAATTAAACTGAACACAGATTCCATTTGAAAGTCACTGAGCAATCTTCATCAGTCATGCATGCATGTGAGCAAGCACACGTACACCGACGGCTGCACACCGTCTTCAACAGACACACGAACAAACTCAAACAAGAGAGCTTAAGGGAGATTTGTGATCTTGTAAAAACACATTGAGCGACGAATAGCTTGGACTAGTTGCACTTGTCAAACAGCACCTGCAGCATGTGCCTTTCATGTTTTGCAGGCACAGCAGTGATGGAAAAAAAAGGACACAGAGAAAGGGGGGAGAGTGACTGTCAATATTAGACAGGCATTAACAAGTTGTGATGTAGTGCTTTCATGACAAACTGTAGTGAATATTCCATGAAGCTCTTGGGTAGAGCTCATGCGTGTCAAAACATTTGTAAGTGAGGGTTCTTAAATGTGGAGACTTGACTTTTTTGAAAAATAACAGCTTATTGTTAATTAGTCCCTTTTAGTTTGAGGCACATACATCGCACATACTTCACATTTTGTTTAGTACAAGTTTTTTTTTTTCCATACACACACTGGAACATTTTGACTCTCATTCACTCTTCCACATATAATACTGAGTAAAGCAACACCAGACATCATTACTGTAGTATAACTTATAAACACTTGTGACAAATGTGTGCCTTTATCTTTGTATATTTTTCAAACAGATAACATGAAGCCTGTTTGGCACTAACTAATCCTGTTGGTCGACAGGTGAGAGAGAATACACGGGTTTGCAGCCGTTGTCGGGACAGAGGCCAAGAAAACATCCATCATTACGGTATTTAAAAAACCTGGCCTCTGCCTCTTGGCATGCACATTCACTTTATGACTGACAGCCCCAACAATATGGATTCAGCCAAGTAACAGCCCGAGGCACGATGTAACTATAGCCGTGTACTGATTTGCACCATACCCAACATATATTAACTCTTGCCTACTCTTTTCATACTTGGGTTTTCTTTTACACACTTTCATTCAAACAACTACCACATCTCTCTCTCTGTGCATTTGATAAGGCTGATCATATTTTTTTTAATCGAAAATCCTCAGATTACTCCTTCTTGAATGTCACAGAGATGTAATTTATCTCAGTGTCAACTTTTAAAAGTGTTCATTTGTTTTGCTCAGCCTGGCTCAGTTTATCCAACGGGTGGTGCTGGTGTTCATAAGAAGGGCTTTTTTGGAGATTCGTTACATTTCTAAGACCTGCTTTTTCTTGTGCTGTGCTCTTAGTGTAGCAGTGCCTTCTAATTATGATAAGCTAGTTGCTTAAGTACTCCCTGCCTGGGCTCTGTCTGCTGGGCTGGGGTCAGCATACACTCAGCTTTTTAACATCATGTTAGCTTCTCTGCTAGCTTCTGGTTAGCATGCTGTTACAAGATCCCTGTGTTGCTAGTAGAGATGGCACGATACCACTTTTTTATGTCCAATACCGATACCGATAAAAAAAAAATGTACAGAAATAAATTATTTTTCAAGAATAATTAAATCGATTCAATAGCTTTCTTCAACAGAATTGCAGAATTCACAGATGGTACTTTCCCAAAGGAAAAAGTAGTATAGCTTACTAGGGTATATTAGACTTAACAGTTACTATATACAGTAATAGACTTCTATACATTTTACATCAGATTAAAACTTTGGGTGTAAGATTCAAATAATTATTAAATAATTAAAAGCTAGATATTTTAAATGAGAATAAGAAAGAAAAGTATGTCTTTGTGCCCCTTTTCCCTTTTCATGCCTTATCGGCCCCCTTGGCTAAACTTTGCTAGATCCGCCCCTGCACAGTTACAGCCATCAGCTACGTAGAAAGGATCCTGGTACAAAGTAATATTAAATAAATTCTAACAACAGCTTATCAAGCTTAAACGTGCTGCTGTTGTTCAGCCGCTGGTTTCCTCTTTCTGGTGCAAAGTGGGCCAAAAACAAACCAGAGAGACAGACTCGCGACAGAAAAGCCGATCAGCTGATCGTTAAGCAGTTTCACATTGAAGTAGCAGCAGGAGAGGCAGTCGCTCCATATATCGGTTGTTAAGCTTAACATGGGAATGCTTTACAAACTTTCAGAGATGAACTTACACACTTGCTTTACTTCTCTCTGGGATAACTTCCTCGGAGATGAAATGCTGGTTTGGTAGTGAGGCTACAAATGCACACAGCTGCTCTATCACGTGAGCACACTGCTCCGATGTGCTACGGTTATGAGCCGAGTTACGCCTTGTCGCAAGTTTTGTAAGGTGCTTTTTTGATATTTAATGGATCGGATTACATTTTTTATTTCTCGCCGATATCCGATCCAGTAATTTAGGTCAGTATCGGACCGATACCAATAAGTAATATCAGATCGGTCCATCTCTAGTTGCTAGCAGTACAATGTAGCTGTTTCTGACCAGGATGCAGTTTTGCACTTTACCACTGCGCTTTTGATATTCTGTGCAATGAAAATAAAATGTTTATATCTCCTCATTTTTTCTGGGCTTCATGGGCAAGAATGCGGAAAAAGGCCATGTTGCTGTCCGCCCATCTCACAGATTTTTACGACCTTATCTGTATAATTACAGTATCACGAAAACCCCCCAAAAAACATGTGATGTAACTTCATAACGGTAATGCATCAGACCCAGTTAGTTTAAAAATGAAGTTTATGAAATTATAAGGTTCCTACTTTTTTGAAAATGTTTTTTTTAATATTCAGGTTGGAAAATGGACAGTGGAAATTTGTAAGATGTAACTATTGCTGTGAAATGCTCTAATTTAATCTAAACTATAGCGTCATAAACTTAGAATGAGTAAAACCGAAACAGAAAATAAAAGTAAGAGTTAAAAACAATACAACAGGTATTATCCCACCATCATTTACCCATCAAGCAATGATGTGAACTTTGTTGGCTGACAGTAAAGAAATGCAGCATTAAACTAACATGTTTTGCAATCAGTGGCAAAACAAAAGGTCTCGTAGAAAACCTGCACAAGGAAAACATGTCACAACTTTACTGGGGGCTGTCCAGTAAACCAAAATGCTGCTAGTTAGAAAAATATATAGAAATGAAGCATCTTTCTGTGTCTGTGCAGAATTTACTGAAGTTTTAGTTTTGGTTTGGTTAGATATTTCTTAAAAATATGGCCCTTGTCACTGATTTTTTTGTTTTAGTTTGTGAGATCATGTGCTAGGTTTACTTAAGTTTATTTGCCACTCTTGGCAGAATAAACACGTCATGATAAATGTCTGACACTTTGCATGTTTGTGCAGTGGTTGCTTTGTAAACCATTGCAACATTTTCAACAGCATTATACTCTCATCAGTGTTTAAATCAACCTTGAAAATGCTATCTTAACAAAAGACAGCGACATGAAAGATGATTTGATCCTCTCCACTCTGACTATAACAAATGGCTAAAATGAGAGACAAGCAAACAGATAGATGGTTCGGAAGAATCAAAAAACTGGATCTTAAAAAGAAAAATGTTTGGTAAAAATGATAAGCCATGGGATGTTGTCATCAGCAAAGATAAAACTGCTAATATTATACTCTGTTACATACATTAAAAACACAATGTGACTAAAAATGTAGTGCAATAAATCCTGGAATTTAATACATGATAATGTAAGGAGCAGATGTTACCCTAACCTGCGTTCATGTATATAAATGATTGCTTTCTTAAAGTCTCAAATCCAAAAGCATAAACTGTGCACACATACAGGAGACACCTGTAACTGTTTCATTGCGTAAAAGTCTTAAACCAACCTCATTTCTTAATATTTTGAAAGGAAAATGAGAAAAATAGATACAGCAAAGATTTGAAACCTGCAAGAAAAAACAAATATAGTTTCTAAGATAAAAAAGTTTGTACATTCTTGTGTACGTATTTTGTATGACCACCTTTATTCTTTACTATTGTTTGAACTCTCTTTGTCCCCTTTCTTGTTATTTTTTTTAGATAATCTTCAGGAATAGTTCTTTAGGTTTCTTGAAGGACATCCAGGTCTTTTCTTTGGATGTTGTTTCCTTGATGAGATCCCACACTGCTTCAAGAAAATTGAAGTCCAGGTTGTGGGGAGGCCTGACTACCATGGCTGTTCCACTTTCTTTTTTTTCTATCCAGGCACGCTTTACTGCATTGGCATTTTGTTGACTTTCAAATACTGTTAATCTACTGTAGATAGCTTTTCAGACCTGTCACTTTGTCTTTTGTCCTCCACTTGTCCAGTGTTTTTTAAGGACACACTACTCAGATATCCCAAGTTTTCAGCTAGTAGCTCTTTGGAAATCACCTTGTTGGAAAAATCACCTTGTTCTACTAGTACTTTAAAACTGGTTTCTTGCTAAGTTGTCGGTTATGTGTAGATGTAACACTAATTCACTGCTTGAATATGGTGCATTTTTAATGCTTAATTGATTCGTGTATCAGTTAAGTAAGATAATACACCATTGTATATAGTGTATTATCTTACTTTTTTTTATTGATTGTACTTAATTGTATTTTTGTATTTCCTTCATATATCTGTACTTGAGCTGAGGTGACGCAAAAATTTCCCCGTTTTGGGATCAATAAAGTCTTATCTTATCTTAGTTTTAAGTGGATTTTGAAAAAGATCCTGAAAATGTTCAGGTACAAGGACTAGGTGGAAAATGAGTGAAAAAGCAGCCAATGTCCAAAGAAGAACTACTGCTCAAGATGACTTTACGATTTGCTTTCAAGGAGCTGGACTTTGTTGTAATCTTGACAGGTAGCTCAAGAATTTTGCACAATGCTGTATCGGGATTTTTAGTCATGCAGCAGAGCTAAACCAGTCAAAGAATGCAAAGTAACAAGTTTCATGATTCTTAACGTAAGAAACATCCATCATCCGTCCAATCATTTCAGTGATCTGGCTCACAACATGTACAAGGCCTGAGGCAGCAGCTGTTGGAGCACTGTACACCCCATCATTATCTGACATCACCCTGACACCATCATGTGTGTACACGTGGACTATGAATCATAAAGTTATGTGTCAAAAGTGGTAAGCTCGATAAACACGATACGCACAATAATATTATTATACAATAAAACTGCTTGTGTAGAGCCAAGGACAAAAAGGAGCCAAGAGTTTCTGCTTTGCTAGAGCTGTAAGGCAAATATGTTCAGCTTAATGAAGGTCTTTGAGTTCCCCAGAGTTACAATTTTTAAAACCAAAAGAACACGCAACCCTAATCTTTATGAGTTTAAACTCTCGGCCAGCACTCGGTAATCCTCAGTGCCTTTTTTTGGGTATCTTTGAGCACAAAATGGACATCACCTTCTGGATGTATTCATTCTTGGGTGGGGCTTTTTTTTCTGCAATAAGTAACAATCATGCAACACGGCTATATAACGCTGTTAAGTGTGCACTCATAACTTGCCAAAGCAGCCTGATGGGGTCACATTTGGATAAGATTGGTATTATTGGTTAGAATTTTGATCAAGTATTTACTGAAACCTGTTTATCCCAGCAAGAACACAGACAAGTGCACACACACACACACACACACACACACACACACACACACACACACACACACACACACACACACACACACACACACACACACTGAGTTAAGCCTTGGTAAAACCTTTACGAGAACTAAACAGCATAAGACTCCAGGTCTTGCCTCCAGGTTCACCTCTAGTCGGGCATTCCCTTCCCGACTGCCTGCAAGACAAACCAAACAATGACTGACATGTCTCCACTGTTCAGCTGCTCTCGGCTGAGAGCGACACTATTGGAGGGTATTAATAGAAATACCTGTGGTTGATGAGTGATGTCCAATCCGCCCCGACTGTCATGCTCTACCTCTTCTGTCTGGCACGGGCGCATAGCTGCAGAGGAGATACTCAGTTGTAAACAGAAGTTGTCTCTTAATCGTCGATACTGTTAAAAATAAAAGAACGAGGAATGTGTTTTTTTTTTTTTTTCTTAGGTGTGTCACCAAGGCAGGCTTACAACAACACATACACTAACACAATTCAGGCACTGGCTGTTAGCATGAAACAGCTTATTTGTGTCTGCAGTACTGCTGGAAAAAGGATTTACTGACCAGAAAACTACCATTCAAACCTCAGTGCGGAGGCAGAAAGGGCTAGGTTTCGGGGATAGCCGAAAATCTATCATACATGTACATATGTAAAACAAGATGTTGGATGCATAAATGACTGACTGAAATGCACACCTCTGTAATATATAAAAAAGACTCATGGCTGAATGCCTTTAAATATGCAGGGAAATCACAAAGTTACTCAAAAATTCTTCATTTTGATCTTTTTAAAAACATAGGAACATTTCATTTTAACCACTTATCTAGATCTGAGCATGAGGGCAGCAGACCTCCCTCTACTTCCTCCTCCTCATCTGAGGGGATAGAGAGGCTTTCGCAATCCAGCCAAGAGGCTTAATCTCTCCAGCATATTCTGGGTCTGCCTCCAGTTGGACATGCCCGAACCAACCGTCTCCTTTCGATCCGAAGGAGTAGCGGCTCAACTTTTAGCCACTCCTAAATAACCGAGCTCCTCACCCTACCTCCAAGGGTAAGCTAGTTTCCACCAGTTTTGTCCGCAGTCTCATTCTTTCCATCACCACCTACAACTCATGGCCACAGGTGGAGGTTGGGATGTAGATCAACCAGTTAACTGACAGCTCTGCCTTTGCTCTCAGCTTTCGCTTCTCTAGCACATTTGTGCCAGACTCAGTTTCCGGCTCCACTTTCTCCCTACTCTTGAATAAGACCCCCAAGACACTTCAACTCCTCCACCTGAGGCAGAAACTCATTCCTAGCCTGGCTGGGAGCGATAGCCTCAGGCTTTGTGATGCTAATCCAGGCCATTTTTTTAGGCCATGTTGCATTTGAGAACTTTGGGGATAATCACCTGATAAGGTTAACAGGACTACAACATTTCATTTTATATCAAAGTTAAGCTTTTTCTATAACAGCCGGACACTGTATGAGAAAACTATTAGCCAGCCTCTCTTTTTCCTACAGCATGTTCAAAAGTTGTAGCACATCATTGAACAACCAAAGCAGAGGTTATGTTACTCTTAATTTACTGTAATTTTGAACTGATATGTATAAACTGATTTAGTAATCACAAATGAAAAACATTTAACAGTCTAATGTATCATATTTCAATGGCTGTCATTCTTTTTTTTCTTTTCTTTTTTTTTTGTGTCCCGTTTGGATCTTTAGCCATCAGAATTGTTGTCTTAAGGCCAAGAAAGATGCCAAGCGGATTTATTTTACCAAGTGGATCATCATGGCCTTGCCATATTGGTCCATTTGATTGACCTTTATTATAATTATGAATTTATTTTATTTTCAGTTGCTACAAATGGGACAGACATGACTGGGGGATAGGACAGGGAGAAAGAATGAAAGAAAGAGAGGGAGAGAAAGAAAACCAAAGGGGAGAAGAGACGGTGAGAAGGGGGGGAAGAGAGAAAAAAAAAAACCAAACAAAAAAAAACAAAACACCTGGGTCACCTGTATGGAGAAAAAAACAGAAGAGAAAGCAAACAACAAAGAGCAACATAATAAAAAAAACGGCACCATCACAATAAACTAGCTAGCAGTAGATATCAATAGATACTAAGTAATAAACGATATTGTGCAGCACGCAAGATAGACAGCGCACAATGTGCTTTGAGGCAGCAGCCAAGAAAGCTGTAGTCCGTGTCTGTGAATACCCATGTGTACACCTGTGTGCATACCTGTGTGGATCAGCATGCTTGCATTCCAAAGGTTTCTCCATGTAACGATCTGCTAGGGAGTGTGGGGGGGCCACAGCCCCGTCCTCCAGGGCATGAAGCAGGTATGGAGGAGATCAAAACTCCAGACATCCAGAGGCCCCCAGAACACAAGAGACCAAGGAAGACCAACAGAGGGGCAGCCGCGCCACTGTCCCAGTAAGAGCTGAGGAGAGTCCCAGATGAGGGTTCACTCAGCAGCCGCGGAGCAGAAGCCAGGGGGAGTTGCAGTGACGCGCCCGTGAGCTCCGCCGGCAGCCAGCTGTGCCTGAGTGACCGAGCCCCAGGCCGAGAGGCCGGGGGCACCCCACCTCCGAAGTGGCCCGAGCGAGCCCCAGGCTCCAGGCCCCGATAAGTGGCCGCCAAGGAGTGAGCCGGTGTGTACCTGGACGCCCATCGCCAGACACAAAGAACCACCAACGCACCGACACCTGAGGGAGTCCGCCACTGGCAGGGGAAGTGGTGGTGGGGGGGAGATAGGCCTCCAAACCTTGGAGGGCCTGAGATGTCCCCAGAGAGGTGGCGTCTGATACCCAACCTGACATATAGACACAGACATACAGGCACACACAGACACAAACATCCATTCCCACCCTCATGCTCTCATATGCACTTACTCCACACTCAACCAATGTGGAGACAGACATAAAGAGACGCTGTACACACGATCACACTCCCCAAGCGTACTCTACGAACCGGGTCTAGGTACCCTTGCCCCTGGAGGGGGGAACTGCACCCAGACCCAGGTGGTGTTACCCTTTTCCCTGCGGTGGGGAGAGGCAGACCGCCCCGACTCCGCAGCAGCAGGGAGGCCCCACACTCCATACCGCAGTCGGACGGCCAACTCCTCCATGGCTCAATGGCTGTCATTCAACATGTTCGACAGCATTAAATATACACATATGACACTCTGGGCAATGATAATAAATGATCCCTTTGTTTCTTAAATTGTTATAATTTCTTCTGATTAATCTGAATAATTTTATTTTACTTGCTCATTTGTTATTTATTTGTCTACAAAATTAAAAAAACATTGTAGATTTACAAGGAAAAATGAATTACAGTATTTAAAATAAAGAGGTATTTTAGACATTTAGATTGTGCATATTCAGATAATATGGTAAGCAGCCAGTCAGTCTTTGGGGATGACTAAAATAATTTGTAATCGTGTATTTATCTGCTAGATCAGTTTCACACAAAATTTTCAAATCTGTGCATTTTTATTATTTTTGAAGTAAGAGTGGTTATGGATTAAGGCTTATGTTAATATAAAGAAAAGTATAAAAAGTATATAAAGTATAAAATGATGCTTTAGAGTTTTAAACTGGAACTCTAAACATAACCTTAAGTTACCAGGTAAAAAAATGAGCCACTTTCATAACACAGAAAACTACCCTTTTAGGTTTTTCATAGTTTGTTAACCTGTTAGTCTCATTTTGTAGTACACCCCTCTGGTGGCTGGGTTGGCCTGAGGTTGCCATTGCTATAAATTAACCTCTCTGGAGTTCAGCTGATGCTGGATCAAGACCAGTTTTTCCAAAGCCAGTCAAAAATCAGTCCCTTTGTTCAGGGTAATATTTATAGTCATGGTCACAGTACATGGTTAAGGAGGTCAAGTCTAAAAAGCAGTGATCTTACTTAAACTTAACGATGCGTATTTTGTTCAATGCAGGAAACATTGAACAAAATACGCAAAACAAAACTAGAATTAAATGAGATAATTAATAAAAAAACAAAATTCTTAGTACAAAGACTACGCTTACAAAATTATGAACATGGTAATAAATCCGTTCAATTTCTAGCAAACCAGCTAAAAATAAATAAAGAAAAAACAACTATAGGTGCTGTTCAAGATTCATCTGGGAACACAATATATGAACCGATACAAATAAACAACATTTTCAGGGATTTCTATAAAACGTTGTATTCACCACAAATAAACCCATCTAAAAAAGAAATTGATCAGTTTTTGGACAACATAACCAGTTTTCTACAGAACGTTGTTGGAAATTAAAGAAAAGGGCAGACTTCCATCAAATATGAATTCTGCAAACATTAATCTCCTGCTAAAACCAGGCAAAGACCCTGTATATCCCTCAAGCTATCGTCCAATATCCCTTATAAACGTAGACCTTAAAATAATCTGCAAAGCTCTCTCAAAGAGACTGGAAAAAATAACCCCCCTCTTAATTCATCCTGACCAAACTGGTTTCATAAAAGGTAGGCACTCATCAACAAATACACGTAGATTACTTAATTTGATAGACTACTCATACAGTAAAAACCTAGAAACTACAATATTCTCTTTAGACGCAGAAAAAGCATTTGACAGAGTTAACTGGAAATTTTTATTTGCAACTTTACACAAATTTGGTTTTGGATCCTCTTTCATAAACTGGTTAAAAATATTATATAATTCCCCAACAGCTTGTGTCAGAACAAATGACCAGACATCCTCCAGCTTCTGTCTCTTGAGGGGCACCAGGCAGGGATGCCCACTCTCCCCTTCACTGTTTGCAATTTTTATTGAACCACTAGCAGCAGCAATTAGACAGAATTCAGTAATTAAGGGCATAAAATGCAAAAACGTGGAACATAAAATCAGCCTTTATGCAGATGATGTGTTACTTTTTCTCCAAAACTCACAAACCAATATCTCTGGGGTGATTTAATTGATAAACTCTTTTGCAAGAATATCAGATTACTCAATTAACTGGTCAAAATCTACAGTCCTACCGATTAATTGCTCCCTCCATAATTCCTCTTCTACACCACTGCAATCGGGAAATATAAAATATTTAGGTATTAATGTTTCTCCCAAGCTTGCAGATCTAACTAAATTAAACCATATCCCACTTTTAAAGAAGGTAGAAGATGATCTGGCTAGGTGGAAATGTCTACCCATATCACTCATGGGAAGGGTTGCCGCTATAAAAATGATGGTCTTACCAAAAATAAATTATTTATTCACAATGATCCCAACTAAACCGCCACAAGATTGGTTCAGATCTCTAGATTCATGTATGTCCAAATTCCTTTGGAAAAATAAACCCCCACGTATAAGCTTAAAAACACTACAAAAGACCAAGGATAGAGGAGGACTAGAACTGCCTAACTTTCAGCACTACTTCTTAGCCAACAGGCTTCAGTTTATCTCAGGATGGCTAAAACATACCCTCTTAGATGAACCTTGGCCAGATGTAGAACAAGCACTTTGCAATAATCTAGAGATCTCAGACCTACCATTTATCAGCTCAAACATCCAACGACATGAATGCTTTAAAAGCATCAACATCAGCTCTTCTCTGACAGCATGGTGGGAGTTTCTAAAATTGACGGCGTCTTCATTAATCCCATGCAAACGTACACCTATCTGGAACAACCCTGACATATTACAAAACAATAATATGATAAACTTTTCAGATTGGAGTGGTAAAGGAATCAAATATTTAGAACATATACTAGAAGGAACAGAATTTATTTCATTTGACAGACTAGTTACACAATATGGGATCAACAAGAAAAGATTTTTAGAATATCAACAAATTAAATCCATAGTAAAAAAGAAATTTAAACCGGGTCAAGTTGAACTACAAACACCACCAAGTGTGGTTCAATTTCTTACTCTTAAAACCCCCAAATTACTATCCAAAATATACAGAATGCTTTCTAAAACGGATGAATCAATATCACTTCCTATTGCAAAATGGGAAGCGGATTTATCAGTTAACTTAGACCTAAACTTCTGGTCTCAGATTTGCTTAAAAACCTTTCATCTAATTAGAAATCCCAGTCTTCAATTAATTCAATACAAAATATTACATAGAGTGCACTATACAGGTCATCGGATGTTCAAGATGGGCTTTACGTCTACCAACAACTGCTCACACTGCCAAACCAATTCACCAGACAATTATATCCACGCTCTTTGGTTCTGTCCACCAGTGCAAAAGTTTTGGCGCGAGATATGTGAAGACTTATCGAAGTGTCTGAAATGTAACATTCCAACTTCCCCCTTAGTGTGTTTGTTGGGCAGCTTAGATAATGTCACTTCAGAAAAGAATATCGCCCATATGGTTTTCACTGCCCTATGCATAGCCAAGAAAACAGTCCTCATGAACTGGAAAAATAAAAATAATCTTAATTCTAACCAATATAGAAATTATCTATTAGATTACATTAGTCTTGATACAGCCTCTGCCACCACATCAGATCAATTGCTCTGGGCTCCTTTGATCAGCTCCATCACCTAGTGGGGGTGGGGGGTCATAGTTTGGTCCCGCCTTCACTGTTGTGATTGGTGTGGGGGTAGGGACAGGCTTAGGGCGTCGGGGGGTTCCCCGGAGGCATCTTCCTTGGGGGGCTCAACCCGGGGTAGCGGTCATGTCCGGTTAGGGGCTCTGTTGGCTCTCAGGTGACTGTTTCCTCGCGGCTGCATGCAGCGGGGCTAGGGGAGGGTCTGTGCTGACGGACGTGGGTTACTGACCTGGTAGCCTGGCTGCCCCTGGGTGGGTCCGGGATGGGCGTGAGGTTCTGGGGGGCTCAGTCTCTGGGCTGGGGCCCTGGCCGGGCCTCGGGGGCTTGGGTCCTGGTTGGTGTGTTGCCGGGGTTGTGGGCGGGTGGGTACATGGGGGCCCAGCCCTGGCGCAGGGTGCCGCCCGTGCGTCGAGCCACTTGGGGGGCTCTTCAACTGGTGGGGGAGATTGTCACATCTTGCAGGAGCTTTCCTCTCTTCAGGAACTCTCTCTGCAGGAGGGGGAGATACAGGAGAGGTGGAGGAAGATCTCAGCCTGGGCGTCTATTGTCTTATGTAGTCTGGAAGATGAGTGGATGGTGGGGTGGGGGCAGTTTTCTCTGTGGTGGGGTTGGGTGGACTGTCCTGGGCTCTGTGGGGCTGGGAGGCGCTGCTGCAACGGGCCCCGGTCTGGATGGGCCTGGGCCCCCTTTCCCTGGCGGGTCGCGGAGTATGGGGGTGCCTACTGGGGTCAGCGGGGGAGCTGGCCCCAGGGAGGGGTCACTTGCCCCTCCCTTTCTTCCCTCCCCATCTCCAGCTGCCTCCCTCTTCCCGCTCCACCACAACCACCCACACATGCAGGGCCTTGGAGTAGGGGTATGTCACCAGGGTGCAGAGGAGGCCACCCCCCCTGTCCCCTTCTGGCTGCCTCTGCCTCAATTTTATCCCACAACTTAGACATTCACATTACTCACACTCTCATTACACATACATATAGGATCTTGGGGGTGGGCACGCTACACGGACTCCAAAAGACCATCAGGGTGTACACCTCACCCCTGGCGTCGTTGCCCACCCCTCAATTTTAAATACACGTAGACATTGAGGGCTAGCAGGAGGGGCTATGCGCTTACCTGCTGCTCTCTGGCAGGTAGCTCCATGCCCTCCTGGGTTTTAAATGCATCAACACTACAATGAGCGGGTGGAGGGAGGTTTGGAGTCTTCTCTCACCCCCATTCTCTGCGACCTGCTGGAGCAGGGGGGCTAGGACTAGGAGGAGGAGTTGGCTGTCCGACTGTGGTCTGGAGTGTGGGGCCTCCCTGCTGCTGCGGAGTCGGGGCGGTCTGCCTCTCCCCACTGCAGGGAAAAGGGTAACACCACCTGGGTCTGGGTGCAGTTCCCCCCTCCAGGGGCAAGGGTACCTAGACCCGGTTTGTAGAGTACGCTTGGGGAGTGTGATCGTGTGTACAGCGTCTCTTTATGTCTGTCTCCACGTTGGTTGAGTGTGGAGTAAGTGCACATGAGAGCATGAGGGTGGGAATGGATGTTTGTATCTGTGTGTGCCTGTATGTCTGTGTCTATATGTCAGGTTGGGTATCAGACGCCACCTCTCTGGGGACATCTCAGGCCCTCCAAGGTTTGGAGGTCTATCTCCACCCACCACCACTTCCCCTGCCAGTGGCGGACTCCCTCAGATATCGGTGCGTTGGTGGTTCTTTGTGTCTGGGGATGAGCGTCCAGGTACACACCAGCTCACTCCTTGGCGGCCACTTATCGGGGCCTGGAGCCTGGGGCTCGCTCGGGCCACTTCGGAGGTGGGGTGCCCCCGGCCTCTCGGCCTGGGGCTCGGTCACTCAGGCACAGCTGGCTGCCGGCGGAGCTCACGGGCGCGTCACTGCAACTCCCCCTGGCTTCTGCTCCGCGGCTACTGAGTGAACCCTCATCTGGGACTCTCCTCAGCTCTTTCTGGGACAGTGGCGCGGCTGCCCCTCTGTTGGTCTTCCTTGGTCTCTTGTGTTCTGGGGGCCTCTGGATGTCTGGAGTTTTGATCTCCTCCATACCTGCTTCATGCCCTGGAGGACGGGGCTGTGGCCCCCCCACACCCTCTAGCAGATCATTACATGAAGGAACCTTTTAAAAAAAAAAAACAAGCGCGTCCATGCTCACAGGTGTACACACGGGTGATCACACCCACAAACTACATCCTTTTTGGCCCCTACCTCAAAGCACACTGTGTTCTGTTGATCTTATGTGCTGCACAATAATGTTTAATATTTAGTATTTACTGTCATATTCCCATATATCATTGTGATGTTGTTTATTCTATTACTCTTGTTCTCTTCTGCTTGTTTTCTTTTTTCTTTCTCAACAGGTGATCCAGGTGATCGATATATGCATTTTTTTAAAGAAAAAAAAAACAAAAAAACAACTTAACGATGCACTCTGATTGTGAACCTTGACGTCTTCTTGGTCATTCGTTCTAAAAGAAATGTGACCTCTGACTGAGCTAATTAAGAAAACACTGCTGTGCAGACAAGTATGAGACCTCACCGAGGATAAAATAGCACGTTGGATCTAACTGGACAGGTTTTGTAGGACATTCTTTTCCTCAAAAAGCTGGTCTCTGCCATGCCACTTGACTGCTGGATTGACTAACAGTAAAAGCTGTATAATTTTATGGGTATTATAACTTACAGGTACTATATGAGCTGGCCTCATGCAGTGAATCATTTGGTACTCTGCACACTAAAGGGAAAAGCAAAGATTTATTTAAAGAAGCTAGTTGATCCATGTCTTAAGAGAACTTATGTCATCACGCACACTTACACTTACACTTAATCCTTATAAAATGACATCAAGGATGATGATTTGTAGTTGTGGTCAACATTAAACAATTACACAAGCAGCCAATGTCAAATGCAATGAAGAGGTAGCAAAAGAACACACATTTGTCACTCAAGTTGAAGTATAGATACTCGGTAAAAGTTTAAATCCTAATTCTTCCTTACTCAAGTAAGAGTGAGAAAGTAGAGGCTCTGAAATGTACTCAGAGTATACAAGTAAAAAGTAACTCTTTGGGAAAATTAGCTGCTTTCTCCAGTTGGCATATTAATATCATATTACAAATAACACAAACATTCTTTTAATTTAATCTAATTTGGATGATTATTTGTCATTTGTTTAAAGAAAAACAAAAGGAATAAAAAATGTCTTTATATCCTGTTTCCTAAATTGTAGATGGGCAATTTTGCCTCTACTTGAGTAGAGAATGAATGAGTACAGTCAGGGGTTAAAGTGGGATTTAGCAGGTGGTGCAGTGTAGCGAATAGAATGAGTAAAATAACATTAATTTGTATTTCCTCTTGTAGATTTTGTGTACAGGCTGTGATCGGCTAACCTGTACTGCTACTCTGCAGTACAGTGAGTGAGTGAGTGAAGCTAGTCAACAGGAGCTTAAATTTAATTTGACTGTCTGTTACTCTTGGTGTAACCAAACATTAACCATGAACACCGCAGGTGCTCTGCACCAGTCCAACCGTAAGCTAACCATTGTAGCCTGCACTAAACTGCCTTGTAGTTTCATGCAACCTTTAAATGACAAGAAGTTGGAATCAGTTTGTTTTGCAAGGTGTATGACAATAGGAAAAAAAAAAACATAACTTCAGCAACAGATCATGTATAGATACTTATTTTATTGTGTATTACACACATCCCGAGTAGGTACTCATAAATTTATGTCTATTTTTATCGTCTTCTCCTATCCTAAAATAATCTGAATGTAAATTCACATGCTGCCAACGGAGAGATGCCAAACTGTGTTTCATTGTTCTTGTAACAGTGACAATAAAGATCTATTCTATTCATTTTAGAAACATCACCTCACTTTACGTCCAATAAGCACCAGCGGCAGACAAACAGCAGGATTGTCATTTGTGCATTATTGGTACCTTCATTTAGGTACTTAAAAATTATAATTATGGTCAGTACATAAGTTCCACTCCTGGGGCAATGTCCCATCTGCCATGTCTCCATAAATCCACAACTTGAAAACGTTTACCTGCTGCCATGTGATGAATTGCCTATCAAATAGCTTTGGTTTGTGTTTTCATGCCATTTTCATGCCAAATGTAAAAAATAAATAAATAAAAAGCAAGCTTTTATTTATAATACAAGAAAAATCTAACAGATGAAGGCTAACATACAGCTAATTATTTCTATGGGGAGAAAACTACATTTCACTCAACAGTAAAAGGCTTTAAGGAAAAAAACAAAACTATCAGGCTCTAGTCGAGGCTTTTGCCATTCAAAATGTTTCTGGTCCCACTTAATGGCATACCAGAGAACATTCCACATCATCCGCATACCTAATGATAACAAATAGCCTATTATTACAGACATATAAAGACGCTAATGATCTGTCAAGAAGTAGACAGACATGCAATTAAATATGCTGCCTAGCATTTTACTGCAAGCACAGCAGACGGTGTGGTCGTAGTCCTGGGATATCCAGTCTCCACAGGGGTGCTGCCATGTTTCCTCTCACTGAACCGTGTCAGTGGTTAGCCTTTAAATCAAATCAAATCAAATCAAATCAAATCACTTTTATTGTCACATCACATGTGCAGGCACACTGGCACAGCACATGCGAGTGAAATTCTTGTGTGCGAGCCCCACAAGCAACAGAGATGTGCAAACACAACAACACAAACGAGCAAAATACAAGAATGGCCAACCTGAAACTAATAAATATATGTACAATATATAATAGTGTATGCATTTCTGGATGTGTATACTAAATATTTTCCTACGTGTGTGTGTGTGTGTGTGTGTGTATACACATTTTTACAAATTAAATAGTAAAAAAAAAAAAAAATAATAATAATAATAAAATATATAAAATATACAGAGTTGAATATGTGCAAAACAAGTGGCATTTATATACAGTGTGGAGTGCATAATGTTGAAGTTCCAGTAGTGAAGCTGAGGTGTCTATGACGTGTTCAGCAGTCTGATAGCCTGATGGAAAAAGCTGTCTCTCAGTCTGCTGGTACGGGACCGGATGCTGCAGAACCTCCTTCCTGATGGAAGCAGTCTGAACAGTTTATGGCTGGGGTGACTGGAGTCCTTGATGATCCACCCCGCTTTCCTCAGGCAGCGCTTCCTGTAGATGTCTTGGAGGGAGGGAAGCTCACCTCCAATTATCCGTTCAGAGCACCGCACTACTCGCTGGAGAGCTTTGCAGTTGTAGGCGGTGCTGTTGCCATACCAGGTGGTGATGCATCCAGTGAGGATGCTCTCAATGGCACAGTGATAGAAGGTCCTGAGGATGCGGGGGCTCATGCCGAATCTTTTCAGTCTCCTGAGAAAGAAGAGGCGCTGCTGCGCCTTCTTCACTGTTTTGTTTGTGTGTACTGACCACGTAAGATCCTCAGCCAGATGTACTCCAAGGAACCGGAAGCTGCTCACTCTCTCCACAGCAGCGCCGTTGATGGTGATGGGGGTGTGTACTTCTCTGCACCTCCGGAAGTCCACTATCAACTCCTTTGTCTTTGCGACGTTGAGTGTGAGATGGTTGTCTTGACACCAGTGGGTCAGGGCGCTGACCTCCTCCCTGTAAGCCGTCTCATCACCGTTGGTGATAAGACCCACCACTGTAGTGTCGTCCGCAAACTTCACAATGATGTTGGAGCTGTTAGTGGCTGTGCAGTCGTAGGTGTAGAGTGAGTACAGGAGAGGGCTCAGTACACACCCCTGTGGAGCACCAGTGTTCAGTGTGATGGGGGATGAGGTGATGCTGCCCAGTCTGACCACCTGGCGTCTGTCAGACAGGAAGCTAAGGATCCAGCTGCAGAGGGAGCTGCTCAGTCCTAGATCCTGCAGTTTCCTGTCCAGCTTCGAGGGAACGATGGTATTGAATGCTGAGCTGTAATCTACAAACAGCATCCTCACATACGTGTCTCTCTTCTCCAGGTGTGACAGGGCAGTGTGTAGTGTCAGGGCTATGGCATCATCAGTGGACCTGTTGTGGCGGTATGCAAACTGTAGAGGGTCCAGTGAGTCGGGTAGTGCAGAGCAGATGAAGTCCCTGACCAGCTTCTCGAAGCATTTGCTTACGATGGGGGTCAGGGCTACAGGTCGCCAGTCGTTCAATGAGGAGATGGTGGAGGATTTGGGTACAGGGACGATGGTGGCCATTTTGAAGCAGGCTGGGACTACAGACAGAGAGAGGGAAAGGTTGAAGATGTGCGTGAACACTCCAGCCAGCTGAGCCGCGCATGACCTGAGGACGCGGCCGGGAATCCCGTCCGGACCAAATGCCACCAGGGCTACAAGAGTACTTTGTACCTAATGCTGGCAGCTCAATAAGTGGGTCATAATTACCAATAAGAGGAATGTTGATAAGAACTGATAATAAGCCACACACTGATGTGAGTGTGTGGCATGCAGAAAAAAATGCTGCCATTTTTCTATACAGGTGTGGATTCTAGAGTTTTTTAATGATATGTACAGTACAAAGTTACATTGTCCAGTAACTAAACAGGAAAACTTGTATAACAATTGGGTATGGGCAAGATATAAGTTTTTGCTAAAAAAAAATAGCTAGCAATTCCTATACTACAAAATGAAATGGTACCCAACTGTCTCTTAATGTAGCCACATCCTTATAGTACATAACTCTAAGAGTAGAACTGAGTTAGGGTCTGTGTCCACAAGCTGTGAGCATCAGACTGGAAGTGAAAGGGTTCTCAGTCGGCTTGTTAAGTCTGACATCATCAGCCATTTCCCGATTCAAATGCTCTTTCAGCTTCCAAAAGGACCACTGAGAAATCTTCCAGCTTCAATAAAATAATCAATGTGGCTTTTATCCCACAACATCAATGGATCAATGGAAATGATGCTGCATGAGTTTTTTCAGGCTCATGCAGCATTTGTAAAAAAGATGAGCCTCATCCAAAGTAGTAGATACTTGGGCCTGGAAACATCTCTGAACATGGTGGAAGATTGTAACCAACTGCTGTTTTTGACTCTTTTGGGAGTAGTCATTTCTAAACATCTCTGTTGTGTGATATATTATATATATGTACTTTTTTTAAAAAAAATTTAACCAAGACTACTCGTTTCTCCGGTAATCATGAACAAGTTATTTTCCTGCAATGATGTGTCGCCAGCAACCAACCAAACTTCAGCTTTTGCAGTGTCGTATGTCAGAGTCGATACGGGGAAGCTTTATACAATAAATACAATAAACGAGAATTTGTCAGTGTCACAGACTTGCTCAGATGCCCTAGCTTTAGAGCTGACCTACGATTTACCCCACACTGTATAACCAGTCAAGCTGTGATGTGGCCATTGTTTAATGGCCTCTTCATAACAGTACGCTACAAAAGACCGGTTGACACAGAAACCCAATAGCCACAGTACTTTTTGACAGCACCAGCCTTTGTTGGAGTGGGAAAAGTTTAGGATCCCGGAGGATGGAGCTTCTTCATCACATACTTGCTGCCTCTGTACATGACAGACACACCAGGCCAAAAGGCCAGCGGAGAATGAGACTGTGGGGGAAGAAAGGCGAGAGCTGGAACGAGGTAGAGTGATGACAGACAGGGAAATGAGGGTATAGGAGAAAAAGACTGCAACTGGATTCTTTAAGTCGGAGCGATAGTGTGCGCTGAAATGAAAACCCCTCTCTTCCCTCTAAAGGATGCACGGGCTGCTTTATTTTGTTGTTTTGTTTTTTTCCATTTTAAACTCCCATGCCATGAGACCCTGTCATGCCCTCACTGTATGAGCACCAACATCTATAATTAGCTTAACGACACACCTACTTGCCACCCACGTAACAAGAACAAATGATCCAGCATAATTGCACATTGGACATGTTCAAACAAAGTGCTCCGCGCTGAAAGTTCTCCTTTTCTCATGAGGCAGAGCATTTCTGTACCCACAGGGAGGCAAAAATTACAAAAGGCAATCCGACAGACCAAGTGGACGTAGTTGGCCTTGCAGACGCAAATGCAGGGATAACATCAAACCTTCTAATAGCACATGACATAATTATAATGAGGTGAGAAGGATATAGGGTGGATTATTGAAAGAATGACAAATTCACACATGAAGAGAAGTGACGTGTAGAGGAGAAACTGAGTGATGAGATAAAGAAAGAAATGAAACTGAAAATTGGATGGGAACAGTGTGTTTGGAAGAGATGTCACAACAGATTAAGAGATAAAGAGAAAAAATAACCACACTCAATTTCTCTTGTTAAAGACAGTAGCCTTCATGGAAAATCCCCAGTAAAATTCCCAAAGCCATGCACATATATGCACTGTCCCATAATTCCTTTTATTATTTTTTTTGCTTTCACTTCCGTTGTTATTAATTTCAGGGAAATCCATCCAAAAGTACCAAATATTTTAGGGTATGAGATCCAAGCCCGAGCAAAATGCACATAAACCAACCCCCCCGAGAGTAAATACACATAAGCTGTTTTTGCTGACAGTGTGGTTGTTTATTAGCTTATATTAATTGTTTAAAAGGTCCCCCAATATATGCATCTCAGAATATATTACACAGTACTTGTAGTTGGAATGCCACTGGTTTTATTATGAAACACACACAAACACAAACAAAGTATGTGGTGTTGCGGTTGGCACAACTACCATCATCAGCAGCCAAGTATTGGCCAATTACATGTCAAACGATACCACATGTAGCCTGGCTCAGATGTCAAGAACGGTCATTAGCAGTTACACCAAGCAGTCACCTATATTTTACAAATTTACACTTGCAGGGCGTATTCCAACCCTGACCACAGTCTTTGCCTAAACCTAACCAAGTAGTGTTTGCACCTACCTAACTAAGTAAAAACAAAGCTCCCAAACAGAACAGTAACCGCAGTCTGCTGGGATTTTAACACAAGCTAAGCATATCCAGGATATTATCCTGCTTCAGCCTAACATCGGTAATCAGGCTAAGCAGTCACACGAAGGTGGTTATCAACTCTATAAGGGTTTCCCATGTAGATCAGACTGCAATTACAATTGTGTACTTGATTAAATCAGTGTGTTGCTTAGGTGAAGTTGGTTCTAGGGCTGGGATGGGTGAGAACCAGACCTGGAAGGAGGGCAGCACCAATACACTGAACTCAGTCCTGCTCAATATAAATAAAACTCAGTAAAACTCTTGGAAACAAGTACAAACAAATATAGAAACTTAGTTTAAAATGGTATGTAAGCTAGTCCAAGGTGTGCTGTGTTTTAAGATTATAGTACTGTGCAGAAGACTTGAGCAACCCTTTATTTGTTTATATTTTGCTAGGTGGGATAGATGGGAATACAGCACATAAGGCAAAAACAGTGGCTGTACAATTCTAACAAGCGGCAAAGTCAAAATTTTATTCTTCAACACAGCCTGAACTCTTTAGTAGAAACGTTCAACAAATTTGTTCTTCAGGAACAGTTCTCCGAGTCTCTTAAAGGAGATTCTTTGAAAGCTCTTCTTTGGATGTTGGTGCCTTTTGTGCTGTTCTCAGTCAAGATGATCCCACACTGCTTCAATAACACTACTCTGTCACACCAGCTCCATCGCATGTCCTCCTTCACCACATCCATAAACCTTCTCTCTGTTCTTCCTGCCTGGCAGCTTCATACTCCTACCTTTCCTTTCTCTCTGCTCCTCTTTGCCACCCAGAAGCACAGTCTCTGTTGCACCTTGGTGTTCAACAGCACAAGTGGCGATTGTTGTAAACTCAGGCCTCGACAAATCCAGGTATTCTTGATGATCTGCATATTTGATTTGTCAAGCATTTTACACCAGATGCCCCTCTTGACACAGCCTCCTCATTACTCCAGGCTTGAGACCAGCATCCGGAGCACACTAGCATCTGGCCCCTGCATGGGGCTAATTACACATGCAAAACTTCCTTTCAACAAGTTTTGATATAAATTTTTCACCTCCCCCTCTTGGACCCTTTGTGCCACCTCATTTAAACGCTCCTTATAACTAAGCCTTACCCTGGTTGGCTTACTTATAATTATTCCCCTTGGTCTCAGGACAGGAAGAGACTTATGTCTGTGTACTCTGTGCACTTCATGTTTCCTGTTTCACTTGCACTTAACCTGCAATAGCCTGGCACAAAAGGTATTCTTATAGTTCATTCTTTTTGTCCTTATATGTAGAAGTGTAATATGAGTCAGGCCTGTAGCCGACAGCATTTCCAAAATGACACATTTCAAAGCCTGTTTTCAGTAATTACAGTGTATACAATTTCCCAAGTATCAATCCATTTAATGTATAGACTTGTGATATGAAAAGAACAAATGCCGGAAGGGTTGTAAACCTGGAAAGCGATGGGAGATTTTTGGTGGCTGCCTGGATAACACCGGCTTTATTTATATTCGGGCTTTAAGCTGACAGCTGTGCAATTGCTTACACGGCTTTCATGACCACTGACAAAACGCAGCATGACAACAGACAGCCTCACATTCACATAAAATCGTTCACCCTTCCACAGTTAAAAGCCAATGTGAAGTAAACCACTGTACACTTACATTGTAAACAGTCTGAGAGTAAAGTGCCACAGAGAGTTAAGATAATGACATCTAAGCTGGGGTCATTATTTTCAGGAAGTTGTAACATACTACATCTGCCCCTGGTCACATCATCAGCCTCGCACTGCTCTCGGTTACTGACATCTGTTATTAATGCTGAGCAAGCATATGGGAAACTTTGAAACTGAAAGATTTGGATTTGCTAAAAATGAAACCGCCAGCATCTCTAATTGGCTTTTAAGACGGGTAAATCCCCTGACAGAAATCACGCTGACGTATCGGAAAAACCTCCCGAGTGCCACAATCGCCTGGAAGCAGATTCCAAGTTTGCATGCTTAACTTGGACGCACTTTGTATCCATTCTGCTGCAATCTGATTGTGCAACCATATTTGTCATCAGGGGTTCTTGTGCCCAGAGCCAATGATAACACTGAGCAAACGTATTGCATGCAGGGCAATTGGATGGAAAATGCTAAAAACCAGTTCTGGCAATCACACTTTACTGCTCTGATATTGGCCTTGTTGACTGTGGTCTCTAAGAGATAATCTCTCATTGTGATCAGCATTTGTCAAAAGGAGGTAGATGGAAGCTATGTGTGTGTGTGTGTGAGAGAGTTCAAGGGTTGACTATGGTACAGAGCTAAACAACACTGAAACAGTCTTGAGACAATGAGACGGGTCAAGCCACGGCCCCGCAGTGCCTGGCATTTTGAAATAACAGCCTCAAATGCAGTAAATATTGACTTTGCTAAGCCAGTGTTTACCTTGAGGCTTCATGGAGAAACTACAAGGCAATTCATTTTCAATTTGAGCCAATTTCACAGGTTTTTAGACAGTGTGAGATTGTGATGCTGTAAAACTCAGTGAGTAATTTGACGTGTTTGCATGAAGTAATCGCCGACAAAGCTTTAATTGCACTGTACCGGGAACGTTTTGGACGTGCGAAGACTGCAATCTCATGATGCTGAATGCAGGGAGGGATACTTTCCATTGTGCTTCTCTCACAGTAAACTCAGACTTACTCAATGTCTGATGCTTGTCCCCTCCTCCTCCTACCATTGTGTAAACCCAGTCCTAAACAGATAACGAGTGGCAGCCAAAAAGACAGCTCAGCACAATTATCCTAATGTTTGCTTCCTGTTCAGATACTGTCATGTTCCACATATGCTAAAATGACAACACTGGATCCCTTTGTTTTTTCAACTTTTAAAGGTAGAGCAATGATTTTGTTAGAATCTCAGGGGTAAGAGATTTAGACACTCATTGAAGCCCTTTATCTTTAACATTATATAAATACACATACACACACACTGCTGTATTTGCCTAGCATAGAGAAAATGTGCTTGATATTTAATTTAAAGGGAGGTGCCATGATGAATGAAAAGAAATCAGAGGGAATGTTGGGTTGTTATTTACCTGTCAACTTGAGCAAATACATACCTGGGCATGTGATGTGGAGTTTCAAGACAAAAATATTACTCCAGAGGTCTGACTCATAGCTTGATGGATATTTCCATCTAAACATTACGAGAGCCAGCCCTGTCATCGCTAAACAATTTCACAGATGACATATTGCCTTGTTTGTTTCTATCTATTTACAATCTGTTTTTTATTGATATGCTTTAACTCAGAGTGACACAGCAGAAAGGCTAAAAGCTACAATCTTTTAAATCACTTTGAACTCTAAGTCTCATTTCATTTTATTTTTCCAGATCACACCCTTGCCTGAAAACATTGCTAGGTTCTTGGAAGAGCTCACAAACACAAAAGAACCCATATAACTGGGTTTCAAGCTAAACACGTGTAGCTGAGCCATGGTGGTTTAATCTATAGGTGTGTTTTTCTTGTGATGACAGTTGCATGAGAAAGGTGTAAACTACTCAAGAGGTTAACGTCAATGCTTTTTAAGTTATATCAGAGCGTGAAATGATACTGAAGGTTTTTCCTCAGCCCAGAATGTTTTCCCAACTTTTTCCAAGCTTCAGCAAAAGTCTGATTTGCCAACTTACTTCTGTTTATTGATCTGTTTAGCTGCAGGGTTAGGGTCATTATTCAAAAAGAATATCTATCTGCCCAACCGGCCATAATTGACTACCTAACATGGGACTTCCCAAATCGTTCTGTGTAAACGACTATATGGTACACCAGAAGAACAAGCCATCAAGGTGTCTTTTAAAAGGGTAAATGAAGTCTTGAAAGCTCCATATTCCCCAGTTGAGTTAGTTTTGGTTATATACTGTTTTGTGTGTTTTGTTTTTTTGCATTTTCAGTTGACTTCTTTATTTTCTAATTAATAAATTTTTTATGCAGTGGACTTTTTCACAGTGTGGATTACTGTGTGATTATTGGGAGAATTGTTTAAAATGTTTAAAATGAAGAAATACACAATGTTGTCATTATTTAATTGTTTTTTGTAATTAGTTTTTTCCAGATAGTGTTCTTACAGTGTTCCTAGCTCACCTACAAGAAGCTCACTAAGTGGTAGAAAGGGGGTTCTTTGTGTACACCCCAAAGTTTAACAAATTTTAGAGAGCATAGCACACAACGAGAAGAACCACTTCGAGCCCTTTTTGGTCTACTGTGATGAATAGTGTATTTTTTAAGGTTTAAGCCATTTTATAGTTTGTGCCATCAAGGTTACCCTTTTTTGGAGTGGGCGTGCAAGCATCACCTTATAGTACATCTGTAATTCTGTAAGTGTCACCATGTTTACAGATAAATATTTGAAAAGAAAAAGTAGTTCATTTGACCTGGGTCATGGAGAAAATGAGAAGGCCCCAGCATGACTAGTGGTCAGAAGAAAGCAAAAAATGTATTCTGGGGACAAACTGAGGCAATTCTGCTATACCTGGTGGGCGGGGAAATTTATCAATATGCTTTTTGTGACATTTTTGTTTGGTGGTGTGCCATGTCATTTTCTTAATGTGAAATATGTGCCGTGGCTCCAAAAAGGTTGGGAAACACTGGACTTGAGACCTGCTAGGACTCACTGCAAGCTCAACTTAAACAGGTTGGAACCCCCGTGTTAAAATTTTAGTTGGGAAATTAAGAGTTTTGTTTATTTCCAATGTTAGAAAGCTGATTTTTTCTTTCTTCTTTCTAAAGGCTCTAATGCAGCTGCTGGCCAAGTCAACTAGAGCCAAAGTAAGTGACTAACAGGAAAGCACAATGGAATATTTCATAGTTGAAGAGCCACATATTTGGCGACTATATGGGGGAATCCAAAACAGACAAAATAAGCAGGAACACTAAACACACATGTGGCAGACAGAAGGCTACACTTCACAAACACCTTATTAATATTCACCATATGCTCCATTACCCTGTAGGGGTTAGCTGATGTAAAAGGACCATTCCTGTTGCATGCAAACAGCTATTAAATACATTTATTCTTCAAACTATTTAATATTGCAAATACACAGCAAAAATCTAGAAGTGAGAGCCACAGCCATTAACTATGTGTAGAGCGCACTGTTAATGTGCACTACACTTTTCAGCCTTCATATACCAGGTGCTAAACTTTCACAAGCACTGCAGAGCAATCCATAAAGGTCTTGTCATACTTGAGTAGAACATTTATGTAACATCTGTGTAATAGAGACCTTTGTTTAAATGCCAGAAAGGCAGTACATTAAAAGACCTCATGAGAGGTGCTTAGATACTGTACAACTTCCTCCTTTCTCCCAATGGAAGCCCTACAGTATGTTTAGTGATAGAAATATATGGCAGCAATAAATCATATTGAAATTCCATTAATATGAAGAACTGATTTGCTTTGTCAAGGAGATTGTGTTGTGGTGTGATGAATGAATCCAAAGACTTCATAAATACCCTGGGAGAAAGGCACTAAGGCTGGGACAAACGCCCAGGATCCACTTAAAGAATCAAAAAGATTTATCGTCCGGAAAGAGAAAGAGAAAAGCCATGAACAAACAGAGAGAGGACAAGAGAAAAGAAAGCGACAGATTTTTATGGCAATATGGTGTAAAATATGCTACAATTGCATCATCCGCTTTCTTAAACATAGCCTATTAATTGCAAAAGACATTTTAACATGTTTCATTGTTTACAAAATACAGGGCAACACTGAGCCTAATGGATTTCAGGTGTAGCACTGTGAATGACCTCAAAGGCTATATCATCACAGGTGAAATGGAGCAGCGTGTTGCTGTGGGAACAGATGTTAAAAATTTAAAGACGATGTTCCATCTCTTTCAACACTGAGAAAGGAAATTGCAAATTTGCTGCACATTTCATGGTGCACAAATATTTACGCCTGAGCTTGGAAACAGTAATTGAATAAATGTACTAAAAAGAAAAAAAGGGAAAACTGTCTGATCTGGCGCAACAAATCAATAGGGTTGTCATCTTCAATATGTCAGTCAAAAATAATAAGGGACTATAATTATAGTTACCAGTTTGTAACGATGGAAATGCAATCACCAAAAAGCTTTTCAGGTCAGATTCCCGGACAAGCCCCTAAATATGTTACAGTTCCTTAATCCGTAGCTCAAAAGAACCCAACATATGACATGCCATCAAGTTGTTTGTATTCAGAGTTTTTAGATTAAAAAGTATTCAAAAGAGGCATCAGTATTAAGTTTCAACTCAACTAATAACAAAAGCTTTTTCTGATTGGCCACTTATTTGTGAGGGGTTATTACACTAGATGAATCTGCATATATAATTATGCACAGATTTTTATGCCGGGTTACTTTCCTAAAATCCATCTCATCTCAGTCTTAAAATGCACACCTTTTGCAGGTAAAAAAAATTATATTTTTGCCTCACAAATTAATTTATTATTGGAGGTTACTGGCAGTCACGGTGAAAGTGATTGCTAAAGCCCCAGTCACCTATCCCCAAAGACTGATCAGTGTCCTTATGTCAAGCACCTGCCACTAAGGAAAGCATATATTCCTCAACCGTTTGCCAAAAATTGCTTTGTGATTGCTTTGGTCACTAGCATATTGCTATGGTTGTAGCTAGTGATGTGCGATACCACTGATTTCCTTTCCGATCCGATACCAAGTAATATTCAGGGTCATATCAACGATACTAATCCGATACCGATACTTTGTACAAAAACTTATTTTATTTATTGTATCTCAAATTATAGCATCATAATGATTACAGGACATCAGATTACTTGTTCTTATCACTTAATAATGCAGGGTTCATCATATAGAAATAAAAAAACTGAAGTTGTGCTCTATTTGAACATCTTGCCTGCCTGCAGCACTAAAGGACTCCGTGAGAGACGTCTGTCTCACCCTAGCACCCCTCTCCTCCTCCTCCTTCAGTTCGCCTCAACATATGCTCGTCATATTCTGTGATATGATTTTCTCTGAGGTGTTTCACAAGGTTAGTGATGTTGCCACAACCATACATGCCAACCCTCCCGAAAATCTCCCGGAGCCACCATTCTCCCGAATTTCTCCCGATTTTTCACCCGGACAACAAAACTGAAAAACCATATCGCCGAATTCATAGCGTGGCCCAGCCAATTCCAGTCTCCAACAATGGCGGCAGTCACTTAGTTTTAATATTACTCTTATTTCTATTTCTGGGTCGCGAAAAAACTTTTAACATATTTTCAGGTGAGAATGTAGCTGTGTAAACTTCAAATATCTGAGCCGACCGACACATTGTTTTCAAACCCCCGCGGTCTTTCGCTACTCGGGTTAAACATGATATATAAGTCACTTTAATAACTTAAAAATTTTATTGTTTGGCTTTTTTAGTGTTTTATTTGTTCGTGGGTAAATCGGTTTGGCTGAGATCAAAGTTATAAGATTAGATTAAATTAAATGTAACTTTATTAATCCATAGGGTGGGTTCCTCCGGGGTTTTCACACAGCTGAATAAACGTCAAACAGAAAACTGATTAAACAGAAGTGTGAGACGGTCGACAGTTTATGTCAGCGCCCGGTTATATTTTAGATAGCAAGGAGCAGACGGCTGAGTTTCACTCCACCAAGGGAGCCTGTGACGTACTACCCGGCTTTCTTTAGACCGCGAAGGCCGGGTCCTCAGGTGGAAGCAGCCTCTGAATTTGGACACTCCCGCTGTTTCCAGGCCGGCCAATAATAACGGTGACATTTAATGTATTTTATCCGATAAATAAACACTGTAAAATGTATTTATCACCCCCCCAACAGCCCTTTTGAATGTCTCCCTAATTCTGAGGTCTCAAGGTTGGCAAGTATGGCCACAACACCTCACTCTTGGAGCACTTTTTTTGCCACATGGATCGAAGTAGTTCCTTTGAATGTAGACAATCCGAATGTTATAGTTTCTTTCCACTGTGTTCCTGTTAATGATAAACTGTCATGACCCTGTGCCTTCTCGGCTGACTCTGTATGGCTACAAGTGTTTTTGTTGTGCTGCATCTCTCTCTCTCCCCTGCACTGCGCTCTACCGGGGCGGAGTCATGACGGCTCCAGCCCCTGGCTCGGACACCTGCAAGCAATCATCTCACTCACTTCTTAAGGCGGCTGCGGAGAGTGCTTCCTTGCTGGATTATTGTGTAACACTCGTCAGTGTCATCACCTATCTGAGCCTTTTTCTGAGTTTCTGTCGTGCCACTACTTACCTGCCTTTCCTCTCTGTGCCAGGATTCTCGCCAGCCTGAGGACCGCCGTTGGTGAGCTAAAGCCGGAGTCCGAGCTACCCGAGCTTCAGTGGATTTTGTACATAGCCCTCTTCTTCCCGTGCCTGTGCTTCCCGGAGACCCTCTTCCTGTGCCCCCTCACCTGTATATATTCGCACCTGGTGTCTGTGTGTGTAAATAAAACGTGAACTTTAGTGACGGTCTGACTCCGAGTCCCTCCTGAGCCTGACAGAATAATCCAGCCATCGCTATGGACTCAGCAGACCCAGCCGCGGCAGCGACAGCCCCCATGTCTCTGGAGGAGCTTCTGCACCGACACGAACAAATGCTAGTACGGCTCAGCGGAGACGTGGCGTCTCTAACTCAGGCCTTCGCCCAACGGATTCCACTGGCCGACGATCAGCCTCCTGCGGCTCCTCCCCAAGTAACACACGCTCCTGCCGTCACTGCAGCAGCCACAGCTACTCAGGCGGCTAGCGCGGTAGCTTCAGTTGCCTCCGCGGTTTCGCTGGATAAGCTTTTACCCTCACCTGAGGCTTTTTCTGGGGAGATGGGAAAATGTGCGGGATTTTTGTTGCAGTGTTCCATGCAGTTTCAATTACTGCCTCATGTTTTTGTTTCTGACGGGGTTAAGATCGCTTACGTCACCCAGCTCCTACGTGATCGAGCCCTGGCCTGGGCGCAGGCCCAGCTACAGGCTTGCCCCGGAATGTCTTATGATGACTTCCTGTCTCGCTTCAAGTCGGTGTTTGATAAAGGCTCTAGTACAGAGGCTGCTGGCTATCGTTTGATTAATCTGAAGCAAGGTAGGCGAAGCATGGCTGACTTTTCTGTTGATTTCTGGACTCTAGCTGCACAGACCAAATGGGGACCTGAGGCCCTGAAGACCACTCTGTTAAATAATATCCGCGAAGAGCTCAAGGATGAGATAATGATGCGGGAGCTTCCTGCTTCTCTAAATGCTTTGATGTCCCTGTGTATTCAGGTGGATGATCGCCTGCGGGCGCGCCAGAGCTCACGAAGACAGCAGTTTCGCGAGCCCCTGGCTTTTCGGGAGCCCCAACCCGACGCACGGGAGGCTAGAGCTTTTGGAACTGAGGAGGAGGTACCCATGCAGCTGGGACGTTCTCGACTCACCCCTGCGGAGCGACAACGCCGGTTTTCCGCGGGTGAGTGTTTGTATTGCGGTCGCAAGGGGCATTACATCTCTGCCTGCGCGGCGCTGGCAAAAGGAGGCGCCCGCCAGTAATTGAGAGGGTACTGGTGGGCGACCTGTCCAGCAACAAGCCTCTTCCCCGTCTCTTGCTGCCTGCTAAACTCACCCTCCGGTCGTTGTCCCATTCCCTCTCTGTGTTAATTGACTCTGGTGCAGAACAGAATTTCATTGATGCGTCGCTAGTCTCCAAGCTCAGCATTGGCACACGACCACTGCCTCATCCTCTCCGCGTGTCCGCCCTGTCTGGTCACCGGTTGCCTGACATAACGCACGTCACCCCTCCTGAGCCTGACATAAACTACAAATTTACCCTAAATTACTAAAATATCGATATTTTAATGTGAGAATCGATTCTAGAACATAAATGAATGGTATTGGAGGAATTGATATTTCAGGATCGATCCTCACATCACTAGTTGTAGCTTAAATGGAACTTGTCTACACACACTGTCCACCTCATCGCCAAGCTGTCTTAAAACAGGGAAAAGTGTGACACATAATGGAGAAGGTTCACCTTCAAATTAAAAGTTATGGCTCAGAGCTGCATATGTTTCAAAAGGGGTAAATTTTACTTTGAGGTCAAACCTTCTCCATGTCTATATAAAGCTATACACCAAAAACCTCCTACCTTTTCTGGAACAGAGTTCATTCACTGATGACCAGAAACTTCCAAGAACAATTGCCAACCAATCAGAGAGTACACATCTTTTCATAACAACTGGTACTTGTATCACCTTTAATATGGCAGACAACTCTTGCCCAAAGTGCAAATGATGTCTCATGAGCAGTGTTGGGAAGGTTACTTTTAAAATGTATTCCACTACAGATTACAGAATACATGCCCCAAAATGTATTTTGCAACGTATTCCGTTATGTTACTCACTGAGAGTAACGTATTCTGAATGCTCTGGAATACTGAATATAAGAGGAAATATTCATTTAATGTATAATTGTGCACAAAACACACGGGGACTGAAATATGATCAGATTGGCCAACCGTATTGTGAGGTAATCTGGCTCCCACTGTTATTGCATCTCAGTGTGTGTAAATTAAATTTGTGTGCGACCACCTTCTAAAGAAGAAACATCACTCCCACAACATGAATAGACATCTAAAGCTGCTTCTTCCTGCTTTCTCAAAGAAACCCCACAAAAGCTTAAGGCTGTAGGAGTAATGTTGACTCAGGAATGGAGAAAAATAAAGCCCATAAAGCAGCATTTCCCTTGATGTGGGAAGTTCTATGTTTGGATAATGAGATCAGATCAAAACGTGAGAGCAATCAAGATAACAATAAAGTATTTTAATAGCAGGTGTAAATGGCTGGGTATATATGGTGCGATTTGGGGCTGTCATAGAGAAAAGATTTATGTTGATATCTTCAGTTATTGATGGTCCTACATTGTGCAGTGAGAGAGGATCAAAGTAAGCTGTTGGAATAGTCTTGCAACCAAAGACAGCTTGACAGCACTGGAAACTTACGATGATCTTACGTGACTGCTGCTACAACCTAAATCTGCTAACCAACCAACAGGATTGCCGCGCTGAATTGAACCAAAGGACAGATTAATTTGACACGAGGACTTGTGCAAAAAACAAAACAAACAGATGGAAGTAAAACGTGCAAAGCAAAGCGCCTATGATTCCAACAAAGAAGAAAGTTAAGTCGAGCTTTGGCAACAGAAGCTCGTTTGCAATGATGCGTCTTCCATCTGTTATCATGACCTACCTGTCACACTCACTCTCTCCGGTAACCACGTTGAGAACGTTTGTTTCTGTGTGTTTAAGGCTCCAGTAACCCCGCTTGTACTAGGTTATCCATGGCTTTCACAACACAACCCACACATCGACTGGAGGAAGGAGCAAGTTATGGGGTGGGGTGTGGGCTGCCACATGACCTGCCTTCGGGCCGCCACGCCATCTGCTCCCTCTCCCCCCCCCCCCCCCCCCCGGGAAGCCTTCAAAGTCACCAGAGCTGTCTTCGGTTCCTTCCGTCTATCATGACCTCGCAGCAGTTTTTAGTAAGGATGAGGCGGGCTCGCTTCCACCACACCGGCCCTATGACTGTGCCATTGATCTTCTCCCTGGGGCGCCTCTCCCCTCTGGCCGCCTCTACAGCCTCACACAGCCCGAAAGGGAAACCATGGAGAGATACGTCAACGACTCTCTGGCTGCTGGGTTAATTCGCCCGTCATCCTCCCCCGTGGGGGCAGGTTTCTTCTTTGTTGCAAAGAAAGACAAGACGCTCCGGCCATGTATTGATTACCGCGGCCTCAACAAGATCACAGTAAAGAACAAGTACCCTCTTCCCCTCCTTAATTCTGCTTTCGAACTACTCCAGGGGGCCACGGTGTTCAGCAAACTGGACCTGCGAAACGCTTACCACCTGGTGAGGATCCGGGAGGGAGATGAGTGGAAGACCGCTTTCAACACTCATATCGGACACTATGAGTATCTCGTCATGCCCTTTGGCTTAACCAATGCGCCCGCGGTCTTCCAGGCCCTTGTTAACGATGTTCTGAGGGATTTTATTAATCGATGTGCTTTTGTGTACCTTGATGATATTCTCATTTTCTCTAAGTCCCAGGCGGAGCACGAGAGTCACGTGAGGCAGGTCCTGCAGCGCCTCCTGGAGAACCGGTTGTTCGTGAAAGCGGAGAAATGTGAATTTCACGTTGACACGGTGGCCTTCCTTGGCTATATCATCTCTCAGGGGGATCTCAAACCTGACCCCGAGAAGGTCCGGGCCGTGGTGGACTGGCCTCAACCGCCGAACCGCCAGCAACTCCGACGGTTCCTAGGATTCGCCAACTTCCACCGACGCTTCATAAAGGACTACAGTAAGATCGCCTCACCTCTCACTGCGCTTACCTCTCCCAAAGTTCCTTTTCAGTGGGACCTCTCTGCTCAGGAGGCCTTTTCCCTACTAAAGGAGAAGTTCACTACCGCCCCCATCCTCCGTCAGCCCAACCTCAGGCAACCGTTCGTGGTGGAGGTGGATGCTTCGGACTCTGGAGTGGGAGCAGTTCTGTCTCAACGATTTGAAGGTACGCTCCATCCCTGTGCATTCTTTTCTCGTCGTCTCTCACCCGCAGAACAGAACTACGGCATCGGTGATCGGGAGCTGCTAGCGGTCAAACTGGCCCTGGAGGAGTGGAGGCACTGGCTTGAGGGTGTGGAACACCCGTTCATCGTGTGGACCGACCATAAGAACCTTGAGTACATCCGGTCCGCCAAACGCCTAAATTCACGACAAGCCAGGTGGGCCCTCTTCTTCACAAGATTCAATTTCACCATCACTTACAGACCAGGGTCGCGCAACGTGAAGCCCGATGCACTCTCCCGTCAGTTTTCCAGTACGGAAGGAGACTCCGATCCAGAACCGATTCTTCCAGCTACCTGTGTTATTGGAGCTGTCACATGGGAGATCGAAGCTCTCGTGCGCGAGGCCCAGGATACTGACCCCGACCCGGGGACGGGCCCCCCTGGTCGGTTGTTTGTCCCTGCTGCTGTCCGACCTCAGGTACTCCACTGGGGCCACACTGCCCGGTTCACCTGTCATCCAGGAGCCCGCCGCACCATCACCTTCCTCCAGCGGTTTTTCTGGTGGCCCACCTTGGACAAGGACGCCAGGGAGTACGTTATGGCGTGCGCCACGTGTGCCCGGAACAAACGTCCCAACCGACCACCCGCCGGGCTTCTTCAACCACTCCCCACGCCAGGACGGCCATGGTCTCACATAGCGCTGGACTTCGTTACGGGGCTCCCACCGTCATCCGGTAACACCACCATCCTCACTATTGTTGACCGTTTTTCTAAGTCGGCTCATTTCATCGCCCTCCCCAAGCTCCCTACAGCCCTGGAGACCGCCCAGCTGCTCACCACCCACGTCTTCCGGCTTCATGGCATTCCGATGGACATCGTTTCCGACCGGGGACCCCAATTTACCTCTCAGGTTTGGAAGGAGTTCTGCATGCAGATCGGCGCCGTGGTCAGTCTCTCTTCGGGCTTCCACCCTCAGAGCAATGGACAGGCCGAGCGTACCAACCAAGAGCTCGAAGCGGCACTCCGCTGTGTCGTCTCTCTCAACCAGGCCACTTGGAGTGAGCAGCTCCCCTGGATTGAGTACGCCCACAACTGCCTGACCTCTTCAGCCACTGGACTGTCGCCGTTCGAAGCCTCATTGGGCTACCAACCACCCCTGTTCCCGGCCGTGGAGGGTGAGCATGCCGTCCCATCAGTACAACATCATTTCCGCAGGTGCCGCCGGGCCTGGCGGTCCACCCGAGCCGCTCTGCTGCGGACGGCGGAGCGCAATAAAGAGATCGCTGACCGCCACCGGATCCCTGCGCCTGCCTATACAGTTGGGCAACAGGTATGGCTCTCCTCACGCTTTGTTCCCCTTCGTGCAGAGTCGAAGAAACTTTCCCCGGCTTTCATCGGTCCGTTCGAGATTGAGGCCCTGGTCAATCCGGTATCCGTCTGTCTGAAGCTGCCTCGCAATATGCGTATCCATAATGTTTTCCATGTCTCCCAGGTCAAGCCCGTGCTCTCCAGCCCGTTGTGCCCTCCTTCCGGGCCCCCTCCGCCCGCCCGGCTCGTGGATGGGCAGGAAGTGTTTAACATCACCTGCATTATGGACTCTCGGCGGCGGGGGCGGGGCGTCCAGTACCTGGTGGACTGGGAGGGCTACGGGCCAGAGGAACGTTCCTGGGTGCCCCGGTCGGCGGTTCTGGCTCCTGGTCTGCTCCGCGAGTTTCACCGGCGGCATCCGGGTAAGCCGGGTGGGTCGCCGAGGGGCTCCCGTTGAGGGGGGGGGGGGTACTGTCATGACCCTGTGCCTTCTCGGCTGACTCTGTATGGCTACAAGTGTTTTTGTTGTGCTGCATCTCTCTCTCTCCCCTGCACTGCGCTCTACCGGGGCGGAGTCATGACGGCTCCAGCCCCTGGCTCGGACACCTGCAAGCAATCATCTCACTCACTTCTTAAGGCGGCTGCGGAGAGTGCTTCCTTGCTGGATTATTGTGTAACACTCGTCAGTGTCATCACCTATCTGAGCCTTTTTCTGAGTTTCTGTCGTGCCACTACTTACCTGCCTTTCCTCTCTGTGCCAGGATTCTCGCCAGCCTGAGGACCGCCGTTGGTGAGCTAAAGCCGGAGTCCGAGCTACCCGAGCTTCAGTGGATTTTGTACATAGCCCTCTTCTTCCCGTGTCTGTGCTTCCCGGAGACCCTCTTCCTGTGCCCCCTCACCTGTATATATTTGCACCTGGTGTCTGTGTGTGTAAATAAAACGTGAACTTTAGTGACGGTCTGACTCCGAGTCCCTCCTGAGCCTGACATAAACTACAAATTTACCCTAAATTACTAAAATATCGATATTTTAATGTGAGAATCGATTCTAGAACATAAATGAATGGTATTGGAGGAATTGATATTTCAGGATCGATCCTCACATCACTAGTTGTAGCTTAAATGGAACTTGTCTACACACACTGTCCACCTCATCGCCAAGCTGTCTTAAAACAGGGAAAAGTGTGACACATAATGGAGAAGGTTCACCTTCAAATTAAAAGTTATGGCTCAGAGCTGCATATGTTTCAAAAGGGGTAAATTTTACTTTGAGGTCAAACCTTCTCCATGTCTATATAAAGCTATACACCAAAAACCTCCTACCTTTTCTGGAACAGAGTTCATTCACTGATGACCAGAAACTTCCAAGAACAATTGCCAACCAATCAGAGAGTACACATCTTTTCATAACAACTGGTACTTGTATCACCTTTAATATGGCAGACAACTCTTGCCCAAAGTGCAAATGATGTCTCATGAGCAGTGTTGGGAAGGTTACTTTTAAAATGTATTCCACTACAGATTACAGAATACATGCCCCAAAATGTATTTTGCAACGTATTCCGTTACGTTACTCAATGAGAGTAACGTATTCTGAATGCTCTGGAATACTGAATATAAGAGGAAATATTCATTTAATGTATAATTGTGCACAAAACACACGGGGACTGAAATATGATCAGATTGGCCAACCGCATTGTGAGGTAATCTGGCTCCCACTGTTATTGCATCTCAGTGTGTGTAAATTAAATTTGTGTGCGACCACCTTCTAAAGAAGAAACATCACTCCCACAACATGAATAGACATCTAAAGCTGCTTCTTCCTGCTTTCTCAAAGAAACCCCACAAAAGCTTAAGGCTGTAGGAGTAATGTTGACTCAGGAATGGAGAAAAATAAAGCCCATAAAGCAGCATTTCCCTTGATGTGGGAAGTTCTATGTTTGGATAATGAGATCAGATCAAAACGTGAGAGCAATCAAGATAACAATAAAGTATTTTAATAGCAGGTGTAAATGGCTGGGTATATATGGTGCGATTTGGGGCTGTCATAGAGAAAAGATTTATGTTGATATCTTCAGTTATTGATGGTCCTACATTGTACAGTGAGAGAGGATCAAAGTAAGCTGTTGGAATAGTCTTGCAACCAAAGACAGCTTGACAGCACTGGAAACTTACGATGATCTTACGTGACTGCTGCTACAACCTAAATCTGCTAACCAACCAACAGGATTGCCGCGCTGAATTGAACCAAAGGACAGATTAATTTGACACGAGGACTTGTGCAAAAAACAAAACAAACAGATGGAAGTAAAACGTGCAAAGCAAAGCGCCTATGATTCCAACAAAGAAGAAAGTTAAGTCGAGCTTTGGCAACAGAAGCTCGTTTGCAATGATGCGTCTTCCATCTGTTATCATGACCACGCCAAAGAAGTCATAGCATGGAAACAAGAAGTCAGGGACGTGCAGCCTTATGATTCAGGCATTTTTTATCACCTAGCCTACATAGAAGAAATTTAATGTAGTACCCGACGTTTTTTGATCTATGTGGCTGGCCTTCAGTAAATTTATAAAATTGCTGAAATATCTGTCTAAAGACACCTTTAGACATTGGCACACCATTTAGCACAATGGAATGAGCAAACTTTGAACACCTAATCACATATTAACATGTATAAGTTACATGAAGTGGTTTTAACATCCAACATTATTTCGCATTACAGAATAAACAGCCTTTCATTATGTCATATGTAAGCCACAAAGACAAAATGTAATGCTCTTGTTATTTTTTTAAGCAACAAGAAAAAATTGAGTGCCCTTGGTTTCAGGTTTGAGAAACCAAGTCCATCTAGCAAGTGTCCACTGAACTCCTCACAAGCTGGCTATAATGAGAACAATAACATACATTCAGAGTTCAAAACCATCAACCTAAAATACCTTCTACACAGCTTAAAGGCTTGTGTACATATGATGCATTTTCTGTGCCTGCTCTGTTTCCCATCCTAAATCAAATGGAAACCCCACAGCTCTTCTGCACAATAACAGGCTTCAGCACTCAGCAGTAAATTAGCCACTCCACAATGTTCAGGGAGCACGGCATCCTAATGAAGCATTCCATTTTCTCATTACTCCTCACGTTTTCCCCCCGTTGTAGAAATCAGGGCAAAATGAGGAGAGAAGTAACAAAGAGAATGGAGGAAAAAGACAGCAGTGAACTATACTAAGGGTGTAAACGGGTTTCACATTTACATTCTCAAAGTGAGTCAAAAGTCATTAGACAAATCATATCAAGTGCTCGTTTTTTTCCTCTGAGGTAAAGAGTGGTAAAGTAACACTGAGGCGTCGTATGGCCAAATGGATCTGTGGGTTGGAAGACTTTTCCTGGAATCCAATTCTGTGATTCAGTGTGGGAATGTTGGATACCTTTTTATTGCTCTTCTAGAAAAATAATTTAGTTGCCTAATAGCTTTTGATGCTTTTGGTGTTCTTTCCCTAGTCCCCCCCCCATACTTTCCCTTCATCCACAAATCCTTTTGTAACTCTGACTTCACCTTTCCTGGAATGTCAAAGCCTCCACCCCACTTTCCGTCACTGTTCTCTGTTTGTACTTGATACTGAGAGGGATTCCCACACCTGACCTCAAATTGGCTTCACTGTAGGATCTTTACTATTCCCATTCCATGGTCTTACATACCCCTTGGCAATTGGCAAATTATCTTTTTGCAAGTCTATAAAATGGTAGCGAGAACTGAGATAGCTTCATCGGGAGATTAGGACATATTGTGCAACGCTAAGGAAAAACTGGGCTGATATGGTGCTCACTTACACCTAATTTTAGGAGAAACACCTCAACTTAAATCCTTATTCAAACAATCATCCACTTACATCATCTGATTACTCTGTTTTTCTGCTATAATATTATTCCTCTAAAAGATCAGATTAGGTAGAGCACCCAGAGAAAACAAGGAAGAACTTGTGTTTGGAGTAGTGCAAAAAAAAATAAATAAATCAAGGGTAAGTAAGAGTGCTGTGAATGTTTTTAAACTTTCACAGATATAGAGTTCAATGTGTTGGCAATTACTATGTTTTCACTGTGACAAAGCAAGATTATTTTTTTGGGGAAACCGTTGCCAACTGCTTTTTTTTTTCCTCCATGTGCTGGAACCATTCCACAAACATATTGCCACCACAGATATCATGAAACAACATTTTGATTGGGCAATCAAAACATCCCCACATGTGGCTGTTTGTAAAAACAAATGTGGCATTTCTTTGTATTCGGTCTGAATTTAATTTACAAGCATGGGATTGAATCCAGTAGTTTTCCTCAGGCCCATGGGATGTGTTCAGGATACTTCTAGGAACTGAGGCTCGATGACTGTTTAAGCAACTCCAGATCTGCCTGAGTGATAATTCTCACCATGCAGTGGGCTGTAAGTTGTTACAAGCCACATATTTTGATTGCATTTCATTAGATTGAGAGTTGAAGCTGACCCTGACCTGCTCTGTGGCCAGCAACTTAGCAAGACTAGCTGCCAGACTGTAAAAGGCCAGGTTAGCATCTGAGTTGAGTGTATATTTATACATATACCTACCTACCTACCTACCTACCTACCTACCTACCTACCTACCTACCTGTGTTCAGTGAATACCTCAGGCAGCAGAAAAACAGAAAGGAGGAAGAGGAGGAACCATCACGAAAGGACAGTCCCCTTCACAGTATGTACCACCGGCAGGGTGGTACATAGCAGGGTGTAAGATGCTAGCAGGCAGGGCATACATGGAAGGCCATAACCAAGTGGCCAGCATAGTATACAGAAACATCTGTGTCGGGTATGGCCTGGAAAACCCGAGGTCAAAATGGGAGATGCCTGCAAGGGTGATGGAGAATGACCTGTTACGGTTCGGTGTTGTCAGTGTTTTGTTTTTTGCGTGACTGTCATGTATTTCCTGCTTTACTTTGAAAGTCTGTGTTATCTTAGTGTGTTCAGTTTATGTTTCCTTGTCTCGTCAGGTCTAATTTGCCCCAGCTGTGTTTCCCTCCTGTGGTCCATTCCCTAATTGCTCCTTCTATGTATTTAAGCCTTGTGTTTCGGTATGTCATGGTCGCGATCTCCCCCCGTGTTGTAAATAGCTGTAAATGAGATTTGTCAATACTTTCGTTATGAGACACTTTCGTTTTGGGATTTTGGTGGAGAGCTTTAGTGGTGTTTTTTCGTGTGTTTTTCTTCTCCTCTTCTGTGAATCGGCCAATCTGTAACACCAATAGGAAGACGTGTGGTCCTGGAGCCAGAAGACTGACACATTTCACCATCTCCTCCTGAACTTCTTCATGTGACAGAGTTGTGTCAAACAGACCAGGAGTGTCGACCACAACAACAGAACGACCGTCCACTTCACCCTGTTCTTTCTGACAATATTTGGTGACTGATGTTTGACTTGACTTGGCTTTAAACTCTCTCCTTCCTAGAATGGTGTTTCCTGATGAGCTCTTTCCACTTCCAGTCTTCCCAATCAGCACAATCCTGAGAAGGTTTGAGTCCTGCTTCTCTTCATCTCTTCTCTGCTCTTTTCCAGCTTTTCATCAATCCTTTTCTTTTCCTCTTTTTCTGACTGAATTTGTTTGTCTGATATTTCAAGTTGCATTTTAAAATCCTGCCTACATCTTTCTTCCTCCTCTTCCTGTTTCCTGTTTTCTTTTTCTCTCACTTCCTGTTCTTTCTTTCTCTCTTCGCGCTCCTTCTTTAGATATTCCTCCATCTCCTTCAGTTTCTGGTCTCTTTCCTGCTGTATTTTTTCTTTCTCTTCTTTCAGTCGTTTTTCCTCCTCCTGTCGTCTCTGTTCATCTTCTTGTTTTTGTTTCTCTCTTTCTTCTCTTTGTTGTTTCTCCCACTCCTCGCTTCTCTGTCTTATCTCTTCTCTGGTCTCTTCCAGCTTCCTATCCACACTTTTCTTTTCCTCTTTTTCTGACAGAATTTGTTTGTCCAACATTTCAAGTTACATTTTAAAATCCTGCCTACGTCTGTCTTCCTCTTCTTCCCGTTTCCTGTTCTCTTTTTCTCTCACTTCCTGTTCTTTCTTCCTCTCCTCACGCTCCTTATTTATATTTTCCTCCATCTCCTTCAGTTTCTGGTCTCTTTCCTGCTGTATTTTTTCCTTTCTCTTCTTCCAATCTTTTTTTGATGGCTTCCTTTTCTTCCTCATGTTTTCTTTCTAGCTCCTCTCTCTCTCTCTCTTTATCTCTTCTTCCTTCTCCTTCAGGATTCTCTCCATTTCCTTCTTTATCGCTGCTTCAGCTTCTCCCAGCATCTCATTGGTGAAGCAGTTTCCTCCATTGTCCTTCACCATGGTGTCAATCTTTGTTATCAGCTCACTGACTTGTTGGCGGTTTTGTGTTTCAGAGTTTTCAAACACATGGTATCTCTCCATTTCCTTCTTTATCGCTGCTTCAGCTTCTCCCAGCATCTCATTGGTGAAGCAGTTTCCTCCATTGTCCTTCACCATGGTGTCAATCTTTGTTATCAGCTCACTGACTTGTTGGCGGTTTTGTGTTTCAGAGTTTTCAAACACATGGTATCCTCCACAGTCAGAGATCAGCTTCTTAAACGAATCATCACATCCGCTTTCAATATATTCTTCGATAGACTGCTCATCATTTTTTAGTTTATCTCCCCCAGTTAAAAGAATGATGGTGAACTTTTCAGAGCTTTTTCCAAAACCTTCTTTGATTAAATTAAGTGGAGGAGAAGTATAAAGATCAGGCCAGAAGAGAAGCTTGTGGAGCCTTCATCAGCTTCGTCTGCCTTCGCTTCAGCCATCCGCCTTCGCTGGAGGGTCCGAAGGACCGCTCCAGCCTTCATCCGCCTCTGCTGGAGGGTCCGGGGGACCGCACCAGCCTTCGTCGTCTGCTGGAGGGTCCATGGGACCGCTCCAGCCTCCATCAGCTTCGTCTGCCTTCATCCGCCTTCGCTGGGGGGGAGGGTCCGTGGGACCGCCCCAGCCTTTGTCGTCGCTGGAGGGTCCGTGGGACCGCTCCAGCCTTCATCCGCCTTCGCTGGAGGGTCCGAGGGACCGCTCCAGCCTTCGTCGTCTGCTGGAGGGTCAGTGGGACCGCTCCAGCCTTCATCAGCTTCGTCTGCCTTCGCTTCAGCCATCTGTCTCCGCTGGAGGGTCCGAGGGACCGCTCCAGCCTTCATCCGCCTTCGCTGGAGGGTCCGAGGGGCCGCTCCAGCCTTCGTCGTCTGCTGGAGGGTCCGTGGGACCGCTCCAGCCTTCATCGGCTTCGTCTGTCTGGATCAAACTTTTCACTTGGGGTTACATGTTTGATTTTTGGGTGGGGGGAAATGTTACGGTTCGGTGTTGTCAGTGTTTTGTTTTTTGCGTGACTGTCATGTATTTCCTGCTTTACTTTGAAAATCTGTGTTATCTTAGTGTGTTCAGTTTATGTTTCCTTGTCTCGTCAGGTCTAATTTGCCCCAGCTGTGTTTCCCTCCTGTGGTCCATTCCCTAATTGCTCCTATGTATTTAAGCCTTGTGTTTCGGTATGTCATGGTCGCGATCTCCCCCCGTGTTGTAAATAGCTGTAAATGAGATTTGTCAATACTTTCGTTATGAGACACTTTCGTTTTGGGATTTTGGTGGAGAGCTTTAGTGGTGTTTTTTCGTGTGTTTTTCCCTTATTTTTATTTTCCTGCGTTGCACTCCGGTTGCCTAGGCCGGGGTGTAACAGACCGAGCTAAGATCCTCTGGGACTTCCAGATACAGACAGACAAAATGGTGGTGGCTAACCAACCGGACATAGTGGTGGTAGACAAACAGAAGAAGACGGCCGTAGTGACAGATGTAGCGGTTCCCAATGACAGCAACATCAAAAAGTAATGAGATGAGATAGATGAGATGAGATAGCCTTTATTTGTCAGTTGCAGGTCTTTTGCCCACAACCGAGATGACAGACCTTGCCGACCGTACATACAATACATACATCAAAAAGAAGGAACGTAAGAAGCTCGAGAAGTAGCAAGGGCTCAGAGAAGAGCTCAAGAAAATGTGGAGGGTGAAGGTAACAGTGGTAATCGGAGCACTAGGTGCTAGTGGCTAGTGTGGATACATATATATACATATACCACACTACATACTACATACATACATACATACATACATACATACATACATACATACATACTGCATATATATACACAGGTACAGGTGGGTAACAGGTATCTCCGAAAACGTAAGAGCACTTTTGCAAATATGTGATGTCTCGATAAATCGAGCAGACATTTGGAGTTTACACAGCTACATTCTCGCCTGAAAATATCTTAAAAGTTTATTTTGTGACCCAGAAAGAGTAATATTTCAAACTCCGCCACTCTGTGTTCCTCCGCCACTGCCTCGTTTTTTTGGATGAAATGGATTCTGGTATATTGCATTGCGTCATTTCGAGCTGATTGGAGACCAAAACAGCCAATCAGATTTTTTGGCATCCAAGTCTGTGATTGGCTGGTTTTGTGGCACAAATATAACTGTGTACAGAAAGAGTTGAATGCGCACGGGCAGAAATGTTGAGAGCGCAAACAACACAAGCGCAAATGCAAAAACTGTGCGAGAGGGGCTGCTATTGTGTGTGTGTGTGTGTATGGATAATAGCAAACACTGAAATACATTTTTTGCACGCAGCAATGAATTTTGTTCACTCAAATTTAGCTTTTCTTCGCTCAAAATAAATTTATCCTCAAAATGCAACACTTACACCTGCAAAGTTTTTTCTACATAAGCTCAATTTTTTTTTTTTACGTGAGCTCAGAATAGTGGCACAAAAACAACGCCATACAGTCCTATGAACAGCTAAGATACCGCACAAGACCCTCAAGCTTCCAGGCCCGCAGGCGCAAGCGGGGAATTTCTTTTCTTTTTTTTTTTTTGTACACACACACACACACACACACACACACACACACACACACACACACACACACACACACAGTGGAACCCCAACTTACGAAATTAATTCGTTATATATATATATATATATATATATATATATATATATATATACACACACGTATATGTATATTTGCTGTTGAAAATAATATGGTCTCTTCACTGAGATGAATCTATAGTATAAAAGATAATTACAGCTATTGTGACATTGCCCATTGCTTCGTAAAGCCCTGTTGAGAAGTCATCAGCCAATGAGCATCCCCTGGATAATTATCCTTTCTGGCTCCAATAATGACCATAAATTCCAAAGTAGAATCATGCTCCTATTCAGTATGTCCAGAAACTAACACTTAAACTCATGAGGTCATCAGGAAAGTGTTCACAGAGAACAGGAGTTAAAGGCCCCTTTCCTATCCTAGATGTGTGTATACACGTAGAAGTGTTTTTACAACCAGACATGAGGCTCCATTATCTTCATTAATGTGAATGCAGGTTTAAAGCAGTCTCATGTTGGCTTCATTTAAAAACAAAAACAAAAAAACAAACAAACCTGAAACTATATTTGTGTTTTACACTGTTCAGAGGTGAGTCCTAATTTATTTGAGTTATTTTAGTAACCAGTGGCATTAAAGAGTGTTAAAGATGTTAAAATAAGGGCCCTAATTTTGTCAGTTTGAGAACACAAAACCCTGTGGAAGATTACTGCTTGAACACTAGCATTACTATTGCTACTTCAATTCCTACTTGTACTTATAGAAGAATAAACAATTCAAAGTAATATTGAAGAAGAAATACTGTTGCTAAAAGCCAAACCCCCCCAAAACGATTGGGTCTATGCTGCGACGGCAACAAAACTGATATCTTTCCCCAAAACATATGCATAGCCAAAATGCAATTTATCTAACCCAACATGCAGCGATCAGATCTGTCAAAACTCAGAAATGATTATTCATTTTAGCAAACACCTTACATCACACCTCATTTTATGAGCAGACCTAATTTATTTGCTCGGGGAAAAAGACCCATTAACACGAAATGACCCACAGCCATCTGCCTGTGATTACAGCTTGGGAGAAACACTACAACAATGGTTGCTTGGGCATGGCAAGAAAGAAGGGAAGAGCCCAGCAATGATCCAGCACAACAATTACTGGAGACCCAAATCCCTCAAGTCAGCTGTTTGTAGAAGCGGAAAAAAAAAAAAACAGGCAAACCAGAGGCTGTGAGGGATCCAGAATGCAACTGAAGCCAACGAACACACTCCCAATCAGATCAGCTCCATGTGTGGTAGGCACTAACCAAAGCCATTTCTATACATATATTCAATCAAGGCCAGATTAAAGGGGAAAAAGGCTCCCAGAACAGCCAATTATCTGATTTTACAGTGCCAAGTGTTTCGAATCCAAAATCACCAATAGGTCTTTTGATGAGTCACATAAGTTTGATATTTGAACCATTCAGTGACCGCTGTACTTTATAGGGATTTTTCATACTGTAAGAGGCCGTTCCCATCCTGATGGAAATGTTTTATTACAGGATAAAGATCGCACACAAAAATGTTTCATTGATTGACATGAAACTCCAAACCATCCAAACAAACAATGACATATCCACCCAATAAATCCTGGGATCAAACATTAATATTATTAATATTTTTAAATGTTTTAACTTGTTTTTATGTTGCTGAAATTTCTGAAAAAGAACCATTTTCCCCATAACAACTTTGTAAAAAAATATATAGTTTTGATACCACATCCAATGGGTAAGGTGGAGCATCTTGGCAAAATTGATGGAATACATCAAATTTACAGGGCAGGTATAGATTAATAATTCTGCAGTAAGATATTATTGTGCACAACACATCACCACAAGTCTTTTCATCAGCATCATAGTTTATTTATATAGCACTTTAAAAACACACAAGGCTGACCAAAGTGCTGAACAACAGAAATATAAGAGATACAATAAGAATAATAAATATGATAAAATAATAACTATAGTAATAACAAAAAAATACGAGTAAATAAAAGTCAGTTACCCACTGAGTCAAAGGCCAGCGAATAAAAATACCTTTTTAATCTGGATTTAAAAACCAGCATTGATGTCGACTGCCTAATGTGAAGAGGAAGATTATTCCAAAGTTTTGGAGCCACAATAGAGAGCGCTCTGTCTCCTCTCAGTTTCAGCCGTGATTTGGGGACTACCTCAGCAAATCGGACAAATATACAGGTGCCAGACCATTTAAGTATTTAAAAACCAATAAAAGGACTTTAAAATGAATCCTAAATTCAATTGGAAGCCAGTGTAGGGAGGCCAGAACCAGAGTAATGTGCTCAAATTTCCTTCTACGAGTTAAAAACCATGCCGCAGCATTTTGTACTAGTTGCAGGCGTGTCAGAGTGCCCAGTCCAACCCCTATTAAAAGGGAGTTGCAATAATCCAAGCGTGAGGTTATACAAGCGTGGATAACAGTTTCCAAATCACGCCTTGAAAGAAAGGTTTGACCTTCGACAGACGAATGATGATTTAAGCACCCTATTCGCATGGCCATCAAAAGTAAGTGCAGAGTCAATTTTTACCCCAAGATTGGTAATCGAGTTCTTCAGGTGAGGGGTCATAGCAACAAGGTCAACATCAGGGGTATCAGAGGAACGATTTGGGCCGAACAGAATTGCTTCCGTTTTAGGTTCATTAAAATTTAAAAAGTTTACAGCCATCCATGACTTAACATCGCTAAAGCAATCAGGCAGGAGTCTTATTGGGGAGCTATCAGAATGACTGAAAGGCAATTAAAGCAGGCAATCATCAGCATATAGATGAAATGAGACTTTGTGTTTTCGAAAGATCGCACCCAGTATCAGGAGATATAACAAAAACAGTAATGGCCCAAAAATAGATTCCTGTGGTACACCCCATGGCTGAGGAGCCACAGAGGTAGTGATGTGTCGGTCGCGAACGAAACTGCTCTTAGAACTTTTGAAAGACTTTTGAAGTGAACAACGCGAACCTGCTCCTTAATGGGAGCCGTGGGTTGTTTTTTTTTTGTTTTTCTCTTCCTTTCTCTCACCCTCTCTCTCGCACTTTTTCCCGCTTCACTCCGCACACGAGCCTTGTGCTTTGTGCTGGGAAGATGGGGGAGGGGCGGTGCTTTGTCTCTAGGGGCCACCGTATATATTTATATATAAACATAAATAAAACCATGTTTTTTTTTACATTAGTAATTCCTTTTGTGCATAATGTTTTATTGCTGTTAATAATAAATTAATTAAAGCAACAAAACAACCTTAAGAGCCGGTTGGGAGCTGAAAGAGCCGGCTCTTTTTAGTGAGCCGAGCCGAAAGAGCCAGTTCTCTAAAAAGAGCTGGAAATCCCATCACTACACAGAGGACGATGACAAACCCAACTTAACACAGAAGCTCCTTTTTGAGAGATATGATTTTATCCACAAAAGTACCAAGCCAGAAATGCCCACACAATGCTGTAATCGAGAGATCAGTAGGTCGTAATCCACTGTGTCAAATGCAGCAGTCATATCCAGTAATATAAACACTACATGTTTACCACAGTCCATCGCTACCAGAATGCCGTGCATAACCTTTATGAGAGCTGTCTGTGTGCTGTGAAATGGCTTAAAGCTGGATTGAAAAATTTCAAACATTTGAGAGATATTTAGATAGTCCATCAACAATCTTTTCCAGGATCTTACTCAGAAAAGGAAGTTTAGAGATGGGTCTAAAGTCTGACATAACTGAAATATCTGAGCCTGGCTTCTTAAGTAAGGGATGAATAACTGCATTCTTAAACTCGCTTGGTACTTGACCTGATAAGAGGCTGGTATTGATTATGTTCAGAATATGTGGTCCAACAGTAGGAAACACCTTTTTGAGAAAATGGGAATGAACGACATCATTCGGAGAACCACACGGTTTAGCATTTAACACAAACTTCTCTAGTTCAGGTAGAGCAATTGGTTGGAAAGCAATAAGCAAACTTGAACAGGGAACATGCACAGCTGGGTCAACAGAAGATAAAGTGGAGGAGAAGATAAAGTTTCTTATCCCGAAAGAAATTAATAAACGTATTACACATAACCTCAGAATCAGAATCAGAATACTTTATTGATCCCTGGGGGAAATTATTTTTTGTTACAGTGCTCCATTTTAAACCAACATTAAGACAAGACAGACAATACGCTAACTAAGAATAGTACAATATATACATATATATACATACATACATACATAAGTCACTTATAAATAAATAGTTGGAAAAGAAACATGTGTAGCTGTAGCAGTAAACAGTGTGTTAAGTGGATGCGTTGTACAGGGAGATAGCCACAGGCAGGAATGATTTCCTGTGTCGTTCAGTGGTGCTTTTCGGTAATCTCAGTCTCTCACTGAACGAGCTCCTGTGACTGACCAACATGTCATGGAGTGGGTGGGAGGTGTTATCCAACATTGTCTTTATCTTGGACAGCATCCGCCTCTCCGACACCACCTTGAGGGAGTCCAGCTCCATCCCCACAACATTGCTGGCCTTACGGATCAGTTTATTAAGTCTGTTGGCATCTGCGACCCTCAGCCTGCTCACCCAGCATGCAACAGCATAGAGGATCGCACTGGCCACAACAGACCCATAGAAAATCCTCAGCATTTTCTGGCAGATGTTGAAGGACCTCAGTCGCCTCAAAAAATAGAGACGACTCTAGAGAAGACTGCAAAAGAACATTATCCTCTGCATTATACAAAACACGAGGGTTATGTGAATTAACAGCAATAAGTTGAGAAAAATAGGAGTTTTTGACAATCTTTACTGCCCTCTGATAAGCTTTCCAGCTTGTCTTAAGAGTTTCCAGAGAGACGTTTTGGATTATTTGTCATCTAGAGCGCTAGTGTGTTAGCACAATGTGCTATGCTAATATTAAAAATTGATTACATACCCAAATAAGCTTGAGATTCCTCCCCCCCAATATAAGCTCAAAAAAAAGAAAAAAAAGAAATACACAAACACACACACTCATATAATGGGGACCTAAGAAACATGCTCCCCACCGCTGCTGGCTTGCCTATTGTGGGAAATCTGGTTAGGGTAAAATAAATTCTTTAATTTGAAATTTAATTTGAGTTTGGTCAAATGTGACCAGAATGTAATAATGTGGTCACAGTGAAACAATACAAAAAGTGATATGGGGAACACTGGTCACTGAGAACAGAAAGCAGATGCTTGTTGCTGAGTGTCCTCTCTAAACTGTTTGGCCCCACAGTATGTTGTTGGAACAGTTACATGAACACAGAGGTTTAACGTGTTTACTGATAGATGTCATCCATCACCTAACAAAGTTATCAGTGACTAAACTGAAAAGCAAAGCGTGCATTTCTAAATTTATTGCCCTCTTATGCAGAGTACAGTTTATACAGAGCCTTTGGATTTTCCAATAAGTGAAAAGCATGATTTCTTTTATTTGTTTCTTGAAAATTAAGATCCAATAAACAGCGGCTGCCTTATTGTTGTTGACCTTGACACTTAAATGTACTTGCCTTGCTGGAGTGATGCTAAAGGTGAAACTCCAGGGTGTGGGTGTGCACTGTGACATCACTACTGGGTGTGTTAAGGTTGAAACTGTGAAGTAGAAAAGGTGCTGAAACTGTTTTCAGCCTGCTTAAAAGACTTTAAGCTTGTTACTTAGTTTCAGGGTCACTCCTAATGAACAATCAAGTAAAGCCAGAGGGAATTCCTTTTGGATGATTTTCATGTTATAAATGAGAAAGTCTGCATCACACAGCTTCTGACAGCCTCTTTGAGATAACAGAGATTTCAGTTTTATTTTTAACAGCACCATTTAATAGCAGTGCCAGAAACTGTCGAAGCCACCCTGGTAGAAGAGAGCTCGAGGCAACAAAGGAAAAGAAAAAACACTATCAGGTTTCAGAATATAATGTAATTAGTCTTCATTATTCCTATCAAGATAATGATTTCACCTTTTCCAAATTCAGTTCAGTTGTGACGCTTTAGGGCATTACAAGAATAGCTCAGTAACGTGCATGCATGTTAAAGCATCTTGCTGTGTTTGGAATGGTATATGTATGGAAATTTTGATGTTTCCAAATATGTGTATAATAATCATCAGTGAACAGAAGCTGCTAACTTAATAGCAGAACCTAAAATCACTGCTTTAAAAATGCCACTTAAACCAGTGAACCCCCCCGAAAAAGGGGATTGGCATAAAATAACTGATTTGAAGCAGCAGACAGGATTAAATGTCTTGATGCCTTGGTATGTCTGTAAGCAGACACACACCTCAGCACAGCCAAAAAAGGGACTTCCCCACAAATCCTGGAGGTAGAGTGTTCTCATACTTTAAATAAATGAGTACACATCATGCTGTCATGGAAAAAAGACAGAAACCCTATTAGCCAAGTGTTTTATATGTGTATTAACAAAAAATGCCCCAAAATAAAATGCTAAAATATATGTAAAAACTAATGAGATACACTATAGCTAAACACAGGAGAAACATAGCCTGATTGGTTTACATGTTTTAACTGCCAGCATGAAAATGGCAAAATAGGTCCAGTAACGAGCACTGAAGGCGATATGACTTATTCTACCACCTGTTTCCATATGTGATTTCAACCTCAGTGGGAAAATTAAGGTATGACTGATCATCATCAGATTATAACTACAATATTTATGAGACAACAATGAAGCCAGTAATGACAATTACATCTGTGGCTAATTGTAGATGATTTGTGGTTATATTGAAACATTAAAAATTGGAAAACCTGCTTGAGTCGTGGTTTAGTTTGGGAGTAGATATTTTGCATTAATAAATAAATGAATCACACTCTACACACTCACCTTCCTGATGTGAGGGGCCACTGCTAACAACTGTGTCAATGTAATAATATGTCATGTATAATGAAAGTTCAAAGGATATACACTACCAGTCCAACCTTCTTATTTTAAGTTTTTGTTTGTTTTCATGACTATTCACATTGTAGATTCTCACTGAAGGCATCAACTATGAATGGACACATATGAAATTATGTAGTAAACAAAAAAGTGCGAAATAAATCAAAACACATTTTATATTTTACATTCTTCAAAATAGCCACCCTTATCTTTGATTACTGCTTTGCACACTCTTAGCATGTGCTTCATGAGGTCGTCACCTAAAATGGTTTTCCAATGGTGTTGAAGAAGTTCCCAGAGATGCTGAGCACTTTTTGGCCCTTTTGCCTTTACACTGCAGCCCATCTCAACCCAAACCCTTCCACCACGCTCCTTCTTGTTCACATAGCCGTTACACACCCTGGAGGTGTGTTCGGCGTCATTGTCCTGTTGAAAAATAAATGATGGTGCAACTAAATGCAAACCAGATGGGATGGCACGTTGCTGCAGGATGCTGTGGTAGCCATGCTGGTTCAGTGCACCTTCAGTTTTGAATACATCTCCAACAGCGTCACCAGCAAAGCACCCCCACACCATCACCTCCTCCTCCATGCTTCACGGTGGGAACTATGGATGTAGGGAACATTCATTGACCTTTTCTACCTCGCACAAAGAGATGACGGGTGGAACAAAAGATCTCAAATTTCGACTCTTCAGACCAAAGCACAGATTCCCACTGGTCTAATGTCCATTCCTTCTGTTTCTTGGCCCAAACAAATCTCTTCTGCTGGTTGCTTTTCCTTAGTAGTGGTCTTAGCAGCTATTTGACCATAAAGGCCTGATTCGTGAATTCTCCTCTGTGAAACTCTGTCTAATCAGAGGTGCTGTTGCGATTTCTGAGGCTGATGACTCAGATGAATTTATCCTCAGCAGCAGAGGTGACTCTTGGCCGTCCTTTCCTAGAGCAGTCCTCACGTGAGCCACCTTGACTGACCTTCAGTTCTTAAAGTAATGATGGACTCTCGTCTGTCTTTACTTAGCTGACAGAATTCATTGTTATGGCAAGAACCAAACAGTTGTCAAATAAGACTGTCAGATGTGTAATTCCACAAAGAACCCTGACAAGGCACACCTGTGAAGTGAAAACCATTTCAGGTGACTACATCATGAAAGTTATTTAGAGAAGGCCAAGGCTTTGCAGCGCTGTCAACAAAGGAAAGGGTGGCTGCTTTTAGGAATCTAAAATATAAGACACATTTAGAGCTATTTATCTATTTTTTCTTTGCTACATAATTCCATATATCTTGCTTCATATATCTGATGTCTTCAGTATGTATGTACAATGTAGAAAGTAGTAAAAATAAAGAAAAAACAATTGAGAAGTCGTGTCCAAACTTTTGACTGGTAGTGTACATTAGATATTGCTGGGTTTTTTTGAAGGTGTTATAGGTACATAAAAACCGAAAAAGGACAATTTTAGTCTGTTGGTAGGTGTTTGCTAGGCAAATTGATGATTTTCTATACAATATATCTTGTATATTCAAGAACCTTCAGTGGCTTAAGATGGACCAATTTTGTTGCTAAGCTCCTGATAATGTAGGACATCGATGTCAAACTCATTTTACATCGTGGGCTACATACAACATATTTTTGACCTTAAGTGGGCTGGACCAGTGAAACTCTCCTTTCCCCCCTTATTTCTAAACCAGCATTTCTATAGTAGATAGTGAAAAAACAGAACTTTTCTCTCATTTAACATCTGTTACTAAACTACTATGATGTAGTGTGAATTATGAAAATACAATTTAAAGTCCAAATTCTATGGCTTCCACATTGATTTCTTTCATTTTTTTGCAAAGATATCCTGTAATATAGGGTGCAGACACATTTTGATTTCTTCCCATTGATGTACAGCAGGGGTGGGGAACTCCAGGCCTCAAGAGCCGGTGTCCTGAGGCCTGGATTTAGATCTCATCCTGGGTCAACACACCTGAAGCAAATGATTAGTTCATTACCAAGCCTCTGGAGAACCTCAAGACACGTAGAGGAGGTCATTTAGCCATTTAAATAAGCTGTGTTGGATCAAGGACACATCTAATACCTACAGGACACCGGCCCTCGAGGCCTGAAGTTCGATACCCTTGATCTACAGTTATGAACAAGAAGTGAATATTCTAGCTAGAGCAGGGCGATATGGCCAAAAATATTTATCACGATATATATTTGAAAATTTGCGATAACGATATAACTGACGATATAATTGATGCAAGACAAAATACAACTCCACAACATTACTAGTGCAAAAAGACAACCTTCCTTTTATTTTCACTTAAACAAGAAGCTGGTTTTTATGTACATTAAAGCTATATAAAAATTTAACAGTGCGAATACAAATTCCTTGCTGAAAGTTTAACCAAAAGGCATTTCCAGTAGAAATGGGCTGACATATCCTGAGCATAACCATGTATAATATCCACTGAAGTTAAAAAGAGGTGCTTTGCAACATTAAACTGCAGTGTGCAGTACGTATTTTTCGGACCATAAGGTGCACGGGATTATAAGGCACATTAAGCGAAACAAGGCAGTCAGATAAATCAAACTTTATTAAACTCATTCTTCTTGCTTCCTCCACTTCTGTACCATTGATTCATTAATGTTGAATTCTCTGGCAGCTGCTCTATTCCCATGTTGTTGCAGTATATTAATGACTAACCTCGTATTGTGGATGGATTATCTCAGTTGTTATGGATTATCTCAGTTTTCTCCTGACTGAAGTTTGGTCCGTTTACAGCATCCTGCCATGCGATTGCATTTGTCTCTAACTATCAGGCACGTTAACTTTTATAAGTGGAAAAGTGTTAGTGTTCGTCCTCCAGCTTCACTGTTTATGTCATGCTAACATAGCTGTGTCGCTAGCGATCACGTAGCACATCATTATATAGCAGCTAGCCCAACTTCAGTAACCCTACAAACGTCACTGCTGTTTAGTTTCCCGTCTTCATTTATGTTGGAAGTGATAGCAGAGCTGTACGTTTGAATTTATTCAGAAATCTCTCAGTCAGAACATGCTATATCATGCTTGGGTAACTAGCGAAACTAGCGAGCTAACTTCCGCTAGCTTCCTGCTAACTTCTAACTCCGTTAAATGTAATAAATTTTGTTTTCATGGATGCCTGGAAGTTAAACTTCATAGTTACACCTGGTAAAGCAGCAATGCTGATCGTTTTATTAAAGATGAAAGAATTTAGACAGTTTTTAAACTCTCAGTGATGCTGCAGTGTTCGTTTGACCTGAAGTTACGGAGTTTAGGACCCAGATTACTCCCAGATTTAAGAGCATCTTAGTCCGACAAATACGACAATAACGACGGCCGCTTGCATGTTCTGCAAAAAAATGTGCTTTGTCGTGTATCTGACGGACAAACACCAAACCAGTTCCACATCACTGAAGTTGCACCATTTTTACAAACCAATTCTGGTTCATTTGTTTCACTCAACAATCGGCCATGTGCGTATGAAAACAAAGGCACTGCGCATGCGCGTTTTACTCCCATTCTATCGCGATATTTCATTTTCCTATCGTTGCCTAACATTATACCGGTATTACCGTGAACGGTATAATATGGCCCAGCCCTAATCCTAACTGTATTAAAAATCAAACTATTTATTTGAGGTATTCATATTTTAAATCAGTGTTCTTAAAGGGTTTGTGCAAAAATTCTTGCTGGGATAGTACTCCACTTTGTAGCTACTCGACTAGTTTTTTGATGTTATCCATTATATTCTTTTAGAGGTTTCTCTTTATATCTAAGGCAGATCACATTCCACAAACTCAACAAAAAATACTGCAATGGCCATCTTTGTTTCTGTAATTTAATTATAAATTGCAAAAGAAATCGTGGAAAAAAACAAATAACCAAAAAAAGTAACGTCAAGGGCCAAATTGCATTATTTTTTGCATGAATTTGTGGGCCGGAAGTAGGGGTGGTGTGGGCAAGAGGTTTGAGACCCCTGACGTACACTGACACCATTATATGCATAGGACATCATGCCAGCAGTACAGAATATGTGGATATGATATCTTACAATCTAAAGTGACATTTCCCCCTTTTTTCCACTGCCCCCTCAAACTGATGGCTGTATATGAGGATAGTTTTACATTGTTTGACATTCTCCTAATCCTTTTGAAATGCTCCACGTCTGAGAAGCTGTGGGTACCTACCTGAGCTGCAGTCTTACTAACACACACCTTGGCAGTGCAGAACAAGCGTCCATTCTCCTTCTCTGCAGACCATGAAGTAAATACATGAGTGGTGTAACAGAAACGCTTTAGATGATGAATTGCTGCAAGTTCATTGGTTAGACTCTGACTTCATGTCTGAGTGAATGACATTTCCTAAGAGCTAAGCTTTTCAGCTTGCAATGGGCTTTACAATAGCCACCCACAAATGCCACTTGAAACCCAAGCCAACAGTTTCCATCAAACAAGCTGCCCAATCCTTACCCTACTTCTTGGTTAAAATGTCGTGTGAAAAAGTTTTTGCCTCCCTTCCTGATTTTCTATATTTTTTGTATGTTTGTCACACTTAAATGCTTCAGATCCTCAAACAAATTTAAATATTAGACAACGATAACATAAAATGTTTACTTGTGAAATAAAAGTGTTTATTATTAACAGGGGGAAAAAAACCAAACCTATATGAACCTGTGTGAAAAGTGATTGCCCCCTAAACCAAATAACTGGTTGGGCCTCCCTTAGCAACAATAACTGCAATCAAGTGTGTGATAACTGGCAAAGAGTCTTTTACAGCTGTGGAGGAATTTTGTAATCATTTTTTCCACACAGGGTCTTGTAGTTTTGGATTTCCCCCCCTTAATAAACATTAACATCTTCATTTAGAAACTGCATTTTGTGTTTACTTGTGTTATCTTTGTCTAATATATAGGTTTTTTTGATGATCTTAAACAGTTAAGAGTGTAAACATAAACAAAAATAGGAAATCAGGAAGGTGGCACACACTTTTTCACACCACTGTATGATTGTCTTTATAAAAGGTAAAGCCTAACAGCTCCATTACATCATAACTGTCATAACTAATCACAACTAATGTCAAAACTTACTGTATCTGTATAGAGTAATTCTCAATTCATATACTGCACAATGTGGCTTTTTCTTTAACTTTACAAGCTGTCAATTTGAAGAAGTCCTACATGAACAAGTAGATAGAGGCATGTGAAAAAGAAAGCTTTCACTTCAACACTGCATATAGTCCTGTGAAAACAAATTACTATTGCTTCCATGAGAATTAAGAGGGTAAGTAGCTTCTCAGTGCTGCTAATCGTATAAATTTGATTAATGGATGGTCAAAGATTGTGACCACCTCTATAAAAGAGATTTTTAGAGTTTTCTGGTCTAGTGTATTCAGGTGTGTATTGCACAATGCCTACAAGGAAAAACATCAGCAGTAATCCTAAAGAAGCAATTGTGTCTGCTCATCAATCAGTCAGTGAATTTGTGAGGGGTTAAAAAGCCATTTCTAAAAAGAAGATGATGGTGATGATCATTCAACAGTGGGAAAGATTATTGATGAGTGGGAAACTTTCAAAACGGTGTTCAATCTTCCCAGGAGATGATCTTCCAGCAAATTCACCCAAAGGTCAGACCATCTTGTGCTCAGACATATTGCAGAAACCCACATCTTCAAGCTTTACAGGCCTCAGTAAGTGTTTTAAATATTAAAGTTCATGACAGTAAAATTTGAAAAAGACTGAACAAGTATGGATTGTTTGGAAGTGTTGCTTAGAGAAAGACTCTTCTCCCATAAAAGAAAAGTGGATCAGATTATGTTATTTTAAGATTAGGTTTATAAATTTGCATCTAATGTCGTTTGGGCATAGGAGAGAAAAGTGGAAATGCCTGGCCATAATACACAGCCCCTCATTTGTTGAAAACCAAGCAGGATCTCATACCAACTACCAAGCACAATGGCGGAGGGGTGGTAGTTTGGCTTCTTTCCAGTCAGTGAGTCAATCAGGATCTTCTCTGTATTTTAGAGTCAAACATGAAGCTATGCATGACTCTGTCCAACATATTTTTATATATATTAGAATAGAATAGCCTTTATTGTCATTGTACAGAGTACAACGAAATTGGAGTGCCACTCCCTTGGTGCAAGTTTCAATAATAAATATAATGTAAAATATAAAAAGTACAAAAAAACAATCGTAAGTACTCAGACAATAGTATGTACAATATATACAGGATAGCAGCATTAATATAAGGACAGTATGAACAGCAGCATAATATAATGACAGTGACGGTATGGAATAGGTTCAAATTGTCTTTGTGCTTATTTACTACGGTGATAGCTCTGGGAAAGAAGCTATCCTTGAATCTGTTTGTCCTGGTTTTATGTGACCTGTACCGTCGGCCTGACGGTAATAGTTCAAACAGTTGATTGCTGGGGTGAGAGTGGTCCTTGATGATATTGCCAGCTCTGCTGAGGTACCGAGAGTTTGCAGTGACCTCCAGGCTGGGCAAAGAGCAGCCAGTGATCTTCTGGGCTGTGTTGATGACCCTCTGCAGTACTTTCCTGTCTGCAGCTGAGCACCCTGCATACCATGATGTTATGCCGTACGTTAGGATGCTCTCTATGCTCTCTATTATTTGAAACTGATCCACCAAATCTACAACAGAATGGCTGAAAAGAAGAAACATGGTGTTGTACTTGCCCAAGTACAGACCTCAACTTAATTGAAATGTCATGGCAGGTTCTTAAGAGAACTGTGTATAAACGATCACACAAAAATATCACTGAACTAAAGCAATGTTGTAAAGAAGAGTGCCAAAATTCCTCCACAACAATGTGAGTGACTCATGAAGTCACATAGAAAACAATCACTTGAGGTTATTGCTGCTAAAGGTGTTACTGTCTTGATATTAACATTGCATTTTGCAGTTTTTAGTTTTTTAACCATAGTTTCCTTAACCAAATCTGATGAACCAGATTAGGCATTTTCATATATAACTTGAACAGCAATGCGTATAGACTCGTAATTAGACCTGTAATTGAGTATAATGTATACTTCTATACTGTTTATTTTTGAAAATATTAAGTGAAAAAACAACATCTTGGACATGCACTCTGTCCTCATAATTAAATAACTGAATTAATGTACACTGCTTTGTTACTGGAAAATCAGTTTAGTGTTCTAAAATTCTGAACAAGCCTCCCTTTTCAGGCACAAACTGCTTTTCCTTACGTCAGATTTGATAGAAGATGCTGGGTCATGGTCTTGACTACAAATCTCTACCAAGTCTCACACAAAAGTGCAGTGAAACACAATCTTTACTGTAAAGCAGCCCGTACTGTGTTTGTGTGTACATCTGCTTTATTTGTGCGCATGTCTACATGTTCAGACAGCTTGAATCCAAAGTGCCATAGTTCATGTCAGTCAAGGTGGGTGTTTATGGCTGTAATGGAACACAGTGGCTCGTGCTTTCAGTGAAGAGAAAGGCGGGTGGATACACGTCCCATGCATTTAGTATTACTTGTATGCGTATACTATACTAATTCTCCTTTAAATGATTTACAGTCACGTAGACAATGGCTGAAAAGGTAGATCATTATTTTATTTAAAGTGGTACCTGAATGGCTTTAGACATTAACGTTAGAAACCTTACCCCAGTCTACCAGTAGACAAATAATATTTCACTGTCCCTCTGAGTGCAGTCTAACACACCCTGTCAGATATTTCATCTCTTGTAGACTATGACATCATTGCTGAATGAATAATGAATAAAGTAGGCAAGATGGAGACAGACACACCAGTTCAGAAAAGTATTAGTGCTTAGTTTGAATAAATGTTAAATATGATTCCATTTTTCTGCATTATGTTTCTATATGGAATTCTACCCCTTTTACTGACAGGTCTTCTCCAAGAAGCCAAGTCACAGTAAAATTACAATATTTGACATAATTATAATACAAAGACAACCAAAAAAATACTGAAAAAAAACCAGCCCTCAATTTAAGGTGCCTGCTGATAAAATGTAAATGAAACAGAAGCATTTCCACTGTTGATCTAAATAAGAGTGCTAAATAATAATAATGTGTCAACCTCATTTACATATAGATTTTTTGTATCTTTAAGTCAGTTTCATTATTTACCATAATGACAAGGATACCTACATTTTTAAATGTATCAACGATATGTTAATTAGATTAATTACTCCATGTTTCACTAATTTTCTAAAGTAAGCTACAAGTGAACAACACGAATAACTTCAATTTTATAGTAACAATGTTAAAGGTGTACTAATGAACACAGTGCACAGTTATGACCCAGACCTTTAGCTGCAAGACTTTTGTACACAGTAGTGGTTGCCGTTGAGCACAACAGTAAGTTGGTGATCATAGTATGGCATGTAGCCACTAATATGTCTGAGTGAAGCAGCTGGTGGAGACCAAAACAGAGCTAAAAATTACACAAAGTGATGTTCAATTCAATTATAAAAATCTATTAATGCCTATTTTAATATCCTCAGAGGTTTATTACAGTACTGTCTCTTTGTGCAGATGTTAACCAAAGCAGACAGACCTTGGTAGGTATTATTTTTTATCCCTCAGCCCTGAAAGTTTGATTTGGGTATTGATGTCACCCTGCCATGTGGGAGGGCAGCCGGGCAGTCAGTGTGGACACACAACTTCGTGAACACGATAACTCACAAAAAGAGGCCAAGAAGCATTTTCAAATTGATATCATTGGTGCATCTATAATAATTTTCAGATAAGTTTGAATCTCAGTGACCTTGAGGTCAGAGGTCCAGTTTTTGGAAAATCTTGTAAATACAATGACTCAAGAAACAAAACAGCTTGGATTGGTAGCACTGACGACCACCAGTGTTTTTTGCATTTTAAAACCCACTCATGTTATATAATTTTTTAGTTACATACCACTAATTTATATATTGAACATTTGAGAAATATTTGTTTATTTGATCATCCTGTAAAAAATGGTTTGTTTGTTTTTTACATATTGCACTAAATTGTTGTGACTATTTGTGACTTGTTCAAAAATGTACAATAAAATGGGGGCGGGAGGACTATTTATACACAGAGGGTATGATTGAGGAAGGACAAAAAGGAAGGGAATAGGACAGATGAAAGTAATCACAAATGCAAGGATAAACTGTTGTTACTGAAACAAAGAGACGTGAAACATGAAAATAAATACTAAATCTGAGTTTGAGCTTCTTACTTAAGCCCATCTGTTCCTCCCTCTCTTCTGTTTTAAAATAAAGTCAAAATGACAGCAAGCAAAAACACAGAAGACTGGTTATGACATTAACACAAAAGCATAATCATTAATAATTAAACAAAAATCTAAAAAGTCCAACTCAAAGCCCTTTGACCATGACCACATCTTCCATGGAACATCGGCTTTCATATTCTGACTGTAAAAGATACACAGTTAAAGTGGTGGAGCGGCTACACAATCCAAATGATTGGAGGGTCAAGTGTTTTGTTAATCACGAATCTCCATTTGCAGTTCTGGAACAAACATCTTTATCTTGCTTATTATATAAACCTAAATAAATAGGAAAAACTCAGTTGTTGAAAAATGTATGCATGTACTAATGCATTCTTCTTCAGCACATTCCCTGGTTCTTTTCATACAAGTCTGGTTTTGTGTGGGCCTATGGGATTTTTGAAAGGAGAAACAAATAAGTGGAGGTATGTGCAAACAGAAGACACTATTGTCTGCAGCTGGTTGCAGAGTGCAGAATCTTGTTAACCTTTGGAATCTGGCTCTATGTCAGGCTGGTAGGGACACAAGTGTTGCCACCTGCCGCTGATGTGGAAAGGAAGGAATGTGGCTAACCTTGTGTTGTATATGTTTAATCTATTTAAATTTATAATATTTAAATAATTACAATTATATAATAATTAAATTATTATTATTATTATCTATCATTATTACATTTTTCTAATTTTGTTTTTAGTTATTTTATTTTATTTTACTTTGTTCTATCCTATATCCATTGGGAAATTGGAGTACAGTAAGTTAATGCAACTTGAAGCATCCTCTGTCGTGGTCGAATTCTATATGCAAAAATAGGTATTCCAGCCAGTCAGCAAAAGCCTATTTGCGTCTATGGTTTAACCAGTCTGTACTAAAATCCTGAGAGGGATCCAGTTTTCTTTTTACAAGGTAAATGGATACTGCTTATGTCACACACATGCTACACATATCCCCAACTCGGTGACAAACAATACATCTGCTCCATGGAATCTGGGGAAAAGGCCATATATGCATACTGGTTATATACTAGGGGTGCAACGATACACAAAATTCACGGTTCGGTTCGATATTTTGGTGTCACGGTTTGATATTTTTTCGATACAAAAAAATGTTCATGCTTTTTTCATTTGTCATTTATTAAAATTTGAAATATATATTTTAACTCAAAAGGACAGTTTTTAAATTTAATGTTGCTGAAACAACAAAGGGATAAAATAATAAATCTGATCGAGAAATCACTCATCTTTGGAAAAAGAGAGTTTATTACAGAGAAATGGCTCTTTCCAAAATAAAAGCTATACTATACGCTTCTTCTGGGCTATATTCTCAGCAGCATATTAAACATATCAGGTCCCCATAAGGAGAATCATGTGCTAACGGCTGTCTACATGACTCGGGTAAAGTTTGTAACATGCGTGCTTGTTGTTTTTGTCTGCCTCCACTTGTCTTTGCATGATGTCGGCGTAAATGTGCAGTCATATTCGTTGCGTTCCCACTAGTGCTGTCAGCGTTAATCTGAAATGACATTAACGCCACAACACGGCAAATCTCCGTTAATGAGCTACCGCGGATCGTCCCGTGCGCGGGGCTAGACGGCCAACACGTTAACGAGCTAACTGCGCTAACGCACTAGTTCCCACCAATGTAATTGAGCATTGCGTGGCACATCCGACATACTGTTTTACTTTTGTCCATGACGCGCTTACCTTCAGGGTCATACGTCACATGAAAACCAAAATAGTTCCAAACGCCAGATCTGAATGAGGGTGGGGGAGGTTCAATTTGCCATGTTGCAAGGAGAGCTTAACTTCTGTCTCGCTAGCTTGCCCTGCGCTCAGTGAATCTGCGTTCGACTACTCCGCCTAGGCTGCACTGTCGAGCGCAGATCCACTGAGCGCTCAATACAGACAGCATCGTCAGAAAGAAAGTCGATAAAATAAATCAAAAATTTTGTATTGTTCGATACATATGCGTACCGAAACGAAAGCACTGTATCGAACGGTTCAATATCGATACGAGTATCGTTGCACCCCTATTATATACCTATGGTGATGTCTTGGTGAGTATCAGGGTCAGCTGTTCTGTCTGGAGCAATACCTGTAAAATAAAACATGTAAGGTGAAGAGATAGTCACTTCACTCAGAGAACCTAGGTTACAGTATAACCCACCAATATATATTTTCTAGTCTGGTAGAATTTCATGGTCTGCTGCGTTAAAACCAGTCCGAGTGCCTGCCCCCCCAGAGGAGGGGCAGTTTTTCAGTTACACTCAAGCACTGAGGCACGCTCATTTTATCACTGACTGACCTGAAACAACCCTAAGCTGATGTAATTGCTCACCAGCCTAAAAACAAGACCAATTCTCTTACACAGTGGTTGCTCCCTTGTACTCTTAGATTTGTTGCTTTCATTTTGATACAGCGTCAGTTCCCCTTATAAACTTTCTTTGGCCCAGTGCCAGACACTCTCGATGTGCCCTCAAATGGCCCCTGGCACGGCACAACCGGCTCATCCCAAAGCTGCAGGTGTTCCCACTGGCTGGCCACGTCCTCACCCCCTACTGCCTATAAATGGGCAATTGCCAGAGGATTCACACGCCCAGGGGGCCTGTATCAGAGTGGTTGCACTTGGGCCAGAAATTGGATTCTGGGAGGGAAGCTCTTTATCGTGAGGCCAAAAGCATAAAACTGTAGCATTGTAGTCATCTGATAACAATGACACAACAGAATCAATCGACATCAGGAGCAACTTAGACACAGCTGCAGCTACTGGCCACAATGACACAGCATGGCACTTCGGAGGGGACATTTTCCCCTCTCAAGAGAGTTTTATCCAGATGTCTCTGAATATGTTGTTGCACTTGATATTTTTTGTAACTTTAGACTTTTCAAGCTTTACAGTTAAAGGGAACAAACGGGTAATTGGAAACATTTTTTTTTTTCTTAAAAAGCAAGCAAACCAAAAAACCAAAAACAGAAGCAGTACCTGCCGGGCATGGTGGCAGAAACCCTCAAAGTGTACTAAGAGAAGTATCCAAATTGAGACCATCCTAAGCAGCAGTCTGTATTAATTGCAGTAATCAGTAATTTAGTCTGAAAAAATATGATTGCTGAACTTAAGTTGGATGACTCGTGTCATTCTCTGTGAGTCCATGTATGTACATATATGTGTAATATGCATGACGATGCCAAGGCTTAGGTAGGATACCAAATTACAGTTGGCAGAGACCCCGTTCTGTAACGGTTGATGTGCCATCTTGATTTAAAAATGGAGACCCCACTAAACCACAAACAGCTTCAGTGATGTACTGGCTGGCAGGCGCAGCTTGGACCCCAGTGTGCCATTGATCATCATTATTTCTCTGTTTTTCTTCCAGTTTCCACTTAGTCTCCTGCATAGAGGAGCACAATACACTGATGGATCAGTGTTGTCTCAGTTTGACAGAATTACAGCCGCAAATGAGGCCATGAATTTCAAAAAGAAAAATTCTGCTGTAATTGAATAGCTTTAACAGACACATGACTGATGGTACAGTACATTTAGCATGGTCAGCATTTGTCTATCTGTGTTTTATATAAGATAATTATGGAGATGAGTCAGGATAGAGTTCCCATGACTCAGAATTTCCAGACTGGCTGTATATGGTAAAAAGAAAAAAAAAGAAAGGAAAAAAAGGAAGAAAATCCCATTCCAGATGGGGCCTCTAATGTGGTCTAAGCTGTTCAGAGATAAGTGGTTAAAATATGAGTGTAATCTGGAATCACATTAATGGGTCACACACAAGACTTTTAGCTCACAAGCTGACTGGTATTTACAAAGCATTCGCATATCTTATTGACTCTCCAAAGTGCTTTTACAAAATGAGCCATCTTTACAGGGGTGTGTTTTCAGCCTTTTTTCCCCACCTTATTTTCCTTCAGAACAAAATACTGACTTCAGGACAGTTGATGATTAAAGTTTGGGGCTTGGCCTGTTTGATTAGTAGTTTTTTACTTTGTCTTACATAGCACTAATTAGCAAGCCTCTTTGTCTCAGTTTTGAATGAAACTTGCTAACGAAGCTAACACTAACATGCTAGTGGCCAAAACGCTAATGCTGATGCTTCAAAATACAGCGTTCAGATGATTATGTCCATCATACATATATTAGACTCTTTGTTCTGTTTCCAATGCATATAAAGCATGGCTGTAGCTTACCGGTAGGTGTTTAAAAGCCTTCATACTTCATTCTTTAGCTTCAGGTAATACTGAACAAACCAAATCAGGGTCATTATTTGAGTCACACAGCGGTATGATCCAGGTAGGGTTCATGGGTTAGCATTAGCAGCCTGCTTGCTTGCCTCTCAGTTTTGTGGACTCAGTTTATGTGGCTTGGTTTACTGATTGTTCTGATGTCGTAGTACTTCTTGTGTGTTGTTAATGACACAGCTTATTTTGCAATTGTACTTAACTTCTGAATGTATGTGAAGACTGAACCAGAGGCTAGATTTTATATCCACAGAAATATTTGAAAACACTAGCTAACTGAACACAACTAGATTAGGTTCATTTAATAAATTACTCCTACTTAAATTGTCACCCATTGAAAGACTAATGGAGTGGTGAGTAGGTGATGGAGAGAGGTGAGTAATTCACACTCTCAGCTCCCAAATACAGACCGGGCAGGGACTGATGCCAATACTGATTGTTAGGATGTGTAAAATCCTGGTTCATTTATACAGTACATGCACAGGGGCCATAACAGACTCATTACTTTTCAGCAGTGCTAATTAAAAACCAATGGAATTGCTCTGATTATGTCACACATGATGCTCGGTCAGGACTAGTTTGTATTACATGCACGTACCCTTGCATGTAATTTCTCAACATGCAGGGTTAATTTTTCAACATTTATTCGTTTGGGGATATTTTAGTCGATAAGACAGTCTTTAAGCCTCGCCAAGTGGCTTTGCTGATACATACCGAAACTAAAAAAAATGAACTTTTGACACCAACCAGCACTGCTTGCTGATGTATAATCTCATATGTGTTACAGGCAGTGCTGACAGTATTGTAAACAAAGAAGTTTGGGCTGCTTTACTGGACTCTAACAGTAATTTTTCCAGTTCCATTGAACTATAAAAGAACATTTTTATTTGTGTCCTATAAGATCAACATATATGTGAGAGACCAAATAATCTATTTGTTGGACTTTACCGCAAACAGAGCCTGATATAATCAATGTCAATATGCTTACTGATGGCTAAGCTGATCCTCACTTGTTAAACTGATATATCAACCCCATTTATGTGATGGATGGATGGATGGATGATGGACAGATAGATAGTTTAATAAGTTTTGCGTGAAACAAAAATGGAACCACTTCTTAGTTTTGGCATTTAAAGAAAAGCTGATGAGGACCACAAGTGAAAAGGAGTGAAAGTGGAGATCTGGACAGCATCGATAGCCCACAAAATGAACCCAACTTCTCCTTAGACAGTGATGTAAACCAGAGCTCTCATACTGTAAAATCACTGAGAGTTATAGCATATCACCGACCTCCCAAGAACACAGACTTTGAGCCCTTTTGGAGAAGAATACCATACTGATGCATTTATTCATTTGCGCTTGTAGCCGTGCAATTTCACGTTTCACTTTTTGTGCCACAAAAAGAAAACAAAAATGCAGAAACAGCAGATGTGAAGAACCTTAAATCCAGCTAGACATTTCATCTAGCTAGTAAAGTTTCATCTAAATTTAAATGTTTTTCTATCCTCTATTGTTGCAATGTTTTAAGAGATGTCACAGAAAAACGGCTATAGATATTTAAAAAAAATATGTATATTAGTTTGAAAATAATTATGAAATGCAAGCCAGAAGGGTGTATGACATGGGAAACCAGACTTCAACACAGCCAGGCTTTCTTTGCATTAGCTGTTTTATTTTTTAAAAAGGGCATAAAACCATCAGTCATATGAGTCTTCTGCACAAATTAAGCTCTATTCATGCCACCTACTCATATCAGAGATGTTATGAGATGATGACAATAAAATGGTGATAAAAATTTATAAAGAGCATAAAAATTTAACAGTAAAATACAACACTCTTGCAAATAAGACAAGAGATTAATGCTGCAGAAAATGGCAAATGTTGAGTTTTTTCACTAAGTGTGCTCCCAGTGCTACTGGTTATTTTTAACATGACAGCTGCAGATTAAAGCTTGGAAAATTTAAACTCGAGCCATTTAAACATTGAAGGTTATTTTCCCAAGTCGAATAAAGGAGATGTGGAAATCACTTCAGTTTGGCAGAATGAAGTGAAATTACTTTTGCTGATTGAACAGTTATTCTTGGTGTACTGGGTTCTAGTAGCTGCACTTCCATCAGTTTAAGAGAGACATAATAACATTTTCTGCATCACTAAATGAATACATGCAGACACCTGTGACAATGTTACATGTGCTGCTGTGATGCTAGTAACAACTTGCAGGTATAAAATGTATTAATCCCTATAGAGAATCTATTTTGCACTTAAAATATGCTGTAATAGAGAATGGAAGCATCAAATAGAATAGCCCTTTATAGTCATTGTACAACAAAATTATGGAATTGAAATAAAAGAATTAGGGAAAATGTGGTGTGTCTAACTGATTTAAAGAACCTGCACCCAACCTGACTATGTTCAATAAATATAAGTTTAATCAGGTAAAAAGAGATTGCTAACCCATTGTTCTGTCTTTGTACTACACTGCCTGCACCTCTGTACACCCCTGCCAATAATTTTAGGTTAGAAAAGAGAATAATAAAATCCTAATTTTACAGAATATTTGTGAAGTTTAAAAGTAAAAGTTTCATTCAAACATTCGAAAATGAACTAGAAATATCAACATCATAAAATCAAGAATATTCTTGAAATCAGCCGTGTATCTATGTATGTTTAGTTTATAAAACTCAAAACAGCAGCCAAGAGATCAAATGTACAAACAAGTAAAGCTAAAAAAAAAAAAAAAAAAAGAGAGAACATTTTCAAACCGATTACCAGGATTCAGTAACCACATTGTGGTGTCAGTGTGTCAATACATGCTGAAGTAGTAAATATAAGAGGGGGGTAGCATATTCATAAAATCTTATTTTATGTAACAAGTTAAAACCTTAAAATTGTTTCACAGTTGGGCATTGTCTGTACTACTGCTTTTAATACACCTTTGCGTTTGAGCTCTTCTGGCCATTCAACTCAGTTGTGGATGCCTTAGCTTCTAACTTGTACTTCTACACTTTTTCTATAAACAACTCTAGGTCACAAGTGACGACACTAAAATAATAGATAGGTTCTGCTTCAAAAGCGATGACACTTGCGGCTTACAGTACGCCTTGGATTAGATTCTGCAGGGGAAACTGGAGAAAAAAGGTTTATTTTGAGAAATACTCAGCTTGGCCACAACTGTCCTTTGTGGTAAATGTGTGAAAGAGTATCTGAATGGTAGTTTCAGGGTATTTAAAGAGAGACTCAAAGTCTACTTCAGTGGTGTCATCATTGGCAAGCACAGAAGCACCAGTGAATAGAGAACAGTGAATAACAGGATTTCTGTGGTCTATCTGTTCATGGCATTCTGCTAAATGTGTTGCAAGCTAACACGCTGATCTGGAAAACTGGTTGAGTCATTCTCCTGTATTGTTAATGTACCTTGCTGTGCAGCTGCCTAATATAGAAGGATGAGCATGAGGAATCTGCATCTCAGTTATGGTTTCCACTGAGCACATTTAAATTTTTCCTCTCGAACAAGCAGTATAATTTTTTTTTCTCTAAGCTAAATCCACTGGGATATTCCAGTCACAAGGAACTGTAAGGCACTGTTTAGTCAGCATTTTTTTGTGAGATAACGGTAAAAGACCCCCCATCCCCCAAGGAAAAATGTTCTTATCAAAGAAAAGAAAATGTTCAGGATTTCACTCAGAATGGAACCGAAGCAAACAAAGCCTACATTTCACCACTGGAAAAACAAAGTGTTTGGTCTACAAGCTAGCACGTATGAGGTGTGCTGAAAACCTGATTTAGCAAGCAAGAGAGACAGCATGTAAACAGTATGACAAGGTCCTGCACTCCCAAAGAAAGACTCTTGTTCCAGTGTGGACAGGTTCTTGGCTCGCTCCCTTTGAATGACTGATTGGATTCTAGTCAGGGCTCTTTTTCTGGCATGCCTTTCAGAAAAACAGAACAATATCAGGTGCTGTCAATTTGTCGGGATATTCAATTACGTTATGATAGCGTGGATCAGATGTACGGTAAATATGAGCTGAGTCATTTGACTTTACGCACGAAACTGCAATATTTGTTTGGCAAAGTCAAACCTGATGCTTCTCTGGGTTGAGCAAACACAGAGAGAAAAGGCTTGTCAGCCGCTGCCATTGTTTAGAGATATTCTTTCAACTAGGTTGCGACTATGATGCAAACAAAGATGGAGTACTAACTGGCAAAACTCGCAACTGCCCAAGGGCTTTGGACTCCCAGGAACTCTATACCCTGAAGGTATAAAGGCTTTGTCACTTAAACTTTTCACACTTCATCGTGTCTTGTAATCAAAGGGAAGACGGCCATAAAATCTATCTAGTAATATGACGGATCTAGTAATATGAATCTCATTTATGATTTATTCCATTGTGGAAGGCCTTAGTAATGAGCTAAACTCAAATCTACTCAAACCAGTATGAATTTTTCCTTTTATAAGCTGTGTTTAGTAAGACTGGATGTTACAATTAGACAATAAAAATATAAAATAAAAAATTCCTCAATTGTAAACAAAATACAGATGTTTTTCAACATTTCAAAGACTTGTTAACACATGTTATATGTTAATACAAAGAGCTATTGTTATAATAATAGTTTGATTACTATTACTAATGTTATCTCCAAATTTTTAGTTTTTTCATTGAGAGAAAAATGCTTTGAAGAAATGCATTAAATTTGGTTTCTATGACTGCGGTGGAAATGAGGTTAGTCACATCAATAGCAAATGCAAGGTCTGGCTTCTATTCTTCATCTGAGAACATTCTCAATGTCAATGTCACAAAACTTTCGAATTTCTGCTTTCAGGTCCCTATCTTCAGGCTCAAAGTCCTTAAAAAACGCAGTAAACTGTCTGTGATTCAATGATCTCGCCCTGATGAAGTTAAGTTTTAGCAGTGACATGGTAAACGGCCTGCATTTGTATAGCGCTTTTCTAGTTCCTAAGGACCCCAAAGCGCTTCACACTACATTCAGTCATTCACCCATTCACACACACATTCACACACTGGCGATGGCAAGCTACATTGTAGCCACAGCTTCCCTGGAGCGCACTGACAGAGGCGAGGCTGCCGGACACTGGCGCCACCGGGCCCTCTGGCCACCACCAGTAGGCAAACATGGGGTTAGTATCTTGCCCAAGGACATTTGGCATGCAGCCAGGATGCAGCCTGGGATCGAACCACCGACCTTCTGATTAGTGGCTGACCTGCTCTGCCACCTGACATACACAACACTTCCTGCTGTGTAATACATTGCAAAAATACCAACTTCAGCTCTGGTTTCATGATGGTGATTCTGGTTTTGTTATGATGGTGGATGCTTACATTAAACATGATCAAAGTTTCAGTCATTGAGAGCAAATGTAGCCAATGTGGCAGGCTGTGAGCACAGAAGCCACACCCACCTGTCAAAACGTCTGTTTCCCAAGGGTCACCAGATTGTTTCAAACAGTGGATTAATTAAGGATCCACAATGGAAAAGATTTATTTACCATTGCAGCCAAGATTGTATAATGAAAATATGATTTATTTAATTAGTGCTAAAAATTAATTTAGAGGTAGAGAATTTATTGCATATTCTTACAGTTTGACGCTACTCCAAAGTCTGGTGGTACTGCAGCAGATAGTTCTCAGGCATTGTCAGATGACTGTATAGTTTGAGTGGGTATTGTTCTTTTAATTACCTGCTGCAGATCATCCAAATACTGCATTGTGCTGTCTCTAAGCAATGTTTCATGGGGAATTAAGTGTTTTTAAACTGTAAATGCTCTGTTCTCACAGACCCAGCACAGCATTAGCACTCACTCTCTTGTGTGCAAGATCAGCACGGACAACTGCCGATCCACGCTGTGCGCTGTAATTGATGAGTAATTATAAACACTGTAATGCTGTTCTGGCCCCAGGCGCTCCCACGGTGCTGCTGTCTCTGTTCGTGTTGCAGGGGTTCCTACAGTATGTGACAGTGGTGGAAATGCAGAATGCCTTTGCTTACCCCTTGTCCACATCACGTCTCAGCTCTTTTTTGTTGTTTTATCATTTGGTTTTGTTTTATGTTTTACTGACTTTTAAACTGCTTTAAACATCTTGATTCATTTGAAATTAAATCAATATTTTGTTAAGTTTTGGAAATCTGGCAGTGCATCTCACTGTTTTGTCAAAGCTACCAGTCATAATAGTTAACAATAACTCACATTCATTATATAAGAGTGCATAATGACATTAGTTGATGTTGACTGCATGGAACATCAACAGAATTAATGAACAGAGTAAAAGCTATTAAAAAAAACAATATCACCAGGGGAGCAGGTGCCGCACACACAAGAGCTGAACACATGACATCTTTTTTGACCTAGTTTTTTCTCTGTTATTGTTATTGTGGCTCTTTTCTCTCATAAGAGCCACAATAACAGTTAATTTTTTTGCAAAACCCTATTCTTGTCATGATCCTGGGTCTTTGATTGCGTTTTGGACTGTAGGACCTTGTTTACTTATCATTGTAGTGATGCATGTTTCTTAGTCTTTATTTGGCATTGTTTAGTTTCCTTGTGCTTCCTAGTTTAATCGTTTGTATTTCTAGTACTTAGATACTTATTTAGTCTGTTCCCTTTGGTGTCCTGGTTGTCTTGGTTCCGTCTGTGTTCTCAACAATCCATCACATCTCCCTCGCTCTCTGTCTTTGCTGGATTTCCTGTTTTATTTTGGTATTCCGTGTCTCGCATGCACTGTGTTCAGTTTTGCTTCGGCTGATTTGTGGAAGCAAAACTGGAAAAATACTGGAACAAATACCGACTGACTGATTTGTTCCTTCCATGTTCCCATCTGTCGTCCCTGTTTGCTGTGTATTTCCTCATGTGCCGTGTTTTGAGTTTAAGCAAATAAAGCTGCCTATCTTAGTGTATCTCTTTGTGTTTGGGTCCTACCTCTGTCTGCCACACTGTAGCACATGATAATTCTTTCATTTAAAAAAAAAAAGAAAAAAAAAAAGACTAAACATAAAAAAAGCAAATGTTTTGATAAAATTGTTTTTTAAGCTGCTTCACATCCACAGTGTTTAACTTTAAAATTAACAGCCAACTGAACCTGTAGTTGACCATGTTAATGACAGTATATAGAGCACTGTTTTCAGGTGTAAGCTGAATTAAGGCTTATTTACATCTACATTACAGTGCCATGATTACAACAGGTTACAAAGTACTGTTATCTGTAATCATAGTAGTGTTTCCGTTATGGATAATTATGTAATTGCTTGGATTACATTTCTACAAACTGCATAGATATCTGTACACAACCATACCATGACTTTTTCTATCTGTGCATTCGTGCTACAGTTAGCTGATTTCACTTTGACTGGTGGACATTGTTTTAATTTTTATGCACAGAGGGACAAGATTGCATTGGTGAAGTGCAAAACTCCTTGTAAACATCTACACAGCCAGCATGCTAACGCAAAGCTAACAAAGAGCCCAGAGTGACATTAAAGCTGAGCAGATACAGTAAGACGCTGAACTTCAACAGGTAACACACGCAGTAACGAGCAGTCAAGCTTGCAGCCTCCGTTACTACGTCTACACGTCTATCCCCATAGATCGCTTGCTCGATATGTTTAAATTGCTGTTGTGCAGCTTCTCGTGTTCTCCGTGTTAACACTAAATGATAATGACTAATAAGTGTCAAACCATATTTTACATTTTGCTGTTGACTAAACTGCAGAGTGCGTATCAGGGGAGTAGTGGAAGAGGAAGCAAGGGATATTGCACACAGCTGACAGGTGGTGCGTGTGTGTATTGGCATATTCAAAAGTAAACATATGCAAGCAGATGATCAGAAAAAACAATTTCACACAGTTGTAACTGAAAGCATGAGCAGCATTTTGGGTGAAAAGTCAGGAAGTTCCTGCATATCTTCATTTATTTGTGGCCTAATTAGACATACCTTTTGTATCGTTCCAGTTTTTCTTTTATACTGATCAACCATGGGACAACCTGTCTGTGTCACACATATTAGATATAATTGATGATAAATCCCTTCTTGTAAATACGACACACTTAGGTTGCAAATTATGCAGTTTAGGTTTTAATAAATAGAGCCCACTTCCAAAAGTCATGTCTAAAAAAAACCCAACTTCCAGTATATTGGAACAATGTAACAGATGTTGCACTGCATTGTGCAATGTGAGCCATATGTTTTTCTTCTTTTTTTCATGATTCTGTCTATGGGAAACCAGATACAAATGGACACTTTTATCACCATGTTTGAGATTCCATTTGTTTCCCTTGAGATATCGTCTTTGAGGCAAAAAAAAAAAAAAAAAAAAATACTCACTTCTACATCCCTGTTGACAAGACGTTGCACCGTTCTCCTCTTGAAGTCACTCAATCCCCCGTAATTTTTTCATGGCTGAAGAAGGTTATGTCATTTCTCAATGTAGAAAAGTTAAACCGTTAGAGGCTGCTCTGTTTTTTTCAAAACTTGAATTTGTTGATTACTCTCACTGTAGATCAACACTCATATGCAATGTCTGTTCATTTAATTAACTTTGTCCATACTTTTTATTTGTATGTATTTTTGTTATATGAACAGACATTGTCAGTTGCTCTTTGTGTTCAGTTTTTTCTATGTTTATACAAGAACAAAAACACGAGAAGCTATTGTTGTGAATTGAAATTGTATTTGGATACTTTGCTTTTCTCTCAATTAAATAATAATAATATTTTTTTTTTTAAATCAGGAATCTCATGTGTGTGTGTGTGTGTGGGGGGGGGGGGGGGGGGGTCATTTCTCAAACGCTCTTCTGTGAAGTTGTGTATCTAGAAGTTCAGGGCTACGGTTCATTTGTGAAAACAGCTAAACATAGATTCCTTGGTGATCCTGCTTGATAAATACAGGTCCTACATTCTTTTAAATTCCTGTTGCTTTCTCGTTCGTGTCAAACACATCATTCAAGTTCACCTCTAAAATTCAAACGGTCATCTTAGTGTTCTTTTGTATACACAGATATTTTGCTCGATGTTGCTATGATATCTTTTTTGTTTTGGGAAAAGGATGACTAACAATCACATAAACAGAAATCAATGTCAAGAGTACGTTACCCTTTGAGGCATGGTCTTGACAATGCCAGGTTTAGCATGCTGTGTGGAACTCAAGCTTCGGGCTGTTAGTGATGATCATCAGTATTTATTGTAAGGAAAACATCTCCACCTGCCAAGTGAACCATTAATCAAAAAGATGATTGGCATTACATAATCTGCTGTTTTTGTTGGATTGAGGTTTTTCTCTCAATCTCTCTCTAACTCCTATCACACCTTGGCTCATGTGATGACACAAATTTTTAATGGTGGGTCAACGAGCACCTCCTAAGGGTTAATCCTCACTAAGTTTTGAATACCCGGGACAACTTTTGGTTTTAGAACCAAAGAAACACCTCTTGGTGTGAGGTGAAATGTCAAACTTAAAGAAGTCCAGTCACCTTTTTTAAAACCTCTGAGTTATTGATTTGGCCTCCAAATCTCCCACAGATCTTCAAGGTTGTTATTATGCTTCTCAAAGCTACTCCTGAAACATTTCTGCTTTGTGGCAGTGCATATTAACCTGCTGAAAGAGGCCACAGCCATGAGGGAATACCGTTTCCATGAAATGATGTACTTTGTCTTGTACCAGCTACCTAACGTTGTTGCAGACCAAGTAACATGGATGGCATGGATGCCAAAGTGCATCCCAAGTAAATGACACACACGCACCCGGCCATCCAGGTGTTGTAAAAGAAAACATGATTCATCACATCTGGCCAACTCCTTCCGTGGTCCAGTTCTGATGCTCATGTGCCCATTGTTGGCAGCTGCAGCACTGAAGGGAGGTGACATGGGCACTCTGACTGGTTTGCAGTATACACAAGAAACTGTGATGCACTGTGTAATCTGAAATTTTCACCAGCATTAACTTTTTTGGCAATTTAAGCTACAATACCTCATCTGTTTTAGCCTTTATTCTCCACGTGCATCAGTGAGCTTTGGCCGCCCATGACCTTTCACTGCTCCTCCTTTCGTGGACCACTTTTGATAGATACTGCCCCCTGCAGACCAGAAACACCCCACAAGAGCTGCACTTTTTGAGATGCTCTGACCCAGTCCTCTAGCCATCATAATTTGGTCAAACTCGCTGAAATTCTTACTCTTATACATTTTTCCTGCTTCTTAATCCAATTTTAGTTCAAAATGTTCACTTGCTCTCAAATATATCACACTCACTAAACGCTGCCATCATGAAGAGATAATCAGTGTTATTCACGTTACCTGTCAGTGGTTGTGCCATCTGCTCAGCCGAAGGTAGTTTGGTTTCCCCGATAAGTTACAGCAATTCTCCTGGCACTTAACAGTGTACACTATATTACTGTTTGTGCCGATGGACTTGATCCTTGGGGTGTTTTGGGGTTTGAAAGCCACAAAGAGGTGGTGTTTAGAGAAAATGCTGAGGCAGCAATTGTCCTCCTTCTGTTGTGGATCACCTGGAGCTTTCTTTAGGTGCCTTCCCAGCTTTGACAAATGTCCAGCTGGGATAACCACGTTTACTCAGGGCCTTCTTGATATGATATTCTTCTGCTTCCCTGGCCACTCTGTCTGTGGGGATAGTGTTCACTCTATGTTGGACTATCCTGATGACACCCAGTTTGTGCTTCAGTGGGTGATGAGTCAAACCTTAAATACTAATTAATATGTGTTGGTTTACAGTACACAGAAACGTTTAAATATCCCCCATCACTGATGGAAATTTCAAAGTCTAAGAAGGGTAACATGGCATTTTTCATATCTTTATGTGTTTGTCCACCAAGTCTATGTGACTTGATTTTCACCCAGGTGTCATCCACATACCTGAACCAAAGACTTAGTGATGTTCCAGGGTAGGATAACAGAGCTCTCTTTTTAAATTCTTCCATGTACAAGTTGGCTACAATGGCTGAAACTGGGGAACCCATGGTGCCCAACACACTCAGCAGCAACCAAGTGTCTGCTCATAGAACTGTATCTTCATTCCACATATTTCACATGCAAGGGTCAGTACTACAGGCAGAAACATGGGTGTGCCATGGGTTCCCCATGTTAGTCAGTGGTGCTAGTTTCGATCATTATGCAGATGTACTGCCTATAAGGTTGGGGAAACCTGCAGTCAGCTGAGACTGAAGAGGTGACTTGGTTAAGTCACATTTCTCCGACTGAAAACGTTACCTCCAGATCAACATAATGAACTTATTGGGAATTTGAAATAGTCTACTGTAATCGGTGCAGTCTAAAGGACCGAACTTGGCTCTTCTGTATGAGGTGCCGTAAGGGACATTATTACTGAAACGCTCTCACACACACACACACACTACTGAAACACACCTCATACTTCTGTGTTGTGCTTCTCACTTCTTAATTCTTCAAAAATAAAAAAATAATAAAAAAAAGTCAGGATATAGTTTGAAGTGATAAAGTGAAATGGATATAATTTGCAATACTGGTTAAGCAAATGCTACGAACCTAAAACAAGGATAAACTGTTTTACTAAACTGTATTACTAAAATGAAAAAATATGCACTCAGTTCTTTATGTGGGGCCGGTTTATGTCACCTTGAAATATTTTACAGTCTGATAAGAGAAGAAAAAGGGCAGAAATTTGAAGGTACCCCTATACATCTGGCCTCTTTAAAAACATCTTACAGAAAGAAAAAGGCTCATCATACCTCCATGAACTTCGCCTGCCACCTATTATTTGTCTCCTCAACCTGACATTTATGGGTCCATCCTGAAGTTTATTGCACATTCCCATTCACTTTGAAAGTATAGACAGACATTGAAAGCACTCATGTGGCTTTGATTTCTCTACTTCTTCGAGTTTCTTGTCCAACAATGAGATTCCAGTCCATCGTGAGAAGTGCACATACACCTATACCAGGGGTGGGCAATCTCAGTCCACGAGGGCTGGTGTCCCTGCAGGTTTTAGATCTCACCTTGGGTTAACACATCTGAATCACATGATTAGTTCATTACCAGGCCTCTGGAGAACTTCAGGACATGTTGAGGAGCTAATTTAGCCATTTAAATCAGCTGTGTTGGTTCGAGGACACATCTAAAACCTGCAGGGACACCGGCCCTCGTGGACTGAGATTGCCCACCCCTGACCTATACTGTAAAGTACTTTACAAGTATAGTACTGGGTGGATTTAGGCAAGTCATTTGTGAGTGTCACTGGTGATCTTTGCAGGAAAATGTCCACATAGCAAACACTCTTGTTCAAACAGAACTGATAAAATGTTTGGCAAGTAACACAAAGATAGAATTATTCAAGATACCCATTAGCTAAAAACACAGACAGTGAGTGAGAGACTGAAAGAAAGGAAAATAAAGTAGAGAGGAACATCCCACTCTGGGTAAACAGAGAGGCCAAGCTATTTTTATTAGTCAGCTCAATCTCTATGGAGACTTGGGGTGGGGATGGAACCTCCTTTATCGAAACCTGGCAAGTACTGATCAGAAAACTGTGGGGATTTCTCTGTCTAAAAGACAGAGCTCCCATAATGACATCAGGCATCTCTGAGGGATGAGGTCATCAGTACAGGGAAAACTGTCCCATTGATTTGAATTCTTCCAGATATGTTATTGGGTGGGAATCTGAAATCAGAAAGACCTTACGTTGCAGGGACAGAAAATTTACCTCTTTATCTGTAGAAACCAAATTTAGTTTGCTGTACAACCTTCAGACATGTTTGTTTGCATTAATTTCAACAGTTTAAAATACACAGAACTAAAAGACAGGCGTTTGAAGAACAATAGTGCAATCATATGGCTGAGCAAAGCCATGAGTCCTTGCCATTACTGGTGAGCCAAAAATTTCACAACCAGGCATGACAAAGTGCCTAAAAAGAGAAAAATTAATTTCAGCATGAAAAAGTAGCGGCAGCAGGCCGGGAAGATTACAGAGTCAAAAGTTTACTTAAAGAATATGCAGGAATGATTGATGAGAAAGCTGTCACATGTGGGGCCTCAGGATCATGGCCCCTCTGTATCAAGCTCAGAAGCTGTCTGACATTCATAGCAAGCTGTCACTCAAACTTCCCCACACAGGAATTTTGGAGCGCATCCCTTCTTATGTTGTTAAAAGTTATTCCACTGTGGACCAAAGGAAAATGTGAACTATTTATACGCCACATAAGGCTATGCACATACTGTCGGGCAGATTTGCAAACTGGGAAGACCGAGATGAAATCTTGCGCAGTGCACATTTCTTTACACGAATCTTACGTGATTCTAAAAGTGTCTCCTGTTATTTAGAATCTGAAGTTTTTGATTTTATTTGTCAGTTAACATCCACATTTTGGTGAAATACAGCTATTCACTTTCTTGTATAGTCATCTCTGTATGCTCACAGTACAACTCCAGCTAGTGAACAGTTAACTGAGAACATCACAAACAATTTAAACATAATAAACAAAAGATTTAGCCCAGCTGTGATTGAAAGTGACAGAATCCTCTTTGCAGGTTTTTAAAGATAATTAATTCCCCTTCACAGGCAAGAGTGAAGGCAGAGTTATGTGTTTTTGTGCTGTTTATTTCTGGGAATCTTTTCAGTGTTGTTTGTCTTTCTGTCAACAAGATTACACTCGGCCAAACAGTATGATTCTCGGTACAAGGTGGAGCATGGGCAAAGAAAGAACCCATTAAATTATGGTGCAGATTTGGATGACTTTTTTTTATTGGTCTTGCCAGAGCACAGTATTTTCTGGGTCCTCTCTTAGGAATGGTTTGACATTTTTTGAAATGCTTCTGGTGGGAAGTAACCGGTATCCAAACAGTACAAACACATTGCCAACATGTTGCAATCCATCTGAGTCAGTCAGATGAGTGCAATAGAGAATTGTATTCTGGTTATTTTCCTATATAAAACCAAAACAGCAACTGATCGATTAGTTGTCACAGAGCTGGTCCCTATCTTTAAAGCAACCATTTCTAATTGTGATTGTGCTACGGTGGCCACCCACGGTAGTGTAACTTAAATCAAATCAAATCAAATCACTTTTATTGTCACATCACATGTGCAGGTACATTGGTACAGCACCAATTACTAACAGAATTAAAAAATGTTTGAAAAAAGTCCCTAAAAGACATGATAACAGATAACGTTGCCATTTTTGTGGAAGTTCTTTCCTTAACTAATTTCAAGTGGGACTCCAAGAAAATATAGGGTTGTGTATTAGGCAGACCACTTCTAGCCGTTTACCAGATTTCACTGTTTGTATCGAGGTAAGCTAAGCTAACTAGAGGCTGGTTAAGGTATTACTGAACAAGAGAATGAATATTATTAGTCTGTGCATCATTATTCCTCACCCATCACCCCCCCCCCCCCCACCCCACCCCACCCCTTTAATCCCTTGATATTTTTATCAGCCACGGTGCACTGGGGCAACTCCGTGTTCAGTATCTTGCCCAAGGATACTTAGGCAGACTCGTGGAGCCAGAAAGCAGTGTATTAACCTTCCAACTAATGGCCAACTCACTCTACTTCCTGTGCCACAGCTTCCCCAAGTGCCGTGAATGTTACACAAGGTGCTTAGGTAAAGAACAAAATGTTTGTATGAAGGTGCGAGCAATTGGGTGATTGAGGTTTGTAGTAAAAAGTGCTTTGAGTGCTCAGTTATAGTAGAAAAGCTTTATATGAGCACCTGTCCATTTAAAACAAATACTGTAAGCCCATTTTTCAAAATATCAAACATTTCTTCAACATCATTTCAGATCTAAGAGACACACACTGTATCCTGTCAAAACGGATACAGAAAATGTATCATCCTGTCAATTTTATAGTCATCTGTGGCTCTTAGGAAATCTGTTTGCCATCCTCTAACAGCATGCCTGAAAATAAATGTTTCCCAGCTTTGGTTGCAGCTCTGCGGGCATTCCCTCGTGTCCCGTTACCTTCCTGTGTCACAAGAATGCTAATATGCTCGTACGACTCCATGCAGGGGATGTTATAGATGCCAGCTTGAGCATGAATAGGGTCCCCACGTGGAATGTTTTCCTAGGTGTCATTTTCTCATTCTTTCCAATGTCTTTGAGTGCAGAAGTTTAGTGAGGCTCAAGCACACTGAAATAGAATTGGGATCAGTACTACAGAGCAAACACTATGATGCCTTTGGCCTGAGTCCACTTGGCCTACAGCTTTAAACTCTTCACTGACCCATTTTGTTATTGTAGGTGCTGTTTTTTTAATGACTGTTTCAGACATGTGCCAGTACTTTGAGTTACAAGGATAAACAAAAGGATTAAAAAAAAAAAAAACCTAAATACCAAACGTGACAACTTTTTATAGGGCAAAAAAACCATGAGCTCCCATATGCAAATATGCTTATCTTGCCATTTTTTAAACATTCGTGTAAAAACAGACTGAGTCTGTCCATCTATATTCGTACCTGTTTATTCCATTTGGGATAACTGGTTTAGATAGGCCTAAACCAGTTATCCCAAATGGAATAAACAACTATTATAGAGTACGAGATGGTCACATCCTGGACAGATCACAAGTGTATCACTGAACTAGCAAAGAGAGAAAACTACATGCTTTCACATCCACACCTATGCCCTGTATTAGAAACACAAACTGACCTGATATGCATAGGCAAAGGCAGGATATGCTAATGGATAAATAATACTAGTTCATAAAATTGAGATTTAAATTTATAATTTTTGATCTTGGTAAATTCTGGGGACTGGAAACTGTTATCCAGGTTTGTGCTTCACTATATTTGGTTGTGGTAATAGTAATTCTCTAAAAAGTAAAAATCAAGGAGTTCAACTGCAGTTTTATTTTCAAAATAAACTTCTGGGTTCAATGTATTAAAGCAGGAACAAAAAGGAAACAACAGTTGCTAGATGGATGACTGAACGATCAAAACAGATACCTGAATGTCCCGAACCTTAGAAAATTCACCACAAGATGCAAACCAGATGCAATGTATGCTGAGTCCTAAAAAAGACAGAACTGATGAAAATCAACTTCTATCAAAAGGATGGAAAGAAGAAAATCGTATAATTTAGAGCAGGGGTGTCCATCTCCAGGACTCAAGGGCCGGTGTCCTACAGGTTTTAGATGTGCCCTTGAACCAACGCAGTTGATTTAAATGGCTAAACTACCTCCTCAACATGTCTTGAAGTTCTCTAGAGGCCTGGTGATGAACTACTCATTTGATTCAGGTGTGTTGACCCAGGGTGATATCTAAAACCTGCAGGACACCAGCCCTTGAGGGCCTGGAGTTGGACCCCCCTTATCTGTCAAACACAGGTGCTGCTGTTCTTCCTAGGCATGTATAGCTACCAATGGAGCTGGGATTTATTGACAGTTGCATTCATGAAGGAAGCAACAGAACCATACAGGAACATCGATCCATCCATCCATTCGCTTCCGCTTACCCTTTTCAGGGTGGCGGGGGGGCTGGAGCCTATTCCAGCTGTCATAGGGCGAGAGGCGGGGTACACTCTGGACAGGTCACCAGTCTGTCGCAGGGCTAACACACATTCGCGCTCACATTCACTGAGCATTCACACCTAAGGGCAATTTGGATTAACCAATTAACCTATCCCCATTAACTGCATGTCTTTGGACGGTGGGAGGAAGCCTGAGTACCCGGAGAGAACCCAAGCAAACACGGGGAGAACATGCAAACTCCACACAGAAAGACCCCAGCCTGATGGTGAAATTGAACTCAGGACCTTCTTGTTGTGCGGCAACAGTGCTAACCACCGTGCCACCGTGCTGCACCTGCATACAGGAACATTCTGTGGCTAAAGCTGCGTTCACATTGGAAGTGATTTACTTGTCATGAGTTACTTTTCGGCTCCATGCACCGGTTGCCTTGGTAACCCTATAATGTATTTATTGCCTGGTGAAATGTCAGTCACTTCAGTCTTCACTCTCATTGGCAGTCACTTTAATCGCTTGCCAGGAAGTTGAGAAAAGTTTCTTGGGTCTCGCCAGCAACTGTTTTGCTTGTATCGCTTGAAGTCACATGTCATTCACCTTCTATGGTTTCTGGCTGCCAGATCACTTCCAGTGTGCATGCTTCTTGAGATTCAGTCAAATGCATCAAATATAACTGGACTACAGTAAACATACCAGCAGGACAACAATCCAGAACATGTTGTCAGTGCAATCAAAATTTTCAGGGTAAAGAGGGTTAAACGTTCACACAAATTACATCATTTAAACTCAGCTGCAACTAGGGCAGCTTAGGAAAAATTGCCTAGATGTAGCTTGGGAAAAGTTGGAAAAAATGTCAACACAAATACTTTTTTTATTCCATGTGCAATTTTAGATGATTTCAGTTTTGTAACTTCTAAAAACATTGGCACACGCATACTTGGATCTCCAAAGAAAATACAAAAAATTTACGAAACGCTCCTTCTCAGAAACAGTTCAGTGTCTTAGAAGGTGTTATGGGGTTTTTTTTACGAAGACTGGAAGACTCACTTCTGAATGTACAGATATGGTAAATTTTTAGTTTGCCTGAGCACTCAAAGCACTTTAAACAATATAAACAACATGCCTCAATCACCCATTTACACAAGCCCTTTTTAGTATTCTAAAGTTCACATACAATCACAATTCAACGAATGCATAAGAGAGCAACTTTGGCTTCAGTATCTTGCACCCAAGGATACCTTGAGATGTAGAGTGGAGCAGCCAGGGATCAAATGACCAACATTCCAATTATTGGATGACCTGCTCCATCTCCTGAGCTACAGCCACTCTAAAAAGAGAGGAGATGAAGGAAGAGACAAAAACCTAAACAGGAGAGCAAGACGCTGAGGTGATGACTGCTGAGAAGATTCACAATAGGTAATTTGGAAAACACTACAAGAGATAACGAGTGACACTAGGTTGCCTGGGTAATACTAACAAGTGAGTGGGAGTGGATGAGAAAACTCCTTCAATACTGTTGTTAAGTGATAACCGGTAGGTATGCTCACATAAACAGAGAGAACCAAAGAGGGAAAGGCATATTAGCTTAACAGCCCTATATGAGTTCAGTCAAATTATGAAAATAAAATCTCTGGACTCATGTTTTTTTCCCATAAGTCAGCCAACTGAGGGATAACTGAGTTTTTTTTACCTCCAAAATTCATATTTATCCTGCTCTTAGCATATCACCCTCATATCTTCGTTTAGATCGCTTAAGCATAAATTACTATTACATTTGCTCCAGTATAACCAAGCAATTCGTAACCCTTTTATAGTCAAGACACAAGCAGCTGCCCTGCAGGCCAGAAAACACATCACAGACCAGATGGGGGTAAAAGTCACAGTGTGAGGTCTCAGAGGGTATGTGGTTGTATGGTTTTCAGTGTGTTTGTACATTCTGCTTAAACTATGTTTAAAGGATAACACGGGGTAGTTCAAGACACCATTCCTCCTTCCACCACGTGTAATTCATCCACTGCCAGACACAGTTTAAATCCTGGAAGTCACTTAGGCCCACTATTGTCTGAGAAAACTGTTGACCGCATTGGTCAGCGTTACTCAACATGATAGTGAACAGAGACATTGTTCTTTGTCCTGAAACAACATAATTAAGGCCCAGCAACTGGTCTTTCAGTCTATTAAAAGTAGGTCCTTTTTAGGACAACATAAGTGTAAACAAGGCAAAGTGGATACGTGGGGATTTCCATATTTCACTTCTTTGCTGTAGTTTTACAGCATGAAGTACTATATATGTGTGATACTGATTAACATGAAAATAAGCCCATGTTATTTAGATATTAAAGATAAGATAAAAGGCAAGAAAACAAGGGACTTCTGATGAGCTTTGGCTGTAATATTACAACATTTCTGTTTTTATAATACATACACTTCTTCAGGGTATCCAGCAATTTCAGTCTGCAGCTTTGTTACTCAGAAGGGCGTGTGGTAAGTTTCTAAATAGATGATGTTTTGAAACCCAAACATAAGACTAAGATGGAGATTTCTAAGGTTATTAAGTCTAGCTTTAAAAGAGCGAGTGGAAAATTGATATTTATCTTGAAACCATCCAATCTTTATAATTTTACCTCTTTATTTAGAATTAACTGGGGAAAACGGCAAACCTTTTGTTTTGTTTGTTAATAACAACAACAACACTAAAATCCAATTAGGTGCTATGACAGAAACCTCAACATCTGGAAAGCGTGAGTGTGAATGCTTACATGCTGACTGCCAAGATTTATTTTCCATTATACACCGTTTGCCTCAAATAAATACCAAGTTTTATCATGTTTTATGGTGTTTAAATGATTATATTCAGACATCCCAAAGACCCAAAAATAGACCTAGGACTTTCTCAGTGATCCCAGCATTACTGTTCAAGCACAGGTTGCTTCTATTTTAAGTGAGCTCTTGGCCCGACACAGCATCGAGCCTGGATTATATGATATTTACAAATGGGGACCACAGAGTGCAAGCTGCTACCTGAGTGCACACAAAGACTAAGTAAGTACTGGTTTAAGCAACAAACTGGAGAAAACCATGGAAATGCATGCCAAAACTGAAACAATCAGAAGAAACCAAACCATCCAGTGTAGGGACTATAAAAACACCTCTCAAGTCTTTGTCTGACCATAGCCGAGACACCAGGTTTAAACATCTGATGAAATAGTTGGATGAGCTTAAGACAACTCTCAGTGGACCTTGGAGAGCAGCTGAGGTCGCCTCGGCACACATTTGACTCCAGCCAATCCAACCAAGAATGCATTTGTAAAACTGCTAAAAGGGAAAAAAAAGTATAACGATAGATGTAAGATCAATGCACATTTTATTTTTGACTCCTGTTGATTGTGTGATTTGTGTGTTAATGATTGTTTATCTGAAAAATCAATCACTGGCACAGCCAAAAGCTTTTAAATACCGATATTGGCGCACATGGATGCCCATCTCATAGAGAAAACAATTCTGGAGCCACACTTGGGGATAAATAAAGTGTTCTGATTCTGAAACAAGGTGAACTCTGCAAGACTGCTGTTAATGATATCTTGATGCATCTAGCAAATCTTGACATTTTGAATTAAACGCTTTCATGTAATGTGACAGAAATGCATGCACTGTGAAATCAACTCCCAGTCTGCAGCATTGCTTTCAACCGCATCCATCACAATGATGTCATTCTCCACCCATACAAAACCATGGGTACCCGCTGCTTGCACACAATCTCAATAAAGCTGATAATATCAGACAAAATAAACACATGAGTGGTGAAGATAGTCAAGCATGTACGGAGACAGACATAGTTCTCAGGAGTAAGCAGACCAAACCGCAGTGATTATTGTACTTTATTGTGCTTTCTGTCCCCCTCATGTGATGTAAGGCAACTTAAATAAACACAGTATTACCAGCATTACTACAAATATCACCTGGCACCAATTTGTAGTCAAAATAGGGCAACTCTACTTCTGTTAACATTCCTTCACCAATGAAACAATACCTTTGGAACCTGATTTAGGTTTTTGATGGTGTGTTACACACTTTTTGGATGAGGTATGGTTGCCACCATCTTCAGTGATAATGTATACAGATTAGGGTCTTACCCTGACTGGCGCATTGTTCACTGCTGGCGTGTGGAAAAATGTGGCTTGATTGAATTGTGCCTTAAGATTGAAACTCCAGGAAAAAAAAAAAAAAGACTCTGATTCACAGAGGAAATCATTTTATCTATCCTCTTCACGTAACGTCACAGGAATGCCTTCTGTATATTTTTTAGTTGTTTTAGGGACAAAGTTTAAGAATAATAAACACTTGATTAAGGTAATAAACGCTAATGGGTCTGGAACTGATCTATGTCTCAATAATTCGAGTCTGTCGTATCGCCAGGTCTGGCTAATGACCTAGAACTAGGTCATAGATATAAGTGACCAAAATGACTTTCTTTCTATAGATTGGGCTCTGGAGGTAGAGCAGGTCATCCACTACCTTGGAAGGCTGGTAGTTTGGCATGCAGACTGTCTTTGTTATCAAACTCTCCTCTGAGAAGATAATGAATACTGGTGAATTAATTGGAGTGTGAATGTGTATGAATGTTAGACAGAAAGCACTTAGATATAAAAACAAAAACAAAATGCTCGTCTGAAAGAGCGTGTGACTGGGTTATTGAGACATGCATAACATACTTTGAGTGCTCAAGTAGAGTAGAAAAGGGATTTTTGAGAACCTGTCCATTTACCATTGGCTATGCTTGGGCTTAGAGATGGGGTGACAAGTTTAAACCTCCACAGGGAGCTCAGAGTAGATTTCCCTTCGCATTTGCTTTCAGGCGTGCCAATTTATGTGGTTTGGATATCTGATCAGGGTGTCTTGTAGGTGCCTGGCACACAGTCCAAGGAAGTGTGGTAGAACCAGGACTTGCTGGAGAGATTATATGCCTGCCTTGAGAACACCAGCGCTTACCTCCTTGATGGGATCACCAAGGAGGAACTGGAAAATGTTGATGGGCAAAATCCACAGTGACATGTCTATGGATAAGTCAAAGAAAATGGTTCCTCTTGCCAACTTAAGATAAAATAAAGAAGTAAGGAATAAAATTAAGATTCTCAGCATTGATCACAACTCTTTAAGAGCTAATTTGTAATCTCCTTTTCATTTCTTGGTTCAGGCTTTTGGCGTTTTTTCAAATTCAGTTGTTATCAGGGGTTAAGTAGAATTTGGCAAGTGGGAGAACCCCAAGACCGGGGGAGCATTGCAGTGTGGGGAAAAGTGTTTATTTAGAAGTAACATAATAACCTTTTTAATCAGTTTTAGTAGACTTTTCTTTGAGTATGGGCTCTAATCAGCTGACCTCCTGCTACTCTGATATTCACTGCTCTTTGTGGATTTACCAATTGAATTCGACAAGATATAAGTGGGTGTCATGTTCCTAAACTCTACAAAGCAAGTACAAAAGATAAAATTCAGATGTGAATCACTGTTAACTTTATAAAATACTGGAAAGTAACCAACGTAGACTGCACTAAACTGCCTAGTACAATATTTTCATATAACCTATGAATAACACAAAACAAGAGGTTTCACATAATTCATCATGTATAGAACTGATATCTGATTTAAAAACACTAAAATGAGAGAGGGCATTACATGTAAGATTTCATTACATTTTATCATTATTAAATGTCACTTGCTAAGTAATCATCTTCCTCTCCTCTTTGTTGAGCTGTTTGAAAAGTTGCATTTGAAATCACCCTGCACTTACAAAAAAACCCCAAAACAAAACAAAAACATGTTACTTCATTTATGCTCGCTCCTATTCTCTAGTTAGACGCTTCACGTTTCAAAACTTTACCACAACTTTCACCACAACTACACCTCTGCACCATGAACACACTGCAGGTATGAGAAGAAAAAGTATGTGTTGAGGCTGTAAGGAGGCTATGGGATGCTATTATTTTCTTTTTACTGACGAAGTATCTCCATGCCATCTCTGGAAGCAACACCTGGCTGCAGCACATGAAAAATGAACTCATTCAATACTTATAAATGCATAAACCTGTCAGATTACTCATTAACTGAGCGTCCTGGAATGCCTTTCTGGCCCACTTTGAGCATCTTGAACTGGCTTATCCCAAACTGACTCAGTGATATTGAGATCGGGGCTCTGTGGAAGCCATAATCTTCTCTGCATTCCTGTGTATGAAGATTGGTATCATTTGAGTTGTTGCCATCCAACGGAATAAATTTTGGTTGAGAGGGAGGAAAGTTGGGGGGTAGGGGTTATGAAGGATGAGGAACTTAATGAGCTCTAACTAATCCAAAGTTGAAGCTGAGCTTGACCTGCTTTACTTTTACCATCTCTTTATATTGTTATATTACTACCTTCCTTCCACTGCAAATTTCCTTTCCACCCACCCACTCCTTTCTTCCTTCCTTCTTCTCTTCCCCTTCCAATTAGACATATTTACTTCCCAAATCCTAATCTCTAAAACATCGACAGAGGCTTTAGCCCTGGCTCCCTCGAGGCAACTCTGCTTCTCGCAGCCACCTCTCCCTCTTTCCTCCCCTGCTTCACTCTGCCTTTTGTTCTGCATGATGAGGTCATGTTCGAACCATTTCTCTTTGGGACTTCGTGTGATACAAGCCCAAACAGAGGGAAGCCAAACCTCTGTTCACACATGAGATCAAGATAGTCAGGGGCATGTTTCCACACATTGCCTTTGGGTCTGCGACTGTATAGGTGTGTCTTTGTGTGAAGGAGCCAGAGGTTCACTCACGAGACCTGATCATTAGTTTGTTATTTTAATGATGGTAATGATAATGGATATGTAATAACTCTTTCATTAGATACTCGTTTCAGTTGTGTCATGCAAGAAGAATCCTAAATACTGTAAAACGACTTTAATTAAAGAAATACAGTGCATGATTATGCGGGATTTCATTTAAAGGATAAAGAACACCACGTTCTACAAGTTAATTTGTTTCTAATGATTGTTTTATTTTCTCACAGCATCACTGTGATAGGACCATGTGAGAGGAAATGCTTAGCCCATGTTACAGATGAAAGTATTACTCTAGCATTTTCTATATTGGTTTAGTTATTCTCATTTGCTTTGGAACAAGATGAAATGATGTTTAACTCATTCTTTGTGTAGGAAGTGTGCTACTGGTTCTCTTTGCCTTTGTGACATTGTTGCCTATGACAACAGTTATGTTGTCACAGGCATCTATGAAGCTATTATGCAGAATAGCTATAGATGGTCAAAATTGCATCATATTCCAAACTCAACCCAGTCATGAACTTGAACTGAACTATGTCCACATACTGTAGAAGTCTAAAAGGTTTTCTGTAATTTTCCCATGTAACAAAATACTGTCTTAAGTAACTCCTGAGATAATTTATCCAAATTCCCAGGACTGATTTGGCAACTTATCATCAGCTTGTAAAGAATGGTCGGCTATGAACTCGTAATCAACCTGATTTTTGGAGTGCAGGTAGATTATAGCTAACTATAGCTTTCTTGTTACAAACTGTATCAGTGTGATCCTTAATGATAAGCTTGAAAATGTCAAGTGGTATTGTTTTTGGCAGTTAATTCATCATGTGATGGCACAAAGCAAACATTTGGTTTTTACAGTAACAGTCAACATGGGATTAGCATGTACATTATATAGAAAGGCTTTACAAACATTTTGGAAAGAGGTGGTCATCATAAGATCTCACTGAATTTGAGTGTGATACTGTCAATTCATGAAATTCCCTCCTGGATAGTCTACAATCAAAAGCCAAAGTAATATCATTGCCAAGTGGAAGAGTTCAGAAGCCACATTAACTCATCCATGAAATGACAGACCACATAAAGTCACAGAGCAGGGTCACTGAGTGTTGAGTCACCAACGATCTGCAGACTTGGTGACAGCAAAGTTCTAAACCTACCTCGGCATTAACATCAGCACAAAAATAGTGTGCTGTGAGCTTCAATGCATAGGTTTCCACATCCAAGCAGCTTCTGTAGGTCTATTGTATAGTATATGTATCTGGCATTGTTTTTTTGGGCCATCATAGTGAATATATACAGTACACACACTGGTCTCCCAGTTGTTAAAATACATGACAGATTTTATAGAATACTGTAACATAGTAGTACAGAACAGTCCTCAGAAGGTACAGCTCATGGTGGGCAGGATTTATACCCAAATGCAGGACTTGGGAGACTAAACATAAACTCAAAATGCAGCATTGTAATGCTGAATTCTTTCAAAAATGGCAAAATACAAAATTCCAAAGTAATAGCAGACTAGGAGCAAAGAATCCAAACACAAAGAATCTTTGGAAAAACATAACAATGGGACACACAAGATGAAGGATGACTAAGCATGGACAAGGGGGAGAGTAACACGGAGACAATAGCTCAAACTTACCAACCTGACACAGAAATCAAACAAGACAAACACAGTGACAAGACTGAAGGAACAGAATGGGATTAAAAAATGGGAACTAACAAATCTTTCATCATCTAATGTGAACTAAAGGCACAGATAACAAAAATGAATAAGTACAAATAAATAAGACCATCAACAGGAGACCATAAACAATACAGAGCTTGAACATAAATCCCTTTTCAAAACCAAAAGAAATGACAAATCCACAAAAACTCAACTCTGGGTTCAAGGGACCAGACTGGCATTACTGATCTGGTCATAAACTAAACATTTCCAAACATCACACTTGCTGTGAAGTGAAGTTCTAACCCCCATTAACATACAATATGTACAAAACTCACCTGTTATATTTTATCTTTAACCCTGCATAAGATTCACAGGATTCAAGAAGATTCAAGTGGCCTGGAATGCAACAAAGAGCCCACACAAGCCATTCACAGATTCTCCACTTTGCATCAAACCCCATGTGTCTGCATGTTCAAGGTCCTTAGATGTTTACATTTTTTTGGGGGGGGGGGGGGAAGAAACATGCTCAAGTAGTAAACAGAGGAGTCAAGACAAAAATGAAGCAGCGGCAGTGATACTGACTACTCAGTGAACAGCTGTGTGAACGTAACATTTGTCTGTAATGACACACAAATGATGAATCATCAACAGAGACAATCTGAAGTACCCGCGTCATTGTTATTAATTTTCTTGAGGGGCTGGAGTTTTGTATGCAATTCAGTGATGACTCTTGGAAAGAAGTTAGGTTTAATATTGCATTTAGCTAAGAGTTTGCCTATGGAAGGAGGAAAATATTGAGAAGCATCTTTGAATGTTGAATGTCTTTTTTTTCAACAGTAAACAGTGGTGTGGACCTAATGCTGCCAGTACACTTTTCAACACCACAAAGCGGCCAGTCTTAGTCTTGTAACACTGTAACTTGTCCGTCTATCCCGGCACACACCTAATAAAGCAAACTGCTCCCTTTTGTTGTGCCCTTGTCCTCCACCCCCACGTCCCACAAGGCCAGTCACTGGGACCCATAAACACTTGGTAACACATGTAGCTCTTGAATGAAGTGCAAAGTCATTGCCTCTGAGTAATAGGTGTTCTCTCTCACTCTCCCTCTGTGGCTCCCTATAACATTTCGTCAAGTCTTTACTGTGGTTTATTTGCTGTGACTTTCTTCCCGCAGCAGAAGGAATTAGGAGAAAGGGTTTGTCATCTTTACATTTCAAAGGAGCTTGCAAAGAAAAGCATCTTAAGACAACTTCAACTGAACTGAAGAAGCTTCTCGGATGAGAGGTGAAACGTCTTCAAGCAACTCAAAGAAGTCCAGACACTTTTCTTTGCAAGCTCCTTTGACTACGATGACCTGGATGACTGAGAACCTTCACAGACACGTCTTTACATTTGAACAGTCTTAGGGATGACAGCATAGATCGCCGCGATTGTTTAAAATTAAGAGCGGATATGATTTTTCTTTGCTTTGTCGACACATTTCCAGCAAGCTGTAGCTTGTAACGCTACATAGTGTGCAGGTGCAGTAATTTATTAACTGTTCAACCGTGCTCTTTTTTTAGCAGCGTATCTTGATAAGAATGGCAACAGACTGACAGGGAAACAGTAAATATTTACCCATTTGTTATTTAAAGAAAAAGATTGGTGGAGTAATGTTACCACCACCCACTACTGATTTATACTATTTTTACACGTGTAACCATGGGGATAACATTTTTGTGTATCAGCCTCTACGTGCGTTGCTGATTTGTTTTGGTTTCCACTCCGGGCAAATGAAACACACCTCAACAGCTGAGGGCTCATGCTGCAGAAAGAATGAAGAGGGTTGAATGAGTAAAAAAGCTTAACAGTAATGAGACACGAGAATCGCTTCAAGCTAGACTCGCCTTGAGATGAAGACTCTGATGGCTGAAAACAGTGAAGCCGTTTCTGGGCTGCGTGCACCCTGACACAGTCTTCTATTAAGCTTGAGGCTTTCTCTTGTGGCCCCTACTTGTTCTCCTTTTCTTTTCTTTTTTTTTGGAACTGGCATCTCATCCTTGGAAGCTACAAAGATTAAAAATGCATGCCTCTGCCTGTCTCGTGTAAGAGCAAATACATGTTAGCAGCGCAACTTTATTTCACTTTAGGCGATCACCATTTTCATATCACTGACACTTAACGCATTAATGAGATGTTAGAAGTGTTTGGGAGCTGTGGATGACTGCATGGGTGTTAACGCCTCCCCTTAAATCCCTGATGTGGTGCTTGGCGGAGAGCTGAGACTCGCCTGTCACGTCATTTTGGATGTGCTGGCGGGTGGTCTGCCAGTGTGTGCAGGTCAACAGAGATGTGGACTGCTGTCTGCCGACTCTCCACCGGGAATTGTCTGGGTTCTGATTCAAATGCTTCAAACTTAAAATGACGCAATAACACAAATACATCTTTGCCATCCAAAATCTTGCTGTTGTCGAGACAGACATAGGGTCATTTTTTATTTAGCCTCTGATTCTGAGACAGAGATAAAATCATTTTTTATTCAGTGTCTGAATCTAGAGCAGTGGCTAGACCAATAGACCTTACACTTACAGCCTGGAAGAACAAAGATGCAGGAAGTGATCCAAGTTACACTTACTTCATATGTCTTGCGTAACTGTTCAGTTTCTGGATTTCTAAAGTAAACCACCACAGGTACAGCTATCAAAGAGCTTTAGGCGCGCCAATCATGGCTGTGATTGTCCCAGCTGTCGAGATTCTCAAGAGATGCTGGACGAGTTGTTCTTTGGCACTGGTGACTTGACATACTGGTGATACTGAAAATGGACCAGCGTTTTTATATCCTTTTTCTAGCCTCACTGATCACTCACAAGATGATTTAGACTTCAGACCATACATACAAATTTAAATTACTGGTTAAACTATTATGTATGACTGTGGGAGAAAGCAAGAATACCTAGATGAGACACAGAGACAAGAAAATTCCACACATAAAAGCCTGACCCAGTCAGGCTTTGAGGTGACCGTGCTAACCACTGCATCACAGTGCAGACCAATAGACCCCTATAAACGGTCCACTTTTTAAAAGTTTGTTTCCCACAGTTTTCACTTGCTGATTTGTTTTGCTTTCACCCACTGGCCATGCACCAGAGCTACTTGGTTAGGTCTAATAAAAGATATATAAAAAAAAAATAAAAAAAAAAATCTTTTATTCAGAAAAAAAAAAAAGTGTTTTGTTTTGGGGTTTTTTGTTTTTTTTTTTAAACACACAGTAATACATCATGAGTAGTTAATGACAAATCTGTAGTCTTAGATGTATTATCTTAACCCTTGTATGTAAGGGCACCTTGCTCATATCTGTGACACATCAGGGACTTTGTCAAAAGGGCATTTTTCTTGCACTGGGAATGAGAGCAGGCGGATCTGGATGTGACTGAAGGCAGATCTAGATGAATCAGACTACTGATTGTGTCAGCACACAGTTATACAATGTAAATGAGACTCCAACAGCTGAATAAGTACAATGATTGCCTCGTATGAGCACATTCACAGCTCATACCAGCTGGGGACTCTTGATTTTTGTCATTCTCTTCACTATCAAATGCACTGTATCCAGGTCACAGTCATATCAATTAAAAAGTAATACAGAGTAAGAGACAAGCTAACAACGATCTGTGAGCATTTGATATATTATATCAAAGAGAGCAATAATAAAGATGCTTTGTGCCATGAAGTGAGCTGGGCAGTATAAGAGTGGAGAAATGAGCTTGGTATTTCAGAGTGGAGAAGGGTTTGGGTATTCGTCAAGTTGGCACTTAAGCGCAGACAGCACATATCTCCTTGTCAGCAGTGGCAGTGTTTGTTTTGGATACTGTCCATATTAAATAGATATGTCCAGCAGCCAGATTTTCTTGACAATTAGTGACATGTACGAATTTTCTTTGGCAGTACACCAACTATTTTTGTTTTTGTAACCTCAACCAAAAAAAAGCACACAGATTTCTTTTCAATCCTCCCCATAAAAAGATAGGCTGCTTTGATAACAGCGTGTAAAGCAGTACAAAGTTTCATCCTTTGTGAGAGCTAATCCTTATACCAGCACAGTTGCTCCGTCTCACTGCTACATCAGTCGTAACTCAACACACCCAATAAAAAAAGGGCTCTGCTAATGTTTAAAGGCGCTGTCTGGAGACAATGGTAATATAATACCAGCAGTAACATGGATGCTGGCATTGCTGGAAGTGGTGCCAGAGCGGATAAACTGCCTCATAACTGCTGGGAAAAGCCATTCATCTCTAGGGCTGGCAAAAGGATGCTGCTTTTGACCATAGGGTGGAAGATGGAAACCATGCAGGAATTTCAGTCAGTAAACTGGCAAGATGGACAGTGGTATGCTCTCTAAGGGCAGTGCCCCTGAGGAATCCAAGAGTGATGGTCAAGAGAAGAATGCAGAGGTTGTGCCAAGGAGCCTTGGTGGCGGTGAGGTTTCCACACCACAAACCTCTCCAGGCATGTATACAGATATGTCTGTTGGGGGTGAGAGTGGCCTCTTATCCCTTTGTTGACCATATATTAAATGGGCATGTGAAATCAAAGACTGTCACGTCCATTAAGACAGATTACGGTAACAACACTGCTGTACAGGGGTCATAATAGGTATCTGAGGGTTTCATATCATTTGTCATGAACAGAAATACACACTGCGGAACTATTTCCATGCCCTTTTCTTATTTTCAATATGAGGAAATCACTCCGGAGGTACTTTGATAGCACACACACAGCTAAATGTCATCATCAGGGGTGAAGGAAGTTATTATTTCCTGGAAATAATATCAGTGTTTTCCTGCGAGAGTTAGGATTCTCACAATGACGGGCATGTGGGGTTTTTTGGACAGCTATTCATAATGTATCTGTTTTTTATTCTTATTATTGTGTGTGTCCTATGTGTGCATATTTTTTTAGTATAACTTTTTTCCCCAATTGAATTCAGTTGAATTAAGACTTATTCATAACAGGAAGAAACGTTTGGAAAAAGGCTAAGGAAGGGCAGCCAACTGCCCTGGCCGCTTAAAATGAGGACAGAGTCAATCAAAGAGCAGTGAAAATGACCACAAATAACCACAAATCAGAAACGTGCAGCTAGAGATACCTGCAGAAAGGCACATGGAGAGATAAGATGGAGGGGGAAAGGCTCCGTACACTGCAAGACCAAGTGAATGATATGCAATGATTGTATCAGTGCAAGGACAGGGAAAAGAGGTTTGGGAGGTTTCCCAGTAGCCCGTGTCTGTAGCAGCATACCTAAGATGTGTTCAGGGTCACATCTGCAGTTAAGAGTTCAACAGAAGACTACAGCTATGTCACACTCGTGATGAGTAAACCGTTACATTAAGATTTTAACGGCTGGTCGTCAGTATTTGAGTATGGAGTTGTTGTATTTGGAAATATTTGAGCAGTTAATGTACTCAAATCCTTGTATAAATCCTTGATTCTTTTAGTATTCTTTGAGCAAAAGATTTATAGAAAACACTCAGGAAACCCTGAAATCTCCTCCTGTCCCCCCTCACAATTCAAGGCTCGTCACAAGCGAAAATGAATAAATGTATGTTAAGTATAGTCTAGATCCTAATATGAACACACTGCCATGACCATCATTCAACCGCCACTGCTGGGTAAAGGTCAGATGGTATCTATTTTATTTTCACTGAGTCAGCAGATCTGATTCAGATCTCAGCTGGACTTGAGTCATGAGGAACAGGATGGTTTTTCTGTCATCCTGCCCTTTCCCAACCTACGTCACAGGATGGACTGAGCAAGTGCGTCCAAACACGTCTCTGTTAACACAGGACATCCCTGGGTGACCTAACAGCCTTATCGAAATAAGTCACATGGTGAGATCTTCTACCACAAAGACTAACTACATTGTTTTAAAAAGCCAGAGAACATACTAAACTTATGACCCTTTGGTTTCTTTCTTTTCTTTCCTTTTCTTTTCTCAACATCATAAATCGAGTAGCACGGTGGCCCAGTGGTTGGCACTGTTACCTCACAGGAAGAGAAACTCCACCCGAGTCCTACTACGGGGCCTTTCAGTTTGGAGTTTGCATGTTCTCCCTGTGTCTACATGGGTACTCAACCTGTCCCTACTGTATGATTGTCTTTGGACTGTTAAGTGGTGATTCTAAATTGCCCATGGGTGTGAATAGTTGTCTGTCAGACAAGCTCCAGCCACTGCAACCCTGAACTGGATAAGGGGAAGAAAATGGATGGATGGAAGACTGTAAATCCAGACAATAATAATAAAATCCTAAAATAATGAAAAACTAAAGAACTGCAGTTTAAATTTTAAATAAATATGATGCATCTTTTTATGAGTATTCACAATTTATTTATTTATTTTAATTTAAGCTAAAGAGGCTAAATTCAGGTGCTGATCAAAATGATACCAAGGTTTGTAGCAGGTGATCTGATGTTATTAGTGAGGCGATGTACAGACTTAATTCCTTAGAGAAACTGTTTGGGTCGAGCACTAGAACCCCAGTTTTACTGAAATTGAGATGAAGGAAATTAGAATAAATCCAATTAGAGAAACATTTACTAAACAAAGGAGGCTGCTCTGATTGTTGGGCTTGACAGAAAAATATAACTGTGTCATCTGCATAGCGGTCGTAGGAGATTCTATTAAAAACATTAATTAGTTTCCCCAGGGACAACATATATAAAGAAAACAGAATTGATTGAAGGATTGAGCTCTGGGGCACACCAAATATGGGTAGTGCAGATGACGACATACATTGATTAATATGAATTCTGAAATATCTGCTTGATAAGTATGAAGAAAACCATTTAAGAGCAGTACCAGTGATGCCAACCCAGTTTCATAGTCTGCTAATACGAGTGGCATGATCAATAGTATCAACGGCTGCAGAAAAGACAAGCAGGACTAAAATGGGATGTTTGCCTTTATCCGAACGCAAGTGATTTTCAGTAACGCTGTTTGAGTGCCATGGTTCTGTCCGTAACCGGATTGGAGTTTATCGAAGATATTGTTTCCTTCAACAATCTGAAGGAGCTGATGAGCAACAACTTTCTCAAGGATTTTGGAAATAGATGGGAGTTTGCAAATTGGACCTATAATTACATAAAACCAAATACAACAAAGAGGTAAAAGAAACACCTAGTGTAAAGTGAGCAAAAGGCAATGTTAATGTCAGCCCAAACTTTAGCCCACTTGTCTCAATTCTGTATAATATTGCAATTAAGAACCACTGGAAACAGACCTCCAGATTACATCTTAAAGTTGCCATTTTGTTTTCTAGCTCCATCCAACACTGCAGGCTTACCTTGCGCTTTCAAAATGGCATATTGCATTACTAAACATCCCCAAAAGGTGTAATTACAAGATAATTACATGCATTACATCAAGACCAACCCAGTATGTAATTGAAGTCAAACCAGAGAACAAACAGCTAAACAAGCATTCTCGTCCTTATCACAACAGCAGTCCTTTAATTAGATTTACTGTGATCCAAATCTCAGAGGTATTTTCTTTTCTTCTGTTACAGTGGAGCATAGTCATTGCGTGCGTCTTACCCCTCCACCCACACACACCTCCGCCGCTCATGTGAGACTTTTGCACCTCAATTAATTGGGTTAGAGTAACAAACTTTTACTAATGTAAACACTCCATCCACACAATAATTTCCTGCTCCTGTCCTATGACTAAATTAACTGGAGACTTCCCTTTGTGATTTCAGCAGTTTCTCCACTGTGGGCGGCAAAAGGACAGCCACGCAGCACACCCTTGTCAGCTTCATGCAGTTTGTTTCGTTAAAGAAAGCTCTTGATACGTCTGCGAGCCAAAGACACTGTGGCTTGTTTTGTTTCTTTAATTCAAGACATCTGAAAATGTAACAACTGAATCATGTTTTAATCGGGACTCCTACTACATGAACAGCTTTTCTTGATGAGGTAGTAAATTGATTAATTGCATCCATAAAAATGCATTCTAAAACATTGTTCTCCTTAAATGCACATGGTGCAAGGGCCAGTTTATTTTGTCAAAACAAGATCATTAATCTACTGTGCTGAAATCAGTTAACCATGGTTACTTCTACTTGTAGTTGATATTTATTGAAAAAAATAAAATAAAATAAACCATCACGTTTGCCCCACAAAGGGATGATTATGCAAGGACTGGGATCTGATTCTGAAAAGGTGACAAACTGCCTACAAAGTTTACTTTGTGACTCTATAATCATTGTTATTATGCCACTTGTCAAGTACACATTTTCTTTGTTATGGGAGGATTGTTTCCGACAGTGATACTTTGAGGAGAAGATGATGTGTTCATCTATGTATGTTGCAATTAGGTTCAAGAAAAATCTGGTATTTAATAAGAGGATTGCACTGAAATCATTGCATAAGTCAGGGGAGGTTAGCCCTAAGGTTGTGGGAAGTACTGGGGTGCTGTCTCTTAAGAGACCTGATAGTTGGAAAACTGGCGTACTTTTTACGGTTTCGTAATGAATTTGTTCACCTGTGTGTGTGCCTGACATTTGTGTCCTGTGAAGCGTAATTACCATTGCATCTGTGTTAAAACGTTATGTGTAAGCCAGTATATTTTTCTCAGCTGTGCAGACCAGTTCAGTTCAGTTTTGCACGCCTTCAGCACCCCCAGTTTCAAGTCCCTTCCCACGCTCTGGTTAGCCTTGTTGCCTCCCAGTAGGAAGACTCCTAGCTGGGATCTCCTGCCCAGCCTTTCTGTGCAGAGTCTGCCTGTTTCCCTTGTGCTGTGTGGGTTCTCTCTGTGTACTTCGGCTTCTGCCAACAGTCCGAAGATATGCACGTTAGTTTAACTAGTGATTCTAATTCCATGGTTGCCTGTTTCTATATGTATATGAGTTCTTGTATTATTGTTTGTATTCCAACACAGGGTGAAATGCAAAGTAAAGTTATAAAACACTGCATGTGGTTGGTGGCAAGAGATATTGTGGGCTTATCTATTTTTTTATAATGCAAGACGTAAAATGAGATTTGGAAAAAAATCCCTCCTGCTGACACACACGAGGATGAGTTAGGGAGAGCGACAAAGAGTCAAAAAAGGAAGAGTTTCATTTGTAAGGGGAACAACAACTCAAACAGAGGACGAAAGTATTGGAGAGACAGTGAGAGAAATGATGGGTGAATGATAGAACAAGAAAGATTTTGGATAAAGCACCAGAGCTTCCCTACGGACCCCGAGTTTGGCTGCGTTGTATGAAATGACTTCACACAAAGCACCTGAATACACAAATTTACACACAAGCCTGGCTGCAGCTTCTGAGCCGGAATATTCGACACACTGCCTGCTGACATCACTACAGCTGGTGTGAATTTAGCTGAAGGTACTCTATGGCTGCCTCAGGCAATCTGAATACAGTTTACTCTCGTAAACTATTGCAGTATTAAATGTACAACAGTTTTTCCTATCAGGGATAATGTGTAATTCATTTGTTGCCACCAAAGAGCGAAATCTCATCAAATATTCATTTTATGTTCAATCTTTCCATTATTTTATTCAAAATCCTGCACTTATCACTACTTGGACATGTCAAATACTCAAATCATTCACTAAAAATATTGGCAGAGCACATGTGCCTCATTTATAAACAAACTTTATTTTCCCTCGCTCTGTCAGATGTTTTCCACTGCAGAGATGGATGGTTATAATGAGAGTTCCAGCATCCAGCTATTTTTAAGGTTGGAGACAGGCTGTTATTGCACTGGAGGTAGCGAGGCCTTTGGGGTGGTAGATTATTCCACAGACCTGCACTCCAGACTTTATGGGTCTGAAAATAACTGTCCTACCTATCCCTCCCAATGCTTCCCCCCATGGTAATCACAAAGTGCAGCCATCCATAAACGAATGTGGTATCTGCTTAAACTGTCATCTCACCAATATTAGGTGAACTCAAGTTCAGACAGAAAAGGGAAAACAAGTCGGATGTCTGGGAGCATCATCTAAGAATCTCCAAATCTAATTTGTTATTTTCTGCCTCTTGTATGTGCCTTAATGGAAAAAAGTTGTAAAATTTATAAATGTGCACTTTGGTTTTTGACCAGATGAATGATTTATCAGAAGAACCATTTGCATTCTTCTTCTACCAGACTTATTGTTTACAGTAGCCCTAACAACATTAGCAGCTTCATTAAATCCACTGTCACTGGTGACATCAACCAATATAATAAAGACTGGAATAAATCAAATAAGCAGAGGCTCTTACCAAAGATCTGTAGCATCAAGAATGTTTAAAAGACCTACTTTCCATCGTGTACAATTCATAGTTAAATCTCAAAAGTTATGAAACAGTCCTGAGACCCAAAAGTAACATCAATTAGGAATACCATTATGGGTGAAGTGAACAACACTGATTATCTGTCATGGTCCTGGGTCGGTGACCCAGTGCTTTGAGTTTATTAGTATTATTTTCTAGTTTATTCTGATTTTGTATTAGCTCTTTGGTTTTGGTTGTCGTGTTATTATCCCTACCTGTGTCTTCCCTCTGTGCTCTGTTCAGGTCCTCGAGTTTTGTGTTGTAAAACAGTCTGCGTGTTTCCTGTTTTACTTTGTAGGTCTGTGTCTCGTTATGCCCATTAGTTCCAGCTGTGTCCCCTCCTGTGTGCCATTTCCTGATTACCTGGTGTGTGTATTTATAGTATGTGTCTGCCTGTGCTCCTCGTCGCGTCGTCTGCATTTCTCTGCATCATTTTGGTGTATCTCCGTGTCTCTCTGTTCCTCGCCTCGTGTCCTCTGTTTGTGTTAGTTTTCCCAGTTTAGGTTTATGCTCAGTTCTGCCCTCACCTTGGGTTTTTCACTGTAAATAAATTTCCGCCTGCATCTCCACTGCCATCTGCATCTTGGGTCCTCATTCATTCCACCACACGACTGCTGCCCCAGCCGTGACATTATCTCTTTACTGTGGCATCAGCTAGTGGATGGGGTATATTTGGGAGCAAGTGAACAGTTTGTCTTGAAAGTTAGCCCCCTCTGGCTTCTGCTCCATGGCTGCTGGGTGACCCCTCGTCTGGGGCTCTCCACAGCTCTTTCCGGGAGGGTGGCACGGTTGCCCCTCCGTTGGTCTTCCTTGGTCTTTCGCGCTCTGGGGGTCTCTGGATGTCTGGAGCCTGGATCTCCTCCATACCTGCTTCATGCCCTGGGGGCATAGCAGATCATTACATGAAGAAACCTTTTGAATACAAGCGTGCCCATGCTCACAGGTGGGCACACAGGTGTTAACAGACACAAACTACACCTTTCTTGGCTGCTACCTCAAAGCACACTGTGCGCTGTCGATCTTATGCGCTGCACAATAATATTCAATATTTAGTATTTACTGTTATATACACATAGATTATCGCGACCGTGTTGTTTTATTACATTGCTCTCTTTTTTTGCTTGTTTTCTTTTTTTTCCTTCAACAGGTGATCCAGGTGAGAAAGAGAGCTCTCTCTCTCTCGCTCTCTCTCTCAGAGCGAAGGCTGGCCTGTGTGGTCTGATCCAGCAAGCGAGCAGAAATAGTTCAAATTGCCAAAAAAGTTAATGTTGGTTCTGATAGAAAGGTGTCAGAATACACACGCATTGCAGTTTGTTGTGTATGGGGCTGCATAGCCGTTTGATATTGGGTAACGTTCTGCTGGGAAACCTTTGGTCCCACCATTCATGGGAATTTTTACTTTGATAACAATGGTATTCCCCGATGGCTGTGGCCTCCTTCAGCAGGATAATGCACAGTTTGAGGATCACAACAACAAGTGTCAGGGGTTGTCTTTGCATCCAAATTCCCCTGATCTTAATCCAATTTAGCATCTGTGGGATGTGCAGGACAAACAAGTCTGATCCATGGATGCTCCACATCACAACATATAGGACTTAGAGGATCTGGTGCTAACATACTGGTGCCTCTCGGCCTAGGGCTCGGTCACTCAGGCGCAGCTGGGGGCCGGCGGAGCTCACGGGCGCGTCACTGCAACCCCCCCTGGCTTCTGCTCCGCGGCTGCTGAGTGAGCCCTCATCTGGGACTCTCCTCAGCTCTTACTGGAACAGTGGCGCGGCTGCCCCTCTGTTGGTCTTCCATGGTCTCTTGTGTTCTGGGGTCCTCTGGATGTCTGGAGTTTTGATCTCCTCCATACCCGCTTCACACCCTGGAGGACGGGGCTGTGGCCCCCCCACACTCCCTAGCAGATCATTACATGGAGAAACCTTTGGAATGCAAGCATGCTGATCCACACAGGTATGCACACATGGGTATTCACAGACGCGGACTAAAGCTTTCTTGGCTGCTGCCTCAAAGCACACTGTGCGCTGTCTATCTTGCGTGCTGCACAATATCGTTTATTACTTAGTAAATACTGATATCTATGACTAGCTAGTTTATTGTGATGGTGCTTTGTTTTCTCTATTATTATGTTGCTCTTTGTTGTTTGCTGTCTCCTCTGTTTGTTTGTTTGTTTGTTTTTTCTCCATACAGGTGACCCAGGAGTTTTTTTTTTTTTTTTTTGTCTCTCTTCCCCCCCCTTCTCACCGTCTCTTCTCCCCTTGGGTTTTCTTTCTTTCTCTCCCCCTCTCTCTCTCATTCATTCCCCCTGTCCTATTTATTAAAAAAAAAAAAAAAAAAAAAAAAAAAAAAAAAATGACAAAGGATGAACTGAAGCTCTGCCATCACGTAATGTCGCATACTGCTGTTTCTGATGTCATTTAAAAAAAAAAAAAAAAAAAAAAAAAAAAAAAATAACATACTGGTGCCAGAAGGTCTTGCCGAGTCCATGTCTTGACAGGTCAGACTTATTTTTGCAGTGAAAGGGGGACCAAAAAAATATTAGACAAGTGATTATAAAGTTATATTCTTGGTGTATACCTCTTTTCCACCAGTGTGGGCACATTTCAGTGCGTTGTGAGAATAGAAATTAAAGCAGCGTTATTCAGAAGAAGTTAGGATAATTTCTAATGCAAATCATCACATCGACTTATACTGACATCAGTGATTACAACTGTGTGCACTCCATTCATCTTTCTGCAAGGAGGTAATATAGCTGTAGCATATTTCCTTACTGTGTTATCATCCAAGCTTAGCTTGTTAACAGGATGTTTTATCTTAACAGTAAGACCAGAAAGGCAAGTGATACAGGAGGGTTTACAAAGCAGAAATGAATGGAAATAGCTATTGTTACAGCAATTTAAATGAAGATACATGTATTTTCTACTGTACCTGATCATTTTACCAAGATACTATTACTAATCCAATCACTCTATTTATGCTATTTGAATCATATTTGATACAGATGGAAACAAAAATATTTATGTTACTATAGATATCAACAGTATTTTTTATCAATTATCTTCCAAGATTGGGGCGTGTAGGAGAGAAAACAAGCACCCCAAGCTTATGCTACATGTGCGGGTTATGTGCATCAACTTTTTGGCAAAAACTTTAGAAAGCACAAGCAGAAGTCCTGTGTTATATTGCTATAATGAGCCAGACCATTTATTCAGACATTAAGCAACAACAGACTGTAGGAGACCCCCCCCCCCCCTCAGCTGCCTGCTGCTTGCAGTGGGCAGAGTAACAATGGAGCAAACAAAGGAGGTAAATGACATACACCTGAGCAAGGTGACCAACTTACATAGATCTGAAACAGTCGAGCAGTTAGAGAGTAGCCTCAAAAGTCTCTCCAGCTGGTGTGGTCTGAGCATTCACAAAGGATGATGGGAGAACATGAAACCAGCAGGGTTCTGATACAGTCTCTTTGAAATGTTTCCAGCTGCCTTGTCGTGCTGATGGCCATCAGAGTGAAACAAAGGCCTTGCTTCTGTGTTTGCTTGCGGGAAATGGCACCTGCTGTTTCTCATTTCAGATGTAATTCACGTGCTCGATTCAGAACCAAGCCCATCCCATTACTTTGGTTTATTTTAGGAAAGCCTCAGGAGTTTGACCCCGAATCACTTGAGTTAGGTTCTGATTATATGACCCATTTTATTTAGCAGGCTGAAAGGTTGAGTGTGGCTTAAATGGATGTCTGTCCATCACTTCATTAAACAAGGGTAGCAGTCAGATTAGCCTTTGTAATGGTATGTTGCTCACGGTCAAAGAACAAAGAGGCTTATTTTAGAGGCTTTAGTGCTACAGCTGTGAAATTCCTTTTTCCTTCCCTTTGCATTCAAAATTTACCATCATTACTGACAGGTAACTGTATCCTCATTACAGGAATACATCATGTATACAGTGATTCCTTTAAGTCACGTTGTAAACAACATAACGGCATAATTATGCATCTGGCCTATTACCTTGAAAACTAATCAACACGCTCCATTTTCAGCCATCTGTAGTGGGGAAGAGCTTCTCTTTGTTTGTATATGGAACTGGCAATTTAAACAAAAAGGTAACTGACCACTGTCTCCTAACCCTTGAAATCTGTTCAGCATTTAAAGGTACTTTCAGCAATTTCTTCCACCTGCAAACATGGGCTTTATAGTACATGTGCCTTAACAGATCACCACTAGGTACAGTGCAGTACATGTTATACAAGTTTAGGTGAGCTGTTAGAAATCTGCTCTATGATTTCTTAAGAAATTTTATATATATATATATTTTTTTTAATTTAAGTGAGCGTGGCTTAAAATTAACCCTATCGATTCAAAATTCACTCACTGTCATATACTGGTTGGCAAGTTCTGGAAAAATCAAGACAATTATAGGTCCTTTTGTTTTTTCACTAACCTGTTTAAACTGCATTGGAGCTTAAAATTTACATTATTTGGAGAACAGTTTGGAGAGTATCAAGTGGCAGTTTGCTGTTTTACAATATCCTTATAAGTAAATTTAATAACAACTTCAATAAATGGTAATATAAAATTGTAAAATAAAGCTAAAATTGTGAATAAAATGTATGACAGGTCAGAAAAGACCCCACTTTGCCCTGTGGTGAATAACACAACCGATGAGTACATGACGTTTTAAGCATGGAAGTCAATATTTCTTTTCATACCAGACTAAATAATGGGTGCACCTTGCTATCTACCAAGCTAGCTAGTGCTACTGATATTAACTCACACCTCAGTCTTCCAATTAGGGTCATGTCCAGGTAAAGACGTAACCCAAAAATAAACCCCAAAATGCTAAATTCCATGCTTCAAAGCATAAACCTACAAACACGTGGATCTAACCTTAGTCCGTTGCATTGTGTTCGTCTGTTTACCATATTGTAGACTATAGCCTTATCTTGGGTGTAGATAAAACAAGTAAACACTTTTAATATTTAAGTATCCCTGTCCTGACAACTGTTGACAACATCCTAACAACATAAATCCCATCTAACTGTTATTCCACTTGTGTTGCTCACTGAGCTGTCTTGTCAACCAAGAAACCAACGGTCATCATGACCATTCTTTTTGCAGTTTAAGCAATCAGTTTGAGTGACTACCAGCAAGTGTTCAGTGAATGCAAAGATGCTTTTCAACGTATCTATTGCAAGCGGATGTTTGCCAGATGGTTCGTCAACTAGTCACTGTGTGACTGAAGCCTTAGAGAAACCAGTGTTGCCAACTCCTCAGTAAGGAAAATCGCTATTGGCTGTCCTAAAAGTCGCTAGAAGTCGCCAAATGACGTCATCGCCTAATTTGCATAATTGGTCATACCAATGTAATTGTAACCTACGCTGTGGGAGAGAGAAATAACATCGTGGAAGAGACATAAAGTGAGTAAAAAACGTCCTAAATGCAGTTAGAATTTATTTAGAACTACAAATTCAATTTATTTTAGCAATTATTGTTTTTTAATGTCACAATTCCAACCCTGCTCCTTTATCCAGGCCTGGACCGGCAAAAGTGACCCGAAATAGGCAGTCTGGTGGAGTTACTTTGTGTGTGAGAGTGTGTTTATAAGTAGTTTTAAACCTTGTGATCCACAAAACAGCATAACAGTAAAGGAAGAACCGACTGCGTTACAGTCAGTGCGGGAGTAGCGGCTTCGCTCATGCGCTATTCATTTGCCGTTTGGACGCACAGGTGTGAACGTCTCCTGCCCTGATAGCAGCTGGGGGAGGACTATCCTCCGCCTGTGTGCGCTTTGGCACGGGTGAGGTGCCCAAGGCAGCACCGCTGCTTGTTGAGAGTAAGAGCGATACGTGTTTTCACGTCAAAAAGTCGTCATAAATAAGTCTCCAATAATACCAGAAAAAGTCGCCAGATTTGTCGCTAGTCGCTTTTTAGAAAAAAAGTCGCTAAGGGGGTCTGAAAACTCGCTAAATATGGCGACAAAGTCGCTAAGTTGGCAACACTGAGAGAAACAGATTCAAATATCTCAATCCAAGCCAGTACATTTTATAACCACATAGGAATTTGGTTTTCTTACGGGAAATAAATGCACTAAAAGTAAACTGATGGCTTTCGCCTTGGTGTGTGTAAAAAGTCAATAAGGACCTATATGAACCTGCCACCAGATGTCCATGTGCAGCCTCGAATTTTGACTGCATAGACTTTACAGATGTGCCAGTATAGGAAACTGGATACTGTATTCATGCACAGCACACGTACACTATTTCCTTCCCTCTTTGTATTATTCTTCTGTATTGGTATCACATGCTTTTCCATGCATCCAGCCAAAGAAAGGAAGTTGTCTTCTTGTTGCCAGGAAGTCTGCATCATCTTTTCTAGTGCATAAGTGTGGATTATGCATACACACATCTAACTGAAGTTAAAAACTGTAATAAAAAGAGTGTGCATTCTGCAGGTATTGCGAACTTCAGCAACTGTCTGTAACTAGTTTGACTGTGTTGGGCTATCCATCCATTAGCTACCTCAGCTATTAGTCAATTACATAACTATACACTGCCGTCATTTCCTTTCCTTTCCTCATCTTTCTGTTTCTGCAACTGTTTTTAGTGAAGATGTTGTAGTTTACTTTAAAAGACCAAAAGTAAGACTCCTCCCGGCAGCCTACAGGCTACCCTAGTGATGGCTTCACTGCACTGAGCTCCAATCAAAATTTAGCAGGGTTTAAAATCCTTCACTTTACCTAATAGGCTTTACACAACTTGGCTCTACCTTTCATCTGCGAATAGCTGATCTCTGATAAGTCCACTAAGCCCCACAGCTCAGAGAACGGCCTCTTGGTTGCACTGCACTTGTTTGAAATCAAGGTGACTGTTTTACTCACATACAAAATCAAGTTCAGACTTAAGACATTACATTGGTTGCTATATATTTTATTTATTAAACCTCAACTCTTTTACCCTCTGTTATAATTTTTTCATTCAACGATGAATAGATTATGCGCAATGCATAACTGCATTTCTGGCTGGTCAAAACTAACAACTGACATGGGCCTTAAAAACCACCAAGGCAGGAAGAAGTGCCTCAGCTAGCTGAGAAAGGGGCCTTGCATCGACACATACTTTTTAAGAAGTCAAATCAGTCGATTGAAGCCCAGAGGCAGGAGAATCCCCACAGTCCTCAGGGTATCAGCACCCTGTTCAAAGTTCATTGTCGTACAGACCCTCACATAGTCTCCAAATTGGAACTCAGTCAAATCCAGCCAGTCTAGAGCTTAGCCAGCAACACCCAATATTAGATTAGACACAACAATGTGCTGCTGGTAAAGTTTCTGGGCTGCCTTTCCCCATAACAGCCATCCCTCAAGATTCTCTCCATTTAAAGCAATGCGTTATCAGGGACTGTAACATCTAGTCCTCTTAGTGAATTCTTTATTTGTATTTATTCCTATCAATCACAAAAGACTCCATGAAGGCATTACTGTTTTATGTATGCTCTGTTTTTGCAATACTTTGTTGTCCAAATGATGTCCTTACTGTCAAATATACTTGACTTACATGTCATGCATGTGTGCAACAGATTTGTTCTTGCCCTAGCTGGGCAGGAAGCTGAAGAAAATGTGATGTGCATTAAAGGGGAAATATGCTTACATCACTGGAAAATGAGCAGTGTGAAACTGTTTAACAATTTCATGATTTTATAAACAGACAAGATAATCCTTTACAGTGCAAGGCAATCAGGTCACAGAGAACCGTTGAGCAAGAGGAATTTCAGACAAACACAGGTGGTTTCCATCCCAGCTTGTGGGAGCAAGGGAACACAAGCTTTTCTTTTCAGTAAAACAGCTAAAAATACAAAAGTATCCAAGATCATGTAATGTGATTAAATTATCTAATGCGCAAGTATGTGATAATTCGGAATATTACTTTTTTGGCATGCAGTTAACCTGTCTGTTTAGTTCAAATGAAAAATATAGAAAAGGTAATAAAATAACTACTTCACAATTCACCTGGCATTTAAAGTGTTGTTTTAAAATATACTGTTCAGGGTACATAAGGTCTCTCAATTTAAAATGGGAAACAAAACAATGGAGCCCTGAAACAGGAGACAGCTTTGCTTACTGGTTGCTATAGAAGCAAAGGAAGCAGGCTCCATCAAGCTGGAGACCCTGGTGGCATGAACCCACATGAAGGAGTTGCTGGCTGTTTGCATTGATAATTGTTCAGCTAATCATAACAGACCATCAATCTGGCATTACAATATGCATTTCCCACCACGTTTTTTTTTTTTCAGGGGATACCCACTGTGTGAGTCCTGTGAATGACTTTTGCAGAAGCTGAAATATCCTGACAACAACCTGGTTCCCTCCCGTGAAAGCATAAAATAGACAAGTCTCCAAAGAGTCACATAGTAACTGGTTTGACTTTTCTCTGGCAGGTGACTGTATTGGAATGAGAAGTAGAATGCTGGTTGATTAACCCTTAAGATACTTTCTGGGTTAAAGTTGCCCCAATTTGACAAAGGAATTCTGGCAGGGACAATTCCAGATTGTTTATGTCACTTTCACTTTCAATAAAATACCATCATGGGTTAGGTTTCATGTCTCAGGTAAAACAAGACATTAAATTTTGTGATAATAGATGTTTTTGGAGAAAAACAAGTGTTGAAAAACCTGCACTTTGAACCATCAATTAAAGATTAATGATCTATTTATTAATGTTATTTATAATTCTAAATGTATCTATTTTTGTATAGGAACTTATGAGGGAATCCATGGCATGTGTCAAATTGTCCCAAAACAAAGTGTGAAAACTGAATGGGGCATCTGTGTGTTTGCCTCGGTTGGTGTTGTAGATGGGAGGCTGGGGTGCTACCTTGCAGTCTTGGGACGTGGCAGCTGGTGATGGCCCCTGGTCGGGTGGCTGTACTCCAGGGCATGGGTCTGGGTGTGGGGCCTGGGACCCTGGTGCCCCGAACTTTTCTTTGCATGGAAGTGGTCTGTGCCCCTTTGGCCCCTCCACTACGTGGGCTCTTGAGTCAAGCTGTCTCAGACTGATGCTAGTCTGTCTTTTTCTTTTGTGTCTTCATTGTTAGTTGAGTGAAGGGCTGGGGCTTCGGAAGGTCCAGCTGGACTAGTCTTTAAATTTGGGAAGATGGGTACTGGCCTTCGGTGTGGGTTTGTCCTGGGTAGCTGTCACTTCGGGTCCTGGGTCTGCTTTACCTCTCCCTGGGCAGTGTGTGTGTGTGAAATCAGGGTGCTTACTGAACCTCTCTCCTTCTGGGGGTAGCCTTCTTCCTCTTGTTTTTTTTTTTTTTTTTTTTTACATCTCACAATACATCACCACACACGTAGGACCTTGGGAGGCAGGCACACTACCCAGAGGTAGGTAGGCGGGGCGGCCGTGGCATCCACAAACAATAATATGAATAACAAAATAAAGTAAATGAATAAAACAAAAACATTAACAAAAGGAGCCTACAGAGAGTCTACGATGCTCTTCTTGGGAAAGTGGGAAAGCAAATATCTTTGGCACAACAAAGCATTCAGACCATAATTCTACTTGCTACAACTGCTGAACAGAACAGGTTTCAAAAAAATGTGATGAGAACTAGACTTCCATGACCAAAGTTTTCCAGAGTTTTTACACAATCCTGCAGAAATACATTCTAATAGTTTGATAAATCATTCCTCCTCCCCATACCAGTTCCGACCTAATCCCAGACTCCATCTTACTGTTCAGAAATGCATTTAACACCACCGCTCAACCTTCTATTAGAATTTATTGCTTGTCTCATGTCAAAGCCAGCTTCCTCTTGGAATAATGCCTTTCCCAAAGATTTCCACTTCCACAGAGGCAGGGAGTCTTCACTGCTGCCCTACATGCCAGCTGGCATTCTGGTCATGAAATAACTAAGTAAGGATGGGTGCAGGGCTTTCTTAAGGTTTTGCACAGCAAAGGAGACTGTGCTACTAAGAAAAAAAAACAACCACAAAAAACTAGGGCACAGTTCAGAAACCAGGTCAAGGTCAAAAAATAAATTAGATGTTATACTAAAAGACACCCACACAGTTATTCAAACAAATGTGGAACGTTGGAATTGAAAGTTCATTAAGGTCCAAAAATATGTATTCATATTATGGGAAGTATACATCATGTTTACAGTAAAAAGCCTTAGGGGTCGGTTCTTTGCCAGTGTGCACTGGAGGAAGCCTTTATATGCAGAATGGGTATTATAATACTCACTTTACGGTGAGTCAGTATAGTTAGGTCTAAGTATTTGTACAAAGCAAAGGGTGTTGAAATTTTTATCTCTACACACCACCGTAAATTAAGATGTGATTGAAGTATACACCTTTAGCTTAAATTAGGGGCTTTAACAAAAGTATTGTATACAGCAGGGGCGGGCAACTCCAGGCCTCGAGGGCCGGTGTTCTGCAGGTTTTAGATATAACCCTGGTCAACACACCTGAATCACACGATTAGTTTGTTACCAAGCCTCTGGAGAACTTCAGGACATGTTGAGGAGGTCATTTAGCCATTTGAATCAGCTGTGTTGGATCAAGGACACGTCTAAAACCTTGAGGCTTGGAGTTGCCCACCCCGGTATACAGTATATTTATTTATATTTACAGCCAGTCCCCTATTTCCAGAGACCGAAAAAACACTGGAAAATTGACTGAGTGGTGTCGCTGACAGCTGAGGCATGTTGCTTTGTTACTCCATGTCAAATTGGGTGTTGAATGTACATTTGTTTTGCACTTGCTTCACACAAGACAACAAGATGAAAGAGTTATTTCTATGGTCAAGATTTTTTTTTTTACAACACTGAGCCAATTCAAGAACATTCTTAAGGAGGTAGTGAAGGTCTACAGTCAGGACACCTCTTCATGATTGCAAATAAAGAGAGTTTATAACAGCTCAAGAATGCGAAGCAAAATTAGACCAGAAAACAAATGGAATCAGTGACCCAAAGCACACTGCCAAGGCTACACAAGAGTTTCTTAAACCAAAGACAGAACAGAGCATGCTTTTCTGTTACTGAAGACAAAACTGAAGGCAGAGAGACCCACAACAGAGCAGCAGCTGCAGGAAAAGCCTAACAGAGGAAATAAGGTAGGAAACAAAGCACTTGCTGATGTCGACTTCAGGCAGGCACTGACTGCAAAATTGTTTTACTAAAGCTATCCATATATTTAAATTTATTCTAGCTTGTTACTTTTGAACATCCGAAAGTGGGGGGATATGTATAAAAATGGTATAAAAACTACATCTAACATCCATTTTAGTGAGGTAAAACTAAAAACCAAAACGTGTCATTGTCCAAAGCCTTCTAGATGTAAATGTATATTTTAGTAAGAAAATTTAGACAGATAATAAGGAAAAGCATTATAGATCCCCTTTGAACAAATTGAAAAATGGTAAACGGTGAGTGTGAATGCGTATGGAGTCTGCCTAACAGAAAAAAATTTATATTCTTTTATCTACTTTCACTTGGATTAAAATAAGCTAGCATAAATCTTTACCCCAATACCAACGAGCCTGCCTTCAATCACTGCAAAAAAGAAAGGACATAAATATCTGTATTTGACCCTTTTGGGGTAAACAAGCCAAATTTGGGAGTTATACCTCAGTTTGATTAAAGTTTCACAAATAGGCCTAATTAGATATTTCTCTTGCCAAAATGATAAGATCTCATGTAATACTCCCCTCCAATAGATTAATGAACTATTGGAAGAGTATTGAGGGGATCACAGTACTGCAACTGGCAGAGTTTCATGTAAGTTTAGTTACACACAAACCTCTGTTCCCTCTCCAGCTTAATTAGAGGGAGTCAGAATTTTCTGATTAAAACAAAGCCAGTGCCAGGAGAGCCGGTCTTACATCATGAAAGGATTTTGCTTCATGAAAGTCCTTGCAGGGATTTGAAAGGATTTAAAGGTATAGAATCTCAATGTAGTTTTACATCACTGGCTGAAATACACAATTAGTAAAGTATGTGGTATTTTTTTATTCTAATGTTACGGTGAAGAATCACCTTCAACCCTAACACAAATATTAGATTATATAGCTGACCTAAATGATGAATGAAAAGGGAACATCTCTATTCTATTAAGCTACTAAAATGCCATTATACGAACTGTTCAAGTTCAACCAAGTTGTGTGCTTGTGATTCATACTACAAAATAGTTGTGGTGCTTAAAAAAAATGGTGCTGTTGACATATGTCTTTAGTCTCACACACACAAACCACATTGAATTTGCATACTGTATTTGCATACTGTAGCATTGCATTAGTTAGTTTCATGCACAGCTGGTACCACATTAGCATTTCCCATCATGTTACACACAAGAGTCCTTTCAGTGACGACAGCAAGCAATACCTCAAGCTGAAGCCAGCCAAGTGAGACTAATACAGAACACAATAGCACATCACCAACAGTAACGACTTTATAAAAGGGCGCACCATGATTGGCTGCGCTAAGAAGCAAACCTTGTTCCCCTATTTCGTCATTGGAAATCCCCCGCTGAGCACGGTAACGTTCCACCAAGGAAAGCAAAACAAAACAAAAAAAAAAAAACCTCTTCACAATAACAGTTATGCTTTTGGATGTGTTCCCAAAAACTGTTATCAAGCTCCCGGTTTTCACACACTTAAGCCCCAGCCAGCCAGGCCCTGTCACTCGCCATCTTGTCCTGAGTGCTGAGAGGCCCGTGCTTCTGGTTTCCAAAATAAGTCATCAACAGGAGCCTCTCTGTGGGATGAGACAAAAGGAGGCTGTTAGGAGCCCGGAGCTCTCACATTATGGACCCCAAACAGCTGAAGACAACCGCAACAGGCTGAAGCTCCACTGGACTATGGCATTTGAATAGGGATATTGGCCTCTTAAAGCGCTTCTAACCATGAAAAAGCCTTTAAGTGCTAAGCATCAGGCCAAAGCAAGTACAGTACATTTTGTTCCCAAAATATTCCCCATTACCCCAACAACACACACAGCCACACACACAAACACACAGGCACACACACACACGCACACACCCCAACCATCCTCCTACTCATGTCTGTGGAGGGTAGGAAAAATGGTACTGAAAAGTGCTCCTCATTTGAGATCACCCTTTTTAACTATTGATTCCTGCCTTTCTATAAAATTTCTTTCTCCAAAAACATTTTGTTTTGTAGTGTGAAACAGATATAAGGCTGAAAATAAGAAAATAAGACAATGAGGCAAGTGTATAGATTTCCTGTTATGCTAGGGGTATAGGAATACATTGACCCTGAAAGTCTTTATTATCACTGGAGGATATCAAAATACATGAAATGGATCAATAAAGTTTAATTGAATCATCTGCACCCACAACATGAGAGGACTGTAATTTAAACCACAAGATTAAACAACAAAACAATCTAATTTCCCAATATGCCACCGCTTTCCTACCAGATACAAAATCTAGCTGTAGCACATCCACCATGTTTAGGGGACTGCCATTTTATCATTTGCAAGTGAGATTTTGGAGGTCAGATTTCCTCAAAAAATCTGGCTTAAAAATGTTTCCATAAAAGTTGGCTACAGTGTATTTTGATTTATGCAGTGGTGGTCTTTTCAACCTATTCTTCCTTTCACAGTGTCAAGCATTTCAGTGCTAGCCAAAGCCACCAGCATCATGAAGATATGTACCAGACGTGTTTTGGCATTAGTGCCTTACAAGCAGCGAAGTCTGAGCTGAAAAATGAGACGCAAGTGTAAGTACCAAAAACTACATTTCTTCCACTTGAGGCTTTCTCCATACAAATTTAATTCCCAGACTCCCATGTTTTATTATATAATGAAACTGTTAAAAAAGAAAAAAGAAAAAAAAAAGGTTTAAACAAAACAGAAAGAAGCCAGGTACAAAACTTTTGGGGCTCTGTGGTGTCAGGTTTGCCAGATAAAGGAACTAGTTGACAAAAAGTGTACGACTGTTTTCTATGTCTCCAAATATAGTCTCAAGAGTGTGGTAGAAATACCTCGGATAGGCTATTACATGAGGAAAGCAGGACCAGACAGGACTTTAGAAAGGAATCAATTGAGGCCCAGGACCAATGTCTTTGTGGAAGGTAAACACAAAAAAAAACAAAAATAAGCTTGCAGTCCTTTAGTAGGACCTGTGCTCACAGTCCAGCACCATGGAAATCACTGTGTATTCACAGTCATTTAATTTGTGGCTATTAACAGAATATATATTATGCATTTCTATTTTTATTGACTAATTTTGATAATATAAAGTACACTCCTCATATCTGAGGGGACCGGAGGGTATGTTCCAGCTATAAGGGGATCGTACTCCTCAGCCTCCCTAGGAAAGTGTATGCCAGGGTGCTGGAAAGGACAGTATGTCTGTTAGTTGAACAGGAGGAACAATGCGGTTTTCTTCCTGGTCGTGGAACACTGGACCAGCTCTTTGTCCTCTCAAGGATGCTTGAGGATTCATAGGACTTTACCACAAAAGTCTACATGTGTTTTGTGGACTTGGAGAAGGCCTTCGACCATGTCCCTCGGAGTGTCCTGTGGGAGGTGCTCCAGAAGTATGGGATGTTTGGCCCATTGCTAAAGGACATTTAATCCTTATACACATAGCCGGCAATAAGTTGGACTCATTCCTGGTGGGTGATGGGCTCCACCAGGGCAGCCCTGTCACTGATTCTGTCCATAATTTTTGTGGACAGAATTTCTAGGTGTAGCCAAGTGGTGGAAGGTTTTCAACTGGATAGCCTCAGAATCTCATCTCTGCTTTTCGATGATGTGGTTCTGTTGGCTTCATCGGGTGAGGGCCTCCAGCTTGCACTGGAACGGTTCGCAGCAGAGTGTGAAGTGGTGGGAATGAGAATCAGCACCTCCAAATCTGAGGCCATGGTCCTCAGTTGGAAAAGGGTGGCGTGCCCACTCATAGTCGGGGACAAGTTCCTGCTTCAAGAGGAGCAGTTTAAGTATCTCGGGGTCTTGTTCACAAGTGACAGGAGAAGGGAGCGGGAGATCGACAGATGAATTGGTGCTGTGGCTGCAGTGATGTGGATACTGTACCAGTCTGTTGTGGTGAAGAGAGAGCTGAGTGTAAAAGGGAAGCTCTCGACTTACTGGTCAATCTAAATCCCTACCCTCACCTATGGTCACGGGCTGTGGGTAATGACCGAAAGAACAAGATTGAGCTTCCTCTGAAGGGTGGCTAGCCTCTCCCTTAGAGATACGGTGAGAAATTTAGCCATCCGGGAGGGACTCAGAGTAGGGTCACTGGTCCTCCACATCAAAAGGAGCCAGTTGAGGTGGTACGGTCATCTGACAAGGATGCGTCCTGGGCGCATCCCTGAGTGAGGTGTTCTGGGCATGTCCCACCAGGAAGAGGCCATGCTGGAGAGATTGTATCTCTCTGCTGGCCTGGGAAAGCCTTGGTGATCCCCTGGACAAGCTGGAGGAGGTGGCTGAGGAAAGAGAGGTCTGGGTTTTTTGCTTAGGCTGCTGCCCTCACGACCCAGCCCCAGATAAACGGAAGAAGATGGATGGATGAAAAAGTACACCATCTGAAATTACCGCAATCATACTTTTTATGACTCAAACTTTATTAAATTTTAATATACACAAAAAAACCCCCACACACACACAAAAAAAAAAACAAAAAACAAAAAAAACAACCCCCCCCCAAAAAAAAACACCCAAAAACTAGCAGAATGGACATTCCCAGTAACAACAGCAGAACAAATTGAGCATAAATGCAAATACTGATCCGATACCGATACTTTGTACGAAAACTTATTTTATTTATTGTATCTCAAATTATAGCATCATAATGATTACAGTACATCAGATTACTTGTTCTTATCACTTAATAATGCAGAATTCATCATATAGAAATAAAAAAACTGAAGTTTGAACACCTTGCCTGCCTGCAGCACTAAAGGACTCCGTGAGAGACGTCTTTCTCGCCCTAGCAGCACCTGTCCCTGTCCACTCCTCCTCTTCAGTTCTCCTCAGCATAAGCTCGTCATATTCTGTGATATGATTTACTCTGAGGTGTTTGACGAGGTTAGTGGTGTTGCCACAACACCTCACTTTTTTGCCACATGTATCGCAAACCATGTCTCAGCTGTTTGTGGAGGTAAAATACGTCCGCACATGACTCCATTTACGCTCAGCCATTGTTGTGAGTGTGCACGCCAAGGGGCTGCGACACATTTATACAGCAGTATTTCGCACATGACTATGAAAGGCGGAAGAGGAAGTAGTTCCTTTGAATGTAGACAATCCGAATGTTATAGTTTCTTTCCACTGTGTTCCTGTTAATGATAAACTACAAATTTACCCTATATTATTAAAATATCGATATTTTAATGTAAGAATAAATTCTAGAACATAAATGACTGGTATCGGAGGAATCGATATTTCAGTATTAATCCGCACATCACTAATAATTACACAACGTATCTGTTAATTAATGAAGAAACCTGTAAAATTACAGAAACGTCTTTTTACACTCAACGCATCAAATTTTATATACGTGAATGGCATGAAACTAGAATTTACTAGAACAAAACAGTTTTAAATTTTGACTTAATATGGTATATTTTTAAATTATGTCAAACTTGTGACTGCATTTTTCCAGTCTTTGTAGGTAAAAGTATCAAACAATTTTTAAAAATCATGTTTATTTACAGATACGTGTTTTTTTCTTCATTTTTTCATTTACATTAGACATGTTAATTAACAGACTACTTTTACATTTTATTGATATTTCATATATTTAAAAATATATGAAAATTCTGTAAAAATCTGAAAAATTCTTACATTACAGATTATTTATTACAGTGCATGCCTACGTCCAGAGACGAGGAAAGGTGGATAATTTACATTTTTTACAGCAACGTTGTGGTGGGTGTCTTTTGTTTTTTATTTTTTTATTTTTTTAGTGATCCACTTGTGGATTTGTAAGGTTTGATTGACAGGTGCGCTGAGAGCTGTAAATGTAACTGAGTCACTGGAGTGGTTGTTACAGTTGATGCCCTTTAAATTTAGTTAACTGGCAAACAAATATGGCTTGAAGTGTGGTGCTATTCCTCTAAGCCCCAGAGTCATTCCACTAAGTTTTTGTTTAAAGAAATTCTAGTATTTTATCAGTCTTTTGTCAGCCATACAAATTAATGGTGACTACATCTATTTTTTACACACAGTCTGTGGTGCTTTATTGCACCAAACATGGCAATACTAGACAAAGAGCGTTAATTACAAAGTTTATTAAAAATAATTATCTGAAATCAAAGTGCTTTTATTCTGCAACCCATAGGTAGCATAACAACAGCAGCTGCTGTAAAACTTTATGGAGCCAGTATAGTTTAAGGATTACCTTGTGTTTGAAAGTGGAACATCCACCATCAGTTGAAGGTTGTAGACTTCTAGCCCCTGTAGAACAGTAAAGCAGCCCATTACACAATGAGCAAAGGAAGACACGAAACTAGAAAACTTAGCTGGACAACCAACACAAAAGGGAAATTCATGCTTCATTTAAAAGTATTTTCAAATTGTCAAGAAAAAAAGACTTAAACAATGAAGACTGACTGGTTGTTCTGGCAATTGTATGTCTGGCTGACTTCCTCACCTCCATTAAAAAGCAGCACACAGCTGCTTCCCAAAGCTTTTCTATGGGAACCTGTCTCCCAAGACAAAACTGCTCAAAATTGGGCCGGTGTAACGGGTAATGAAAAGCATGTTCTAATGACCTTTTAACTGTAATTTAGAATACATGAAAAATAACCTTTTTAAGTGGGGGAATTGATTTCTTCCGCTGTCAGTGCACTTAGTCTGGCAGCCAAAGGGAAAGACTCTTGGATACAAAGAAAGAGGAAGAAGCAGTCAAGAAAAGCAGGGGTGGGGGTGGGGGGTACATAATGAAGAAGGAGACGAATGGCAACTCCTGAAGGAATCTCAGGACAACTGCTTGGAGAGAAACAACAGCACCTCTCACAGAGCGACTTTTTGCTGTGGTACAAATCACTGCTAGGACCGGCAGGCCCAGAGGGGAAAGCACTTTTCTTCACCTCATCGTCAGGCCTTGGAATCCCGTTCCACTTTTCCAGATGGCTTCAGGAGCAGACTGAGCTGGTCCGTCTTCCGTTGACCCACCCAGCCATCTCATCTGTCCAACTCAAGCAACCAAGTCACTACTGGCTCCAAATATTTGGGACTGGGAATTTAATCCCAATGCTCCACTTGAGACCAGTTTGTTAGGTCTTGGCCTGTACCTGGCAAATACAATTGGTCAACGGTTACCCAAAGAGCATAATGTTTCAGTGTAACACAGCCACTCTTGGAGTAAAAGTTAAATGCTGTAAACTTAACAGGATATATTAGTTATATATGTTTTTCAAATTGACTGATCTGCCAGTGATAAATGTTGATGCCCACTGCATCTATATTGAGTTGCAGCAAAAAAATAAATATAGATTAGGTGACTCAAATCAATGTAGAGTTGCATCTAAAGTCACCATTGACACACAAGTAGATAAGCATACTAAATAATATATATCTACAGTGTACACGCATGCCTAATTAGAAACAGCCAATATCTCTACTACTGTTGAAAAAAAGAACATGCCAGAACTGCATATTTTGGCAAAAGTTCAAATTCCTTCTAACAAGGCTCAGATAGATCAAGAGCGTGACCGATCCACTAGGCTAATGTAGTACAAATGTAGCTCAGCGATCCATATTACATAGATTTTAGTTCATGTTGTAAAAATATCAATATGTTATAGAGAAAAATGTATGAAATAAAGCCACTTTTAAAAAAGGAAGCTGATTCCACGTTAAAGGATATGACTTTACCAACACAAAAGGGATTTGCTCTGCCTTACTCGAAAACTACCTGTTTTTTCATCTTTAGGGGTACTTATGTGACCAGACTGATCTTTTGTCATATCAAATGTCAAGCACTCTCAAAGGAATCATTTGTGTATTTTGCAGTAAAAGGCATAATTACAAATTCATATCTTGTCTTGTAATGTCATTCCTTTTTTGTGGTTCAGGGTCTTGACAAAAGCAATAACTATCAGAGTGACATACTACATAGGTGAATGATTGTGTCACAAATGCTTAATTGAGACATCCCCCACTCTGCATGCAAGGACATTTGAGACTATTTATTGAGGCTAGTGGGCCTCTCAGTTTCCACCAGCTGAAAAGGAAAGATGGGAGCTAGATGGAAAACACAGACAAGTAAGACCCAGGTTTTGGACTCCGGGCCAAAAATTTCGCCAGCTGCTTCCACCAAGCAATATGCAGACCCAGGTGTTCAGGCAGGACCTGAAACCAAAGCCTGGCAGTTCAAATGTTGCACATCCCCCAATCCCATCGCTCGGTTTAGCTCCCAGATAAAGGACTATAGTCATCCAACTGCATACGTGTTGTATGTGACACCTTACAATATATAATGTTAATTCATTTAAAATTTTCTTACTTTTGTATTTTATTATAGAGTTTTTTGCCAACTATAATAGAAGAAGCTGAAGCTTCATGCATAGCTGAAAACTGGGACCTGTTCCAGCCTTTATGTACCATAGGCAATCTTGTGATTAGGTGCGACTAACAGATCACCTGTTTAAGGTGTTTTAAAAAAAAAAAAAAGCTGCATTTACAAGAAGCCCGGAGACATACTATGTTTGGAACAGATAATAGTTCATAATTATTTGTGAAGTTAACAAAGCCTCAAGCTGGTGTACTTCTACTGCTGATTTCAAGCCAGGATAAGTGGAGAGGGTTACATTAGGAAAGGTATTCAGTGAATGGAACATCCAAACACAGGAGAGTTTATAAGGTGACCATTGTTGTGCAAACGCTGAAAGCAGATGTCTCGCAGATTCCAAAACAGCAAGTTTGATCACTCTCCAACCAAAAATCACTGAACCAGCAGCAAAAGAACACAAAAACTGCACTTTACATTTGAAAAACATTGTAATGAATTCAGTCCTACTTTTGGTGTCTTACTTCCACCACCATAAAAATTGTACGTCCTGCACAGCGCTTCGAGAACACTTTTGCATCACAAATCTTCATTTTCTACTGTTCTGCTTCTACTGTTATATACAGTGTTATCAGCCACTGCCACCCCCGGCCAAAAAAGAAAAGGGACCTTTGACAAGAACGCCTAATATCTGCCATTTAATAGAAGAAGAAATTTGACTTTCACAAATCATTTCAAATTCTGTCAAATTGCAAAACACTTGCTTTGTCTCTAATAAAACCTCTCTAACTTTGATGCTGCTGAAGTGAAGCAGAACGATCTTTGCACCTGTAATGTCCTTAAGTTGATTCATGGTTTTCTTCAGTTTTTGGTTATAACCTATGAAAGACCAAGCCATGAAAAACGCCTTTATATTTTTCTGTGTTTTATCCTCAGTTACCTGGACATAATGACATGTGCTGTGATGCTTGCAACTCTAATGAAATCTCACAAGTGTTAGTTTTGTTTTGATACCAGTATAGTTTACACAGAGTTTCTAATTGGAGAGAAATAGTTACTTCACTTTGGGCATGCTATTTTCAAGCAGGAACCTCAAAAGGGTTAACCCCTAATGCATAACCTGGGACTTACAGATTAGGGGTGCTCACAGGGATACTGCTGTTGTGGGTAGCTCTAAGTATTCAATAAACATTGGGAGAAGACTTCTATAAGCAGCTATAAGCAAGAAACAACTGAAACTCTCTGATAAACATAGCCTCGCCTGATTCAGTTAAAGCCTTGTGCGATAATATTGTAGCAATAGAATAATATTAGTAGATGGGAATACATCTTTATGTGATTCTTTTTAATTTAACTTTATGTCAAATTATTAAAAAAAAAAAAGGGTAATAAAAAAAATCTAGCTCCATCGTCTGTTGCTTCTAAACATGACTTTGCTTCTAAACAGCAAAAAGAGATTAACGTGGATTCAGCAGGTGGAGGAACCCTAAAAATCAGCTGTAGCAGCTCAGTGTGGGGAACAGAATCACAACTCCCAATTTCCATTGAGGCTACACTAAGAAAATCTGCTGGAAAAGGCTGTGATTAGCTGTCCTAGTCTACTGTTGCTTCTGCTGTATACTATACTCTACACCAGCGGTCCCTAACCCCCGGGCCTCGGACCGGTACCGGTCCGTGAGTCGTTTGGTACCGGGCCACGAGAGTTGAGGCTCAGGTGTGAAATGTATAGTTTTCAGGGTTTTTAGCGGTTTTCACGTGTGTTATGAATAAATCTTCTTTTTTTCGTTACCGGTACTAGTTTTATTTTGTTGTATTTATCCACGACACATTAAAGGCTGGTCCGTGAAAATATTGTCGGGCATAAACTGGTCCGTGGCGCAAAAAAGGTTGGGGACCGCTGCTCTACACTGACAGTATGCTGTCTTTACATTAGACAGTATACAGCTGGTGTGAAGGTGGAATTCAATGAATGAATCTCAGCATAATCAGCTTAACTTCAGATTAATCTCTGCTACACTTGATGTAACCTATCTCTGACAATGAAACCACAACCACTGTGCACCAGTCACACACTGTTCTTCACTTTAAACCCATCACAGCACAGCAAACTAACCTGTATATTCTGCACTTATCTGCACTTATATGTTGTTCTTATCTTTCTCCATCTCTGAGTGAAATTAGCTGTCTTTTTTCAATTCTTTTGTCTCACTGTGAGACAAACTGCAAACAAACAGTTTGCGTGTTTGCTGATGTTTGAGCTCATAGAAACGCTGCATTTGAAATTACCCACCACAGTGACAAAACCTCACTCCCTTTGTGCTCGCTTGTCTTCTGTGAGGCTAGCTAGATGCCACAACCGCAATTTCTGAACTCCTGCAGTCATTTCGATATTGTGCTAAAAGTAAATAAAAACAATAGGCCACTTTCAGCGCTTACAGAGGCGCGCAGTTTGTTTTGCATCTTTCATATCTTTTTAAACCACATCTCATGGTGATTACACAAACAGGGCTATCTTTCATGTATTACGGTTTAGGATCAAATCGGTTTGATGCTTGAAGGCCTGCAGTGTTCTAAAATAATAACTCACCTCAAATGCCTCAAACAAAACGTAATGAGCCCGTTTTGAAAATATAAGGAGTAGAAAGTACAGATATTTGTTTAAAAATCCAGGGAATAAAAGTAAAAAGTTGTCAGAAAAAAAAAAATCTACTCAAGTACAGATACCTGAAAATTCTACTTAAGTCCAGTAACAAAGTATTTGTACGTTACTTCCCACTTCTGTCTTGGTCGGACACCACCATAGCAGCAGATTTACTTCAAGTCAGCTTGAAATATCTCAGTTTAGGGTGAGTTCACTGATTTTATTTATTTAAGCTTCATATGAAAGTAATACTTCAGTGATTTTAATAAGAATATTAAAATCACTGAAGTATTAAAAGAAAAGGCAGGGATAAAGTTGCAGCCTGAGCAAATGTACCTGTCACTCACGGTAGCCCAATAAAGATTAATTTGTCATTTAAAACATATTTAATATTGAGCGTGCTGGCTCAGTGTCACACTACCATACCTTATTGTTAATTGTACCTTATGTATTATTTATCACATTCTGTGAAAGACATGTATGCTCATTATAAGTTAGCCAGAACTACCTGGAAAGGCAAATGTCTGTGATGCTAAAATCTGCCACCTAATATCAAGAAAAGAAAGAGTAACAAGTACATTAAATCAGCACTATATTGCCTAACCAGTTTTAATTGTATATAAAAAAAACAACAAAAAAAAAACTTTACACTGAAGATCAAAATCATGACACCAGTCCAGTGTACCCCATGTTAAACATTATGCGTTAGTACTGAATTTTAAGGGCATAGGGGCAAAGGGAATAAATATAGTAGTTTAAGTGTGCTCATAGAAATGTAAGAGTGCTCTAACTGGGATGTAAGAATTTCTACACAGAGACACAGGTGCATAGAAATTAATTAAGCAATGCACATAAATTAAGTAGTAAAGGAGCAAGACTCATTAATTATAATACAAGACATTTTTTGTATGCATTACATATGTGTTGTATAATGGAGGTAGGAAAGTTTATGTGAACAAGCATGTATATGTTAAGAGGGGAATTAGGTTAATGAGAAAAGTTCACACAAAGTCCAACCTCAGTGATTCTGTCTTTAGCTTGTAACAAAAGACAGGCAGAGTTCACATGGAAGGAAGGGAAGAAAGGCGAGGTGACAGGTTCAAAAGTTCAGGCACTGCTTTAGACTTACTTTGCATGCCACTACCATTCGGCACACCCTGATACTTTGGAGATGTCGGGGGAGCAGTTCTGCATTAAGCTCTGGGTGGCAAGTTCCTCCACTGGGGAATACCAAATTGTGGTTTAAGAGGAGAGGGGCCCTGTGGTGAAAAAGACCTCTGGATTTTCCATGTCGTCCTTGAGGAATCTCTAAAACAGATTTACAATGTCTTACTGAAGACAAGTTATGTCATGGCTCCTTTTCAAATTTGACAATCTCTGAATGTTTTTTTTTTTTTTACCATTCCATGAAATACCATGAAATCAGTTCCTTCATCTGAGACCTCCAAATTCAATCAGATAAATATCAAAAATTATTTAAATTGCAACTGAATATTTTTAACATATTGTAAACTCCTAATTGAGTAGTTTAAAAATGTGAAAGTTTGGCTTAAATGCAAAACTTCTGAAAGGGTTCATGCAGGTTTATATTTAGATATTAACGAAGTATTTAGAGTCTCGTGCAGGTTTAACTTGACATCCCATATGGAAAAGAAATAGTAAAAAACTTGATTAAGATGTGGTCTACTTCATATAGTGAATCATATAAGGCTTATATGATTCACTATATGAAAGTGGCCACTTTGTCATTACTTTCATGCCATGCCTTTTGGTGTGTTTATCTCTGAAATACCGTGATTATATATATATATATATATATATATATATATATATATATATATATATATATATATATATAAGCTACTGTAGCTTTCTTAGAAACACTAGGCGTTAATTATAAACAGTGTGTACACACAAATGTGTAAACCATGCGTACAAGCATTTCACGTCTCTAAAATAAATACTACTACTGCTACTGATACAATAATAGTATTCATTTATGACTATTCAGAATAATGCCTAGATTCATGACTTGCGCTTGGAAACACAGTGAGCGAGTCAGGACTCTTGGCATGATTTTAGATTTTAGATGACTTCAGTTTTGATAATCATAGTAATGTCACCACAACTGTCTTCTACCACTTAAAATATATCAAAAGTCGGAAAATCTTATCTCAAACTGAAAAATGGTTCAGTCATTTGAAATAAGCTGGACCACTAATGTAATCTTCTATTTGCATAATAATCTAAATCCACATTATCAGTAGGGCGACTTGTTGAGAATGCAGCAGCCTGATTCCTTGCACGTATATGGAAATTTGAACATTTTACCACAGTAATGAAGTCACTTCACTGGCTCCCAGTTCAGTACAGAATTACCCTCAAAACTGGTTCAGAAAGCAATCAATGATTTGGCTCCCAAGCACATTTCTGACTTGCTCATCCAGATCAGACCTCTCAGGTGCAGATGTTTGAAATGTTCCCAGAATTAGACGTAAGGGTGCTTTCAGTTACTGTGGTCCTGTTCTTTGGAACAAGCTGCCCGCTGACCTGAGATCAATTACAAGTCTGTCTGCATTCAAAAACAGGCTCAAAGCCTTTTTTATTCTCACAGGCCTACGTTCAATAGCCATGTGAAAGTATGCTAGGATGTTTTACAAAACACCATGAACAGCGAAATGCATGTAAAGAAAACAAAACACTAAATGAGAACCTATAGCATTTTAAAAGAAACACATTACGGTATACTTCACCTTTTAATTAATATACCCCAGAGTCCTGGTGGGACTTGAACCTATCTCAGCTGTCAAAGGACGAGAGGCCGGGTACACACTGGACACGTCGTCAGTCTCTCGCAGGGTTAACCCCTAATGCATAACTGTCTGGTCTCTTAATATACAACAACCACCTCTGTTTAGAATTATTTCTTTCAAGGATAGAAGTCTTCATATATACATTTCAGTTCTTTTGTCTGAGGTGTTGCATTAAAGAATTAAGGTGTTACAATTGTAAACTTAAAAACCTTCCTTAATTGTATTTTATTGAGAATATAATTATCTTCAGAATTAATCCATCAAGTCAGTAGAGGCAATGATAAGGGCAGCTGTTTTTTTGGGGTTTTTTTGCATGTAGTGTACATGAACATCTGCATCTGTCTCAGTGTGACTTTGTGCAGCTGTAGCTCAGGACTCGGGAGGTAGAGCAGGTCATCTACTAATCTGAAGGTTGGTGGTTTGATCCCCATCTGTTCCAGGCTTGGGCAAGACGCTAACTCGAAGTTGCGTTCTGATGCATCTATCAGAGTATGAATGTGTGTGAATGTTAGATAAAGAAAAAAAGGGTAGAAAAAAAGTGCTCTATGAATGGCTGTGAATGACACAAGTTGTAAAAAGTGCTTTGAGTGCTCAGGTAGAGTAGAAAGGTGCTATAAGAACTAGTCCGTGCATCTTTATATGCGAGAGAATTACATGGAGCAATGGGGCGAGGATAGAGAATAGATCAGCGTGAGGTTTCCATTACGGTGCACCTCGCAGCACAGAGCGGCCTTGCCACGTCACGGAGCTGTTGCCATGTGGCAGGTCAGGAGCCTTGGCCGGTCTCCACCCTCCTGATAGCCTGTGTGTGCCTGCAGTGGCTCCCTGCCCACCAGTTCACTTTAAATTGCGCACTCTGAAGAAGTCCAGGAGCGTACTATCAAAACCTTCTGGAGGTTTTATCCCTTACATCTCCTCTTTGCTTGCCTTCAGTGAGTCCTACAAAGTGGTGTTCGTGACATTCTGCTCTGCATGAAGTTCAGAATTATTAAACACTTGTGCATTAGTGATGGGATTTCCGGCTCTTTTTAGAGATCCGGCTCTTTCGGTTCGGCTCACTAAAAAGAGCCGGCTCTTTCGGCTCCGAACCGGCTCTTCAGGTTGTTTTGTTGCTTTAATTAATTTATTATTAACAATAATATAAAATTATGCACAAAAGGAATTACTAACATAAAAACAAGTGGTTTTATTTATATATGTTTATATATAAATATATGCGGTGGCCCCTAGAGACAAAACACGTACAAACTCCAAAACACATTTCTAGCATGAACTGAACTTCCAAAGCAGAGCTACTAGATCACTTAAATTACACAATTGAAAGCATGTGTGTATTGTTTGTGTATTTATACACAGGCACTCATATATATATTCAAATAATTTAAAAAAAAGTTCATTTACCTGTTACTACGGCACACCAAATCCGGTCGTTGGTACTTGCTGGCTTGTGTAGCCACAAGATAACAAAGGCTCAACACTGCGCCCAGCATCCTGGAGCATTTCTGTTGTCTTTTGTACGTGTTTTGAGTTTTTATGTGCTTCTGAGTTTTTACGTGCTTCGGAGTTTGTACGTGTTTTTACGTGTTTTGGAGTTTGTACGTGTTTTTACATGTTTTGGAGTTTGTACATGCTTCAGAGTTCGTACGTGATTTGAAGTTTGTATGTGCTTTGTCTCTAGGGGCCACCGTAAATATACTTTTATTTATTCACTCCACATAAAATGTAATAAATAAATCATATAATATAAAAATCAACTATTCACATTTCAAGTTTTAACTATTTAAATTTTCAGCTTTTTCCTTTCACAAATTTAAAGTGAAAAGAACACAAAACACTGCAAACCACAACACAATTAAATATAAATTATAATATGAAAACTAAAAGAACATGCACATTCTCTGTCATATGGACCTGCATGAATAAACTTTCTCAATCCTTTATCATCTGCAACCGAAAATAGTTGTGGATGATTACTATACCTTTCTAATGTTGTTGTCCCTGCCTCTCTTTCTCTCTCTCTGGCTCTGTTCCTGTGCTACTGAGTGTAACTACCGCCCCTCCCCCCTCTGCCCAGCGTAAAGCACAAGGCTCGCGTGCAGAGTGAAGCGGAAAAAAAGTGCGAGAGAGAGGCTGAGAGAAAAAAAAAAAAAACCACGTGACGGCTCGCGATAAGGAGCCGGCTCGCGTCGTTCACGTCAAAGAGCCGGCTCTAAGAGCCATTTCGTTCGCGAACGACCCATCACTATTGTGCATCAAATCTTGTCTCCATTTTCCTAAAGTTTCCAACTGCGAGATTTTCTCATTTGCCTCTGTTTGGATGGACAACATGTGGCTCTTAAAGAAGAATGTTGGAGTAAAACTTGTACGTGGATTTATGATGTGAAATTTGACTTGACATTTTTAGCAGAGTGCTACTGTCAGAGTGCCATGGTCATTAGGCAGCAAACTCAGTTCACTCAGTCAGGCTTGCAACACTCCCCCATATCTGCCTACTATCAAGCTACGTCAAACGGACAACTCCATCTGTTGTGTTTTATGTAAACCCACAAGATCCAGCGCTGTAGAATCTGTAAGCGATTAGAAATGCCTCGTATCAGAGCAAACAAGATTTACTTGAAGCAAAGTGGTGCAGATTTAAATACACAGAAGTAAATCTACAATGTGTTTTTTTTGCGCGTTCTGTCTTCGATCCAGGTGACAAAATGAATTCTTGGCACGTTTTCCTTTAAGATATATTTCTCTTGCTTTTAAACCAACATTTTGAAAATAAGATAAATGAATATCAGAAGTTTGGACTGTTGCTTACTCAGTCACGAGTGTTTTTCGCTCACCAACAGCAATGAAGAACGTGCACGTGGCTCTTTAGCATGTATTTGAAATCAGTTGCCTTAGCATGCAACAGCGAAGACAAAACAGGAAACTAAGGGGAAAAAAAAATTAACCTCCAAAGCAGAGAGCTCTTCTTTAGCAACTACTAACAGAGAAAAACACATTATTAATAACTCCCCATATTGTTTTGTTGACAGCATAGAGCCCTGAGGGGGAAAAAAACACCAACTATTTTAAGTGCTTTGGTATGTGGTCAGAAGGCCAGTTGGACTACATGTTTCTTATGCTGAAATCAAGCAGCTGCAAAATTACAGTAGCGTGCCCTCACCGCAACCGACTGGAGCTGTGCAATTAATCAGAGGTTAACCCCATAACCCCACAAACCTGTGCATAATCTTTAATTTACGTACCATCTCTCTTTACATGCACAAACATACATACATAGACACATGAAGACTGAGACACCGAAGCCTCAAACGTATTTGCAGACTCCCAAAAGAATGTGAGTAAACATGTCCTAGACGTCATATGTTCTATAAATGGAGATCAGTGCACCATGCTAGGTAATAAAGTGTTTTGAGCTATGTCATGCAGAAAATAATAAGTCTTGTTTTCATACATGCATACCTCACATTTATGCAAGAATTCTTAAGTGTCAGGTTTCAGTCCAGCGACAGATTCACAAATGAAAAGCAGAAATATCAAGAGGGACGTCCTCGATTCATTTTTGTGTCTTTGTCGCTCAGATTCCTCGCACAGGCGTCCGACAGTTAATCATCTCTGGTTTAATAGCTTTGTTATCCGAATCTCACCTTCCTGTATACTTAAACCTCTGATTCGGAGTCAGGAAACTCCTGGGCAGTACCTCATAGCTCCACGCAAAGCATCTGAAATTATATTAACACATGTCACTTACACAACACAAGTGAGCTGTCAGGAGGAGTCGATCCACAGGTTCGATCTGGGTTAGTGAAAAACTACACCAGTGCTTAAAGTGCACTTTCCCCGTTACACTATTGGGCATGTATATTAAATATTTTTAACTAGGTTTGAGATGTAGTGCAGTAAACTCAGGTGTATGTACGCTCAGGGTGAGATTGGCTCGTCAAAGATTTCTTTATATTGCCAAATGCTCCAAGAAAGGTCTTCTTGACATCTTTATGTGTTGTATGTGCATGCTGTTTGATTACTATAATATAATTTTAATGTACTCCAGTAAACATATAAGCCATGGTGCAGGGAGAAAGCATATAATTTGCTGATAGCAGAGGTTTTCCACTTTCAGTCTGCATGTTGTCCCATTTTAAACCAGTACACCTGTTAATTGGGAATAAATAGAAGACTTTTCACTTCTTAGGATTAAAAGACCAAATCCACTGTTGTGTAAGACAACAGCCAGGTAGTGAAGGAAATATTTACCAAACAGAGACGTCCTGCTGTAATGTTTTTAGTCGCTGTCCACTCCCATATCCTATTTGCGTCAAACATGTACAACAGGATGCAAAAAACTGCCATTTCTTATCAACATTGAGAAATTGCTTTAGTTGGTTTTTAGTTTTCTTTTGTAACCTCTGTACAGACAAAAGGATGAGGTAGTGCCCTCAAGTTTGCAGGACCTTAGCAGGCTTCTGCAAAGACTTCAAGTGGAAAATCCATTCAAACCTCTGACCTAATTTTGGATGTTTTAGGTATAAGTTAAAGTGAGTATTGGGATAAAGGATGCATTTTTTGTTGAACTGGTAGTCATGCAAACATTCTCTAGTAAGTCACAGAATAAAATTTAGAGCCGGACACGAGCACGATACAGCGTATCCTCTTTGATAAGATGAGAAAGATAAGATTTGAACCATTTGAAAAGGAGACGGATGCTTCCATTTAGCTAACAGATTTAAAACACTGTTGAGTAAGAGGTTTAAAAACGATGATAGATTTTTTTTTTTTTTTTAAAAAGCTTCCTTGTTATCAGATGTAGCTGGACTGTTTAGCAGTCCAGCTAAACTAACAAACAATCAAATCTTGCTCCTTATTGAAAGATTATGCATATATATCGGTTTATAAAGATTATGTTGTATGTTTCAGAACTGCTGAAGTGCCAGATTAGATCAAGACTTCTGCATAAACCTATGCTCATGATATGACCTCACATGGAGAATACTTTGATTAGTTGACATTGCCCCTTGGAAGGACTCATACCAGCCCATCAGCACATGAAATATTGCCACCTACTAAAGCTTATAGCAGTCAAAATGAAGAGCCTGCTTTGTGAGCAATGACCTTGCATTGTTTTGGCTTGGTGGTGTGCGGCTGTGTTTGTATGAAATGCAATCAGTCCTTCCTCTTCCTTGGAAGTAGCCTTGTTTGAGTCGGGGATTCTTTCAATTTGTTTGTCCTCTTTGGAAGAAAAAGGTAATCTCTCTTTTTGGTATAGTGATGGCCCTTTATTCTTTTTATTCTATTGCAAAGAAAGAAGAAAGGAGAGATCCTTCAACATCCTGGTCATGGATTAGGTTCTTAGTGGATGACATCAGTTTTTGGGGCTTTGCCCTGCTATTTAACATTGTGCTGCTACTGGATGGCTGTGTGAGTGAGGGCGGGGGGGGGGGGGGGGGGATTCTGGCAGGGATTCCCATACCATCAGTTGGGAAAATGCCACCTAACAAATTTTCCATTTTCATTTCTTTTTCCTTTCTGAAAGGACAATCAGGTTCCTGTTGTTTTTAACATGTGTATTCACTGTAATTCTTCAGGCTAATTTACCAGAAAATTAGAATATTAGTTCAGTTGAAAACCCAACTATGAATAAAGGACTTGAATAGCATGAAAAATGAATGCTCAACTGTTTGTTGCATATACAAAACGTGTCAAACCAAAAAAGACAACAACAAAAAGACAAACAGACAAAAATGGCATTATTCAAGACAATCCTGTGTTTCTTTGAGTTTCCCTGTATAAATCAATATTTTATATAACCACTATCAGACACAGAAGCCTGCTGATTTCTGGTTTCCCGCTACAGGGAGTCTGGATTTCACCAGAGGAAATGCAAAATCTGACAATCTTCAATTGTAGTATTAACATTAAGCCATTTGTGAAATCCAGTTGTGCTGAGGTGTTTGTGATCTATGGTTAGTGTAGCAAGAAGTAGCTACACACACAGAAGGGTCTGCGTCAAGAGTCTGCCTTAAATTAGAGCCACTGACAGATTATGTTATTACTGTTTTGTATATGAATTTTTACACATGCATCACATAGCTGCATGTGTATATAGATGCATATGTGAGCAAATGTAGTCATGGAGTGAGCTGTAGGTACTGGAAACAAATCCATCCATCCATCCACTTCCGCTTATCCTTTTCAGGGTCGCGGGGGGCGCTGGAGCCTATCCCAGCTGTCATAGGGCGAGAGGCGGGGTACACCCTGGACAGGTCGCCAGTCTGTCGCAAGGCTAACACACAGGGACAGACAACCATTCGCACTCACATTCATTTGCACATTCACACCTAGTGACAATTTGGGTTATCCAATTAACCTATCCCCACAAGCTGCATGTCTTTGGACGGTGGGAGGAAGCCGGAGTACCCGGAGGGAACCCACGCAGACACGGGAAGAACATGCAAACTCCACACAGAAAGACCCCGGCCTGATGTTGGAATTGAACTCAGGACCTTCTTGCTGTGCGGCAACAGTGCTAACCACCGTGCCACCGTGTTGCCACTGGAAACAAATATATTGTATATTTATATATTTTTATCTCTGAACAAAAGGGGAGTCACTAGCTAAAAGTATCATAAGGACCATAAAAAAGAAAAGAGTGGATATAACACATTAGACAAAGATGTTTCAGTAAGCACAGAAAAACACAATTCTTAAATAAGGATATAAATGGATGTGTAATGTGAAAGCAATTTTGGTGTAATTTGACATAGATCAGGCTCACGTTGAGGAACTAAAGGCTCCATAACTGTTCTTATCTGTCATGGCTGAAACACGTCTTCAGTGCTATTTCACTGGACATGTTGATCACTCTCTTTAATCTCTATCGGAAAGCTCAAAACATCATTCTGGTCCTTAGACTTCTGCCTTAGATTAAATACTGAAGGATTTGCATGTTGTCGATTTTGTGGAGCCCATTTCATGGTGGAGGTGTTCTTTCCAAAGGAAAGTGTTGCTTTGTTGCCTGTTTTCAGTGTGATTCTCATGGGCAGTATTTCAAGGTACAGCTGAGGTCTGACAAGCTATGACTAAGCCTTCAAGTTGGTTCACAGGGCTAATCAGCCTGTGACCTTAACTCTGCTATATTCTGGGATCAGGTTTAAAAATTCTGCTGCAGGCTGGTGGTGGTGTGGTTCAGCCAACATCCAAGACTCAAGCGCCAAGATCACATATTTTTTGATTATATGTCTTTACTTGCTGTTTATTTTGGGGTTTGTTTGTACAGAGCTGATTAGTTGTCAGCTTTAAGTCCAAAAGTGAATTAGTTGCATTATTATTATTATTTTGTTTATAACATTAGAGTCAAAGAGGTTTTAGGAAATTAAGTTTTACTGTTTAATTTCCCTCTAATTAAAGTAGAACATTTGCATATTCAAACATACAATAGAGAAAACTGTCTTGGAGCCAAGTCCAAACATCTGCATTTGTTTGCACACGGGTGCTATTTCTAACAATTTATTTGATATACTCCAGTATATTTTGGGATTTATATTTGGTCAATTCTGGATTAATCTCTGTTGTGGAAAACACATTGCGGCTATGAACCTCTTCCAAACATGGGAGGGAACTGCGGGGATTGTAATTGCACATATGCTGTGCCTAACCAAGCACAGAAGAGCTCACATAAATTCAAACTTGAAGTTTAACACATGGCAGATGAGGAGCTTGACTTCCAAATCTAAGTTCATTAAGAAATGATCATCTTGTTTAATTCCTGGCAGGAAAAGTGCTTTACATGACTTCCACACGGTTGCCACTGCAATTTGACAATAGCATCTGAGCTGGAAAGGAGCCCTCGAGACACATATGTTAGAGGTTCAAGTTAAAACCACGTAGTGGTTGGATGGGGGCAGGGAAGACCGAGTTGTGAGGTTAAAGAGAAGTGTCCATGTGTGTGCCTAAGTCACAGACTGGGCGAAACAAGAACTGAAAGAAGTGTTCGTCTGCATGTGTGCGCATGTTTGTGCCTGAACGCCTGTGATTATCTCAAACACACAGAGATAGTGAATACCATCTGATCCCCCTGAGACACAAGAGGTCAGAGACGTGGAGAGAGAAAGTGCACATTCAGCATTTTCCAGAGAGAGGGTGGGAGGCAAATGGTTAGACAGTTGGAGAGTTAGAAGATGCAAGTGCTGAACGTGCTGGGAAGCAGCAAACTTAACAAGTCTAATCAGGTCTTATCTGGCTGTGCTACAATTTCATGGCTGTTTGAACCAAGTGGGCCATGTTCCTCAGATCTTTCAGGATTTTATCTAAGAAAAAGTTTCCATAAAGCATTTTGCAGCGACGTGGAGAACACGGGTAGTGTGTATGAAAGAGATTATTTCTGCAAGGGTGACTCAAGGCTTTATTTTCAAAAGCCTTGCACATCAGATACGACAATGACCCAGTAATATTGTAAGACTGAAAAAAAGATAAAGCACAAAAGGAACATGATGTCAAATGGGATCAAAGAGCGCTTTGTTATTTTGAATATCAAAAAGAGTACATGTATGAAATCCTATGAACAATTTGCATAGGTTATGTATTCTTTCAAGCCAAAGTGCAAAACTGTGGCCAGCATCAAGGACATAAGCAGTTAATTCTGTCTTAAACATTACCAGCTTGTGGTTAAAAACATCATTGACAGGAAGTTCGTGTCTATCTAACAGGTTGCCAGATAAAAACATGTGGCTGTTTGGGTTAATGTTGAACAAGGTCGGCCATCTGCATGTTACAATATCATGACACATATTTTAACACAGCTTCTCTTTAAATATATTGTTTTTTGGTGGTTCCCTCTACAGTGAATCATTTCCCTTCATCTCACCCAATCCCTAGCATCCTTTTCTGTCAAACCAACCCTCTGAACATCTTCTTTTGCTATATCCATCAATCTCCTCTGTGGTTTTCTTCTAGTCCTCCTGCCTGACAGCTCCATCAGCATCTTTGGTCCAATATGTCTACTAACCCTCCTCTGCACAGATTAGGTTAATTATCTCAGCCTTGCCTCTGTAACTTTCTCCAAACTGCTTAACCTGAGTTGTCTCTCTGCCCTCATTTCTAATCCTGTCTATCCTGTTCACTGCCAATGAAAATGTATCATCAGTGCCACTGTCTCCAAATTATACATCAGAACAGGTCTCACTGCTGTCTTGTAAACCTTCTCTTTCACTCCTGTTGCTTTCACTCTCTGTCACAAATCACCCTGACACTCATCTTCACCTGCTCAACACTGTGTGCATGCTCTTCTTCATCTCTTTTGTGCACTGTCTTCCAACCAGGAATCCACCTTCTACCTTCACTAAAAACTCTCCAGCTCTGCATCTCCCTCCCTTTCATTCTCACTTACACATATGAATTCTGTCTTGCCTCTACATACCTGCATGTCTCAACTTTTCCAGAATTTCTTTCCACATGCCCTCTTACTCTCACTACAGATCAGTGTCATCTGCATATAATTGTGGATGCTCACAGTAAACATGGATAAAGCATCAGATTAAAAAGGCAGTCTATGCATATATAATCCACCCAATATCAAAAACAGCTTTTGGTTCATTGGCATTATGCTACAGACAGCATTTTTCTACTCTTGGCTACCATCAGCCAGATAAGATATCCTTCATATGGTCTAAGCAGCAAACTAAGTGCTTGCAAGGGGTAGCCAGAGCATGACTTCACCAGTAAAAAATAAACAAGGATTATTTTTTAACTGTAAATCATTCAAAACTCAAGTATTAGCATCCATGACTAAAAATATGACATTTCAAATTAGCATATTAGGTCCCCCGTATTAATGGTGAACATTCAATTTTTCAGATTAGTTTGAATGTTCACCATTATTCACTATGCAGGTAGTTCATGTCTCTCTCCCAAATTAAGCAGTTGCATCACTGTTCAAATGCATATTTTAACCCTCTCAGGCCCAAATCAAGTTTTTTGTTGCTAATGCACAACCAAGTCCTGCAGTGATACTTCTGAGTAAAAAAAACATGTATGTGGGGTAATCAGGTTGTTAGTTTTTAACTGTTGCAAATATGCAACGTCTGCCTGGAGAGGGTTAATGTGATGAAGAATAAATTTTTAATTAGTTTAACATGTTTATAGTGAAGAAATAATGTGACTGTGAATCACAGCTTAAATGCTTTCTGCTTTGGGAGATGAAGTTTTATTTGTCAGTTACTGAGTCAAAGACATTTGTTCAATCATGCACTGAACTTTTAGCAAACAGGTGTTTACAGTCATCAGGAGTCATATTTTCTTGCTTTGTAGCAATCTTTGTTCTCTAACAAGCAAAATGACGAGCTATTGTACTGAAATAGTCCTTCATATATACCAGGCACACTGTTTACTCTATTAAGACTTTACTTGCATGTTAACTACATGTTTACTTACTTTGCATTGAAAATTAACATTAAGTTAGACAACACCAAAACAGATTAAGTCACATTCTGGACTTGCGCCAACCTACAGTGACTGAAAACAACGTGAAGTAAAGATCTTAGAATTACGCTTACAATGCAGCTCAACGTTCCAAATACCTCCTCACCTAGCAAAAGTTACATCTTACAGTTTCTCCTACATGATTAACATCCATGTTACTGGTTCACAGAAATCAAAAACAGGCTCCTGAATGCTATCCTCAGCCATCTCAGTCATCTTTAGTTCTGTAATGCCAGTAAAAATCCCCTTAAAAACCACATGTGAAATAAGAATCTAAGCTGTTTTGGCTTATTCCATCTCTTGCAACAAAAACTACTCAATGTGTAACTCTATTATATGTTTCTCTAACTAATTTGAACCTCCAAAAAAATCCAAAAATCCATATACAGTGTGATTCTTGGTAAAGTATGGTTACTAAAGGGTGTTAGGAATACCCAAGCAGTGCTCTGTCTTGTGTGCTCAACTGAGTATTAAAAGACCTGAACGATGTGTTCTTACTGTTTGCTTTTTTAACTTGAATAGAGGACCTTGGATTATTCTTGAGGTTTGCCTCGTCATTTTTCAAACTTAAGCTTACACATAAACTAACCCAAACTGCACGAACTGGTTGACTTCAAATGTTCAAGGGCCTTTTGCTTTGTCTGACAAACTGCATTCATATTTGGAGGTCAGCTCAATATATATTACACACATTCACGTACTCCCTGAACTTTTTAACAAACCAAAAAGGGAATTAATTGCCTTCTTGTGCAACACCAGCTATGCAATAAAGTATTCTGTGTCTCTGATGAGTGCATAAGTGAGTGCATAAGTCTTGTCCTCATGTGTTTGCACTAAACATTCATGACCTTGTTCCCTAGTGCAGTCTTCCGACAACCTTCTGACATCCTCACTAAAATGTTCACATGGAAATGCATGTATGCATACTCATATTTTCATTGCTGCCTGCTCCAAGTGGGACTCATAACCACACCCAAATCTATAAAGCTGTAAATACTCTGTTCCTGGAACCCAAATGGAATAGAGGTACAAGCAACAGGTGCTTCTCAGGAACAGCACTTGGTTCAATCTTGGGAACATATTTGAGCAATCTAGCAATATTTCATGACATATTAAATAATGATGTGCTTAGAATGCAGCTAAGAGCTCTCACAAGGGCCATAAAAAACGCGCACTGTGTTCTTGGCAGAATTCGCATTTCAAAACAAATACCCTACTTCCTGCACACATTCTGCCAAGGAAAGGTCAGTTTTACATTACAAAAAAAAGATACCAAAGCCTGATGTACCTCATATTTTCAGGAAACAGATTTTACATTTCTTTGTGACTACATTTTGCTGTAGTGGTCACTGATAGAGCTGCAGGTCACATGGTGCCCCGCTGGCCCAAAGGCCCTTTGACTCATTTCAGCTTGACTGTTTTTCCATTTCTCCAAGTCAAGTATGTTTGGGGAAATGTCAATAAGTAACAGAGCTCAGTTATAGAAAGATGAATGCATTTTAGAACCACAGATGTGAACGTTTGAGGAAACCCAGAAAAAGGGTATTCTTTGTGGATGATTTAGTGAGGGGCTGTCACTGAAGTGCATAGAAATGTGTGCTCAGTAGGATTTGGTAATATGCTAAAATTTTCCGACCAGTCACAGACACTACATTTGCTAGTTCTACATGTTGAGAATGTTGGGAGGCAACAGAATTAGTAAAATAAATCAAAACAACAACAACAACAACAACTTTGGTGCTTTGATGGTTTTCAATCACCCCATTCAGAGCAGGCAGAAATTAGCTGATTCCAAGCCTCTTGATAACCACTAAAACATGAGGATCCTAGCTTGCACTTATGTGATACGCACAAATGCTCACGTTTCTCTATGTAAAATATGCCAAGTCAATGCAATAAAGTGGTGTCAAATACTCACATTGCTGCAGACAGCTTTCAGCTTCACTGAGTGAGTGCATGAAATGTTTTCATACTTTTGATAAGCTTGATTGATAAAATGAGATTTATTTGAAAATCTGAGCTAACTCACTGTGTAGCATGCCTTGTGTTATGTGCAATGGTTGATGTACAGGGTTTTTTAAGCTCATATCCATGGCACCTGTTTATGAGTCCTAAATTTTTGTGCTTGATAACCTGGATAACTCCCATCCAATCTCCACCATAACACATTCCAAGGTAATGTGTTGCTGTAATCACATAACATTTTTCAGTAACACAGTAATATAATGAATTACTGTACTAAAATTAGTAATGGCATTACAGTTACAATTACGTAATTAATTTAATGTAACTTCTGTCGGTGCTGTGCTTTTTTGGTGTAACTTCTGTCGGTGCTGTGCTTTTTTGGAAATCGAATTTCCCAGAGGAACCCACCCGAGGGATTAATAAAGTTCTATCTTATCTTATCTTAATTGCATTGTCTGCACACTGTGGCTGGACAAAAAAACAAAAAAACAAAACAGTGTGAGCGATGTTAAAGCAGAGTGTATGTTTCTACAGTCACAATGGCTTTAAAGTGTCTTTGGGCTGGTTTTCAATTGTGTTCAAAATTCTGCAACATATTGCATTAGTAATGTGTAATATGGCAATGTTGCGTAAATGTTACTCAAAAAAGTACCCCCAACTCTGCTCCCACCTCAGGCTGAATTTAAAACCAGTCTTTATAGCTTACACAGATTGAGCCAGGATATAGTGGCCTAGGATAGTCAGAGTTGCATCCTGGTCCAGGGTTTACCCAATTCCACACCAGTGCCTACACCAGTGTGTGGTCTTTAGGACTGCATACAGATAAGATGTTTAGGAAGCTAGAAAACTAGCTGTAGAGGTATCGTGGATATAGCTGACTGCTGTAAACTGACCCCAAAAGAAAGAAAGAAAAAAAAGAAAAAGAAAAACAACCCAAAACACTCTGATAATTTGTAGCAATGGCCACCAAAGATTAACCACTGAGTCAAATTACTTCAGTGGGATATATATCTAAATGATTGTATTAGATTCACATATGGGGTCCAGTTGATGTGAAGTTGGAATAATTGCAATGAAACTTATTAGTGCTGTTATACTTCATTATTACTACATGTACTCATGAGACTCTGTACAATTCTGATAAGATATCAAATAATAAAGCTTTCATTTTTATCAGCCTTGGACTCCTGACTTCAATTAACCAACAAAATGATCCGTTATGGGAGAGTGACAATAGCAATGCACTATGTTGGAGGTCTCTTTTTAATAAATGTTTGCATATTTCCCCCCCCTCAAACCTCCATCAAGCAACACTGTTTATGAAGGTGACTTCATTATATAACAAGCCAAAGGAAGTAACTCATTAATGCCAGCAAAACCACATAATATTCTAAAAAGGACAGGACATGGTTTACAAGGCAGTGAAGGGAGGGCTGGAAAGCCTGTTAAAATCCAACCCGTCCAGATAAGTAATTGGTGCTCATTTTGCCAAAGAAATAACATCATAAAAACAGCATCTATTTAAAACTTACTTGGCCCACAAACACTACCTCCCTAAAATGAGAAAGTCAAATGTGGGTTTCCAGGACTTTAATACATACACCAGGTGGTCCCTAATGAATAGGATGTACTGTTTAAAAGACAGGACATGGATTCAGCAAAAACACACAGCGTATAGATAGCAAACAACATTAACTGCTTAAATCTCATAATTGTGCTTCCACAGGTTTGAATGAATTATCAACATCATTTAATAACCTGAAAATGTAAAGCTAACTGGAAATCTCTTGTGTCTCTACATTTCACACTTAGTGGAAGATAATGGTTACATTTTCTGTAAAAAAAAAAAAAAAAAAAAAAAAGATCTAAAAGGCATATCTTTATACACCAAAACATGAAGAATTTGTTTTGATATCCCTGAATGAAACTTCTTGCATAAAGTGCAGAAGGTACTATGATTAGCAACATCTGTTTACCTTTTGAGAATTATTTTTATGTCACAGATTCTTACAAATCATATTTTATTTGTAGAGCTGATTTCAAAATCAATGGCAACATTGCCTGTACTTTACATATGTTGTTGACACGATGTTTACATTAAAATTGTTCAGCAATATTTATGTGCAAACAATGTAGTACATTGGCCTGTTGGAATCACTAGAATATGCTGTCATGCATATCTAGAATAGCATAGCATTTTATTGTCATTGCACATGCACAACAAAATTGTAGAGATAAGTGGAAATAATGTATAAATAAGTGTTGATCATACATACAGACAGACTGACCGCTGATTACTTTGTCTTATACAATGAAGCCAAAATAAAAGTAATATATACATTATTGTCATGCAAATACATATGCGTTAGCCTGTCATTGTGCCTGTAAATAGGAAAGCTCAAAAAGATTTTAATGAATTCTAATAAACTTAGAATAATAAGCAATCCATTAAAATTTGGCTTAGGTCTTCAGGGTCAACTTAATGATTTATTGGTCAAAAAAAACTTATAATTTAGAAAATCAGATGTTTTATCTTTTAAACTATGCTTTAAATGAGATGTCGGATTAGTTAAAAATAAACTGTGGTATATTATTGTATAATAACCTAAAATAATAGCTAGTATAATAATAAGTCCAGTTATTAAGAAATCAGTACCAAATATCCATGACCTACTCCTACTACTGCACTAGAAACACCTTAAAGTAGGTTTAAAAACAAAACAAAACAAAGAAAACATAATTAATATATACAAAATACTTAGTTTAGTATGCCAGAATCTTTAACAACTCAACACCTCTTTCCAAATATACCTGCACAAAACCTGTCTCTCTACCATCAAGAAAACTTAATGCTTGCTTAAAAATATATATATATACTTTTTCAGTTGTCTGTGTAGTCTGTAGGTACTTGTGGAATCACAATGTAATGCACACAGGTTTTGCAGCATTCGGGAACTTGAGTATTAGTGTCATTCTGACAGGATTTTGGTCCACAACTAAAGAATTTATATTCTGATTATGCCAAAATGTCAACATAAATGATCTATTAGGATAAAATGAAGTGATAATAAATTGCACCAAAAAAGCGCCAAAAATAAACTTTACTATGACATTATAATTTTTTGAAAGAGATAAATAAAAAAAAAAAACAGTCTCTGAATGATGATTTTCTTACTTAGCATTTTAGCTTTCTTTCACTTGGAAATATTCACTAGAATTATATAGTGGCAATAACCGTAGATAGAAAAAAGTCAGACTCAGACTATTTGGTTGAAATGTTTATGATACTTTGTCTCAAGGGAACATTACATAGTGTGTTTCTATTTGTATGTTTTGAAGACTGTCCTCTTTATTTAGTTTAATGTTTTGGAGTTTAGTTTATGGAGTTTAAATTTGCACAGTGACGCCTAACAAACATCTCCACACAATTAATCTGATTTGCAGCTGGTCCCAAAGGCTCTCCACTCAAGATGCTGTTCAAATGTTTCTACTGTATGTCAGAATGTTTGCATCAAACCCCCACCAGAGACGTATCCCATTAACAGGCTGATGCATTTGGCTTTTTATTGTTGCTGTCTTAAAAGAAAAGGAATCTTTGGTTCTAGAGAGACTGGGAAAGACAGCCTTTATGTATCATTTACTTCAATTTGCTCTCATCTACTTGGGATTTTACCCTTAGCAGACCAAAAATGACTCCTTGTTATTTGAAGCCAGCAATCTGTCAGGAGCTTGATGTTCTGTCACATGCAGCAGGCCTTTTTGAAAGATCCAGTGATGGAGCAACCAGCAGAAACAGACAAAATGCCTCATGCTAAAATCTGTTTCTTGTAAAAGCTTTATGAGCGTGTCCTCTCCCTCATTGAAGTTATGTCCAGTGACTCAACAATGCGAAATCCACAGTCAATCACGTGACACCTATGTAAAGCAGGTTGACAAGTTTTGAAAAATGGGAAGAATCAGAGTGGACGTTGACGCTACACGTATTACATTTTAAAAGTAGTCTGGGAAATATTGCTTGGGATCTCAATCCTAAGGAGAGAGAAGAAAGAGACAGTAAAGTGAGCACATCTGTATTTTGCATCATGATGGGAGCAGTGCATTACACGAACAGCTGGAGAAAAGGGAAAAAAGTAGCAACTCTGAGATAAAAATACATTTCAGTCATGACCACTATAGTAAAAAGAAGAAGGTTGCTATGTCCATCTGCCCTAATTAATATTTGGTGATATGGCTCCACCCTAGAACAAATCCAGAGGCTAGAAGAGCAGCAGCAAGACCCCCATACAGAATGCAGCAAGCGTTAATGACAACAGACAAACCGCATGTAAAAGAGGAGCTGATGGTGGGTTACAAAGTGGCTTGCAGTTGTTCAGCAAATGTAGGCTGGCTACAGTGAAAATTGTGAAGTGGTCATTTGAATCATTAACTTGTATTTACTGACCTCGACTGATGCTATGTTTCATTTTGTATTTCAAAGACAAACATTTCAGCCTGTAGAAACAATGGATCTCTCTTATAGTGAATGGGCCAATTATATAACAAAAGTACAAGAAACACATTTTGAACATTGCTGGTGTTTGTTCAAAAGTCACACACCCTTCCTTTTATATAGGGTTGTTTAATAAAGCAGAATATATGGGCTTTAGCTTTTGTTAGAGGATATTATAAACTAGTGGTGACAATTACTGATTCCAAGTTGGTGCCAGACTTTCTTGCAGGAGACCTTTTCTTCCTCTCTTGAGTTGGCAATGTTAAAATGCTTCCCAAATGAGTGGGAAGTCTATTAACACAGACGGGTGGATCTGAAGGCCTACATAGCCATGCCCTCACCACAGCAATTCAAACTTTAAATGTAACAACAAAACATCATCAGTGTTTCGCAGAAGTCACAAGAGCGAGTCCACTGTGTCTGAACGTGGTCCCCACTTAACAGCCGTGGATGACATACAGAATGTTCGAATTTGTCGCTGCCCTGCTTTGCCTAAGCTTTCTTTTCTTGCACCCCTCCCTTGGTTAGAGCTCGTTAATTCTTGCAGGCTGGTTCCACATTGCCACACCACCAGCTGAACACAAAAACATCAAGGGACCCTTCAGTGTGAGGGACATTTTGGAGGTCAGCTTATCGCAACGCTCTCTCTTTAACAACATTTGCAAATTTTGTGCAACTTTGTAGAACTAGGCCTCATTGTGTTCATTAGTCCTTTGTGCTGTAGTTCCTAAAGAAAAGCAATGCCTTGACATTGCCTTAATGAGCAAACCGTAGCCATGGCATTTGCCATTTGCTTTGTCAGGCTCTATTGCCACATTGTGGTGAGCATAAATGTCAAACAATAGCCCTTTTTGAGTCACATTGCCCAAACTGTAAACCTATGAATCACTGTGGCTTTTCTTGTCCTTCAAGGCGTCATCTGGGCACAAGGAATTCAGGCTTTGGCAGCTCATTTTTGAACAAAAGCTGACACTTTAAGAGTAGCTCTGCATTAACATTTGTGCTGATCACAATGCAAGTTGTCTTATGCACACCCAAACCTTCGTCACTGCTAGATAATGGCAATCCTGTCTCCACCTGTTTATCTTTGCTCCATCTCTTGATTTGCTCTCAGTCTGGTATGCACAATGTGTCCTTGTGCACACAGTGAGCCGAGCAATCAGGAGGCTTCTTCTTTCTTTCAGCGCAGATGCCAAGTCTAATTCACACTCAAAGATGTCAGCCCTAAATCTTATTTACTGCTTGTTTTTTCTAATGACACACGGCTATGCCTTTTTGGCTTCTTTTCAAGAATTTGCAGTTTGTACGAGCAATCTGCTCTGAAATGAAATAAAGAATTCATTATACTACCTATTATCTTATTTTTGCATATCTAGCACAGCTGAAGTTGAATACCTACAGTTGTTGGAAAGATAAAGGTAGAATCCATAGGTAACTTTTTTCAAATTTGTTTTCCCTATTATAAATTGGCAGCCATCCCCTCCAAGGTTTTCTTCTCCTAGAACTCTGCAGTGCTTTCAGTGATTCTGCACAAATCTGCACAGAACACAGACATCAGCTTTTGTGTTGAACTGATCAAACTTCATGTCCACAATCATCAGTGGTGATGAGACCTGGGTCTCCAGCTACCATGTAGAGGGAAAGAGAGAGAAAACAAAACATTTCGAATTAAAGAGTGCCCAAGCCTAACCAGGAGTGTGCTCCTAATATTATTTCTTTATTATTACTATTTTTTGCATTCACAGTATTGTTGCCATTAGTTCCAAGATTTCGGACAGTATTCTTCAAAATGTTTTTGCCCACCCTCCTGAAGGCCACTGACATCCCAGTCCAGCTGAAGTCATGAGGCAGAATTCATTCATTTCTTCTCATTTTTCATTTCAGTGGTTGTTTTGTTGTCTTCCCTACACAGGAAACTGATCTGTTTATCTCCTCACTATGAGTCAGGGCACTTGATGTGTACAAATACAGGAAATTCACATGTTCATTTCATCTTTTGTTAGTAAAATCCAGGCACACCTAGGAGTTGGCTCAAGCCATGTGAGCCTTGCCACACCATTCGCGAACCTCTGGTTTAGACTATCCATAAAGGTTGTGACTACATCATGTAGCTCACAGTGCATTGAAAAGGCAGGCATTTTTGGCCACACAAAGATACATTTTTCTCACCGTATGTATGAGTGGTCAGAATGGGACTTTGAACGAAGCATTTAACTACGTCATCACCATCAGCAACACCACCTGCTTTATAGATAGTGCAAAACTCCACAAGGAGATGAGCTAGAAAGGGAGCTCAGCCAGCTTTAAACCAGGTATAGTTTTTATTTTGTCTGGGAAGGGTTGCTGAGCATTGGGCTGCAGGCAGCATGCAGTATTAATTTCACTAGAAATCACTAAACAATCCCAGGGCTGAGACTGAGAGAAAGACAACAATGAAATTACCTGTGTAGCCCAGAGATGTTTAGAGGACCTCAGTTTTATTTCTAATGTAAATGTATATATGACTAGTTCCATTTGTTCATTTTTGTATATCCATACAGAGGAATTAAGTTTGTTGTTAAGGTGCTTTTATTTTGGAGGAAGAGGTCACGTGGAAGAGGAAGCAGAGAGCAGGCCGCAAGGAGATGAGAGAGAGGAAAGAGTGAAGGCACGAGGGACCCGAGTGAGATGGAATTGCGTACGGTTGGATGTGGCTAGCATCAACTAGGACACTTGTGAGGGATGGCGAGGATAACCCATCCGCCATCTATGGCCAAGGAATGGAGCAAAAGAGAATGTGGGTTAGTGCAGCTTGGACTAGCTTTGTTTTTCTGCCCAGAAAAATTATTTTGATACCGCAAGCGACTGTTTGATTTAATGATTTCATTTTTGTTTTTCCACGTCACTCAGTAAACAATTTTCGTTGAACTTGAAGATCTTGTTGCTTTGTAATATTTCTTATTTCCAGCTAAAGGTTTACCAGCTTGGCCCATGTCCCCCTTTTAGGTTTGGTAGTGTTTTTAGTAGATAAAGGCGAATGGCTTAATCATAGATAAGCTGCGGTTTGGGGAAGGCCTTGATGGGGACTGGCGGTGGCTCCCAGGCCTGCCAGATCCCCATGTACTAATGAGAAGTGAAGAAGTGAAAGAATTGAAAAAAAGGGGCAGGAGAGTGGAGCACAAAAACGAGAACAGCTTGTAGAACTGGGGGTTATATGTAGATAAGACCCAGAAGAGGCGTGTTTGAAGGCGTGGTCCTGCTCCTGAAATTCTGATAATGTCCAAAGCGTGACAAGAGGTGTGACGCTGAAGTTACCAGTAAATTGTTAACTTGCAAGGAATTTTCTGAAAACCAAGGGATCAGGAACTGATAACAAACTGGTAATATAAGGTAAAACAAACTCAGACTGTACCTAGCTATTTCAGAGGGCTGAAGACACCTAGGACCAAATTAGCAGACCTCCTTAATGAGGCTAAATTTGAACGAAATTTTGCGACTACATTTTGCAATACAAAACACTCAAAACTACATTCATTGTTAACTAACACAAGGCACTACAACCCTCATGAAAACAGGGAGCCCATGGGTGAAATGTTGCCCCTTGTGGTCCATGTCCTGGCTGAGCCACGCGAAATATAGGGGCCTTCTGTTATGTGCAACATCCCTTAACATCTTCAAGCGATCATGCTGTGTCCCTCATCAAATCCACTCACAAATGTTCATACTTATGCTTGTGCACAGCCTGCTCTGCATGAGTCAAACATGGACCTACGCAGACAAAACTATTTCAACTGCTTGCCAGTGTTTTAGGAGTAATAGCTAAAATGGCGTTGTGTGACAGGTCTTCACTTCTTTATGCCAAGATTTATTCATCTTACATGTATGTACCCTTGTTGTTTTATGAACTTTGATTGCTCCAGAGTGAACTAAAACACATCTGATAAATGCCAAAAGGGGAACGAAGGGTCTTGGCCGTATTTCTTTGTGGCAGTTTCCCTAAGGGAGGAGATGGGAGAACGCCCAACTTGACTTCAAGGAAAGACAACATGGTTTCTCGCACCGCATCGGCAGGATGCAGATGCATGGTCTCCTAAAACAATACTGAGGAGCAGTCAGCTTCATTTACCGTGATAAAGAAAAACAGCTTTTTTCCCCTGTAGCCCTGGTGGGTGAACACTCTTCAGAGAATGTTGTAGCAGATATTTCCATTACCAGTCCTAATGACTAACAGTGGTTTAAGGGTGTCAATGTTGACATTAGCTTGACTTTGACTGGGCTGTATTGTTGTGTTTCTTCGTCTCCCAATTGTTCAAGTAACCTTTTCTATTGCCTACATGTTCTTCTGCTTTTCTCTTCAGTAGCCTCCCCATCTCTTCATCTATACAGTCCTTGTGCTCACCCATCATTCAAGATAAACGCTTGTTATTCCCTGTGGGTATGAGTTAAAACTGATTTCTGAGCCAAGGTCAGCCTCAGCTTCTGTTAAGAAGCACAAGTGTTAGAGTCATAACAAGAGTCATTAGGAGAACTGTTCTTTTAAATTGTGCATGTCTTTAAATCACACTAGAATTGGTTAACTCCAGGGTTTTTCCTGCACTCATTTGATCCAAAGCCAAAAAACTATAACCATCTTTGGGGTGCTGAAATGTTTTTTTTTTATTTAGAAGCCACTCATTTGTGTCTTACAGTTTAATCATTCATGCATGCAAGCATTTATTAGCTCTTTAATTCAAAAATGGACATCATGAATATAATCCTGTCCAGAAGCTTTTCATTAGAAGACTTTTTTTTTTTTTTTTAAAGGTATACAAGCATACAAGGTTACTTCAGCCATCAATTTTGTGTCGCTTATTTGGTCACCAGAGCAGCAGTGAAAGATGCCTGGATCTTCCTCTCTCCCCAGCCACCCACTCCAATGTTTCCAAGGTGTTCTGAAGCTAGCTGAGAGACATAAAGTGTCTAGCGTGTCCTGGGTCTGCCCTGGGGGCTCCTTCCATTTGCCTCACTTCACCTAGGAGGCATCCAAGACAGATATCCGAACCACTTTAATTAGCTCCTTTCATTGTGGCGGAGTAGCAGCTCTATTCTAAGCCTCTCCTGAATGACCAAGCTGCTCACTCTTTCTCTAAGGGAGAGCCTACACACCCTTCAGAGAATGTTTATTTCCACTGCTTGCATCAGCAGTCTTATTCTTTCAGTCACACAGCTCGTGGTCATAGGTGAGGGCTGTAATGTAATCGGCTGCTTTGCTTTCACAGTCAGCTCTCTCTACAGATTATCCATTTATCTTTTTTTTTTATTTTTTAAAACAGCCAGTTACACCAAAGTCTGATAATTTTGCGTGAGTTTTGATGCTTAATTACCCCAATGAAAAATGATGAGACAGCAAATAAAATAAAAAAAGGCAAACAAATGAGTGCCTTCAGAGTTAGGATACCAACTGCAAAAACACTTCATTTCCCTCCAGCTCTGCATGGGCTGACCTGTTAGTTCATCAGAATGAACATAGTGATTTCTTCTTTTCGCCCCACATACACCATTCTGCCACTGAAAAAGCTCACTAGACCACCAAAAGTGCATTCATCTTCTGCTGAAAAGACTCCCCAACAATTGCAGCAGTCTTGAGTAATGTTAGCTACTTGCCCAGGTGTTTTAGAAAATTGCAGAGCAATTATGTACATTTGTAATCATATTGAAAAGAGTAGAAACAAGTGGGTTTAGGGTGGAGTGCCATAGACAGGGTAGGGAATTTAGAGCCAGACTAATGCATTTTGTTCTGAATTGTTTAAGCATAGTTTTGGCTTTTCTGTGGGATTCATTTATAATAACAAAAGTCTAGAATAACACCAGTCGTATTGTTTAAGGTTAGTGGAGAGAAAGGCCATGTGCTGTGATGCCCTTTTCTGTGCTGTGTCACTGGTGTGTGGTCTCACACAGCAAAATGTATCCCTGAACACCAGAAGCTATACACTATATTTAAAAAAGAAATTCTGGACCTTGATACTTTTACAGATTACACATTTTTTGAATCATTATTTAGAGCGATGTCTGCTCTCAGTTTAGTATGCAACCAGTTTACTTTAAAACAACATAATTTGTATGAGAGACTAACTTTTTCCACTGTTTCCTGTGCCTGCTCTGGCAGCATGTGACTTATGTAAAAGCACACAAAGGAAGCCAGGTTACATAGCAGATACTAGACCCTGCAGCCTGAAGAAGCTCCTGCTATACTGAGTCAAGAGGAACGAGTGTCCAGAGACGCAGGAGGTGAATCAGAAAGGTTTCTTGAACAAAGTTAGTGGTTAGCACATCTTGTTGACTGTTAGTTCACCAGTTCTGGCTTTACTTTTGCTCTCTGGACAACAAATTAGGCACATGTGCCAAAAACATTTTCTCAACATGCACAACAGCGTTTCCATTAGTTTTTGAGTTAAATAAAGCTTTTATGGCTAGCTGCACATGCTAATGAATGACTATTTTTATTCCAAAGAGAGTCAGATGCTTAGTTACTTCTGTTACTGCAGAGGCACTAACCTAGCAAATATTTTGACACTGAATATTTTTTCTGTCAACTTCTAGTCCTGTTTTAACAATTGTTCCAAAATTAAAGCTGAACTGATGTCATGGATGTTTCACCAGGATTAATTGTAGGTATACAGTGTTCCCTCGCTACACCGCGGTTCACCTTTTGCGGCCTCACTGTTTCGCAGAATTTAATTTTTTTTTTTGTGCAATTTTGCATGTTTTTTTTTTTTTTTTATAAAAACAGTGCATTGTGTTCTACATCCTGATCAGCTGTAGACCAGTCTCCTCTGTGCCGTGTCTCCAGTACAGTACAGAATGTGTTCAGCTTGTCACATTTACATAAATCTTCGATCACTAGCAGTGTGACTCTGAAGTATGAAAATATGATGAAATATTTTGCACCGTCAAAGGCACCTGTGGTAGCACTGAAAAGGCAGAGGAAGATTGTAACCATTGCACAAAATTTGGACTTCTGGACATGCTAAAGAAAGGTAAAAGTTGACATATTTTTCAGACTATAAGGTGCATTAAGCGAAACAAAACAGTCAGGTAAGTCAAACTTTACCCAACTCATTCTTCTTGCTTTCTCTACTTCCGTACCATTGATTCTCTCGCAGCTGCTCTAATCCCATGTTCTGGACCTGAAAACAGGGTTTGATCTTTGGTTTCATTCTATAATACTGGACTTTTTTTTCTACGAAGGTGTGAACTTTGAGAGTGTTTAAGACAGAAAAGTGAAAATGTTCATGCCTGTCTGAGAAAAGTGTATAAAGTGTGTAGTGAGGGGTTTTACAGCCTTAAAACATCTATAATAATTGTAAAAAATAAAGCTGGCTACTTCGCGGATTTCACCTATCGCAGGTTATTTTTAGAACGCAACTCCCGCTATAAACGAGGGACCACTGTACCTTCATTGTTGCCTCGTGTTAAGCTTTCTAGCAAGAAAAAGATTGACCAAACCATCTATGACAATCTAAGAGATCAGATTATTGCACAGATTTCTTTTCTACATGGAAAACGTGTCAACATGCATCCATTACATTAATAATTCAACAATTTACAAGGTACTTTTTTGGTTGCTCCGAGTATAATCATGTTCAGCATCTAATGTCTAAAAGTTTTTAAATGACAAATTGTGACAGAAATAATTTTGAAATTAGCTGCACTGCAAAAATCCATTTCTATAAATCTGCCAATGTGTCTGAAATTTGTTAAAAACAAAGTTGTAATTGAGTGGTGGGATGTTACATCCATCTGTATACACGATGTATCATGTTCTGTCTATTTTTGTGGCATAAATGTGACAAGAATGTGACATGTCACTCCACACAATGAAAGATTGGTTTTCAGAGACAAATTTGCCCTCAGACACAGAAACACAATCCAGGAATGTCTGACCTGGTGAAAAGAACAAGAGACAGAACGGACCATAAATCTGCTCCCAATAATAACCTTTTCTGAAAACCTGCTGCATAAGATCCTCGCCGGCTTGAGTTGCATTGTGGAATCTGCATGTTCGAAAACATAACTTCTTATTCTGGGTGTGTTTGTGCATATTTTACATACTTTGCTGCACACCTCTGCCAAACATACAGAGGCAGGGAAGGCAATGAAAGCCACATATGGAAACAGGGAGTGGCGGACTGTGTTTTACATTTCCATGCTTGGTTGAGCGGCACATGAGCATTATCAGATTGAGATTACCATCCATCCCCAGCTGTTCCCTTTCACACTGGGCCCCGTATTCAACCTACTATCAATTTTACTGCCACCAACCATCCCATTCCTTTCTGTTCTTTCCTTTAACAGAAAAGCAAAGAAGCTGAAAGGGCCACTGTTGTCAGCAATGTGTTGCCTTATCATCATGGCTCAATCACTGACTCACCAACATGGTGAAAAGATTCTATCCACAGCGTGTTTTAGCACGTTCTTTACATTTTACTCGACCTCAGAGAATGCACATCAACTATCCACCCATTCATAGAAATGGGGAAAATTAGTTGTAATTTTCCCATTTTAGCTTACCCTACAATGCCTACAGATTCAAACAGTCCACCAGTTCTATTAAGAAGAAAAACAATGTGTAATGTTATGTTTGATAACCTTCCTGTGTATTAGTTGTTTCTTCAAGGCTGAGCCGTGTGTTCAGTTTTGTGACTTGTGATAAACATGAAATTTGTGAGTTTAGCAAGCAAAAACATGGAACTACTGGTGCAAAACTATGAAGCCAATTTTGTAACGCAATTTCTCGCATCATTGTTCTCATTTGAGGCTCTTTGTTGAAGGGCAAAGCGGCGAAGTGAGAGCTTCACTTTGTTTGGAGTAGTTCTACTTGGAGGCGTTGGGTTAGACGGTCACTGGGGGAATCTAGCCATATGGGATGAAAAAAAAATATACGAGTTTAAATAAAAAGTCTGCTGATGCATAACACCCTCCAGTTTTGTTGAGAGGTCTTTAATCTCCAGATGAAACTCTGGATCTGCTCAGTTTTACTGCTTAACTCCCAGGTGTGAATGTACATTAATTACACCAAGACGAATAAAGCAAGATGTTAGAAAGCAGCTTGCACGTTTAGAAAAGCCTCTGAATATATCTGAGGTTTTTTTCCCCTACATATTAAATTTTGGATCAGCCTTGTAAAACTTTTACTGCATATATAACATCATCCAAAATTGACCCAGCAGGAATGCAGAGTATATCCAGAAAACCATGAAGGTTACAGTCAAAAGACTGAAAGAGAAACAAAACCACACACACACACACACACACACACACACACACACACACACACACACTTTATCAAAACGTGATCTTAGTCAGGGGGAAAACCAGTAAGATTACTCATGAGGCAATCTGTGCAAGTATCATTAGCACGTCATTGTAAGCCATCTCCCCTCTTGGTGCTATCATTGCAGCTAATTAGATTAGCATCATTGTGCCATTACATCAGAGTACCTAGGCATTGTTTCAGTTGATGAAATACTGTTTGCAACTCCCAACACATGGAACATCTTACCATATGGACTGCCATACCAAAATATGCTTATACTTAGCAGGCATGCAACACTGGTATTACATCATGCTTGCTTTCACACATGCAAACAAAACACGTTACAAATACACACACCCGTGTGTGTCCCACAGAGAACATATTATCTGAGAGATTTTCATTGAAACAGTGTTACTCAAACTGCTGAGTTATAATATATTACAGTCCTTTTTTATTGGTCTAATAAAAAAAAAGACAATGAAACTGATGGCAACATGCAAATATAGAATAGTTAAGAAGTTTCAAATCATTTGTGACAGTTCTTGCTCCATGGGCTTGAATTGCCACGCACGAAAGAGACAAAGCAAAACCAGTTGCAGGTTTTTCATGTTCCCCCTGCCATAATTGCTGAAGAGAAAACACTACTGACTTTTTTCATGCCCCTCGTGTTAGTGGATTAGAAATCCCCTCCAAAAGAATAAATAATCCACAGTAACACAACTGTTTAAGGGGGGAAAAAAACAACAACTTTTTTTTTTGTCAGACAAAGGCGGAAAGAGGCAAACATGTCAGCACTTTTTGTCAGAGTTGCTCATCACTACTTGCCAACATCTCAGCGCCTGAGGTGCTGCGAGGGTGTCACAAGAGCAGTGCACAGTGGCTCGCATGTGTGTGTAACTGGATATGCATGGCACATAATTTGCAGAGCGCTGTTGCTGGGTGAAATCTCGAGTCTGGAAAAGCACGTGTGAGAAAATAACATTTGTCCAACCTGATGGGCATAACTTTTAAATACAGAGTTCACGGATTCTCCAGGGGCAACCCAAATCGTTGGACTAATACAACTACTCATCAGCTACACTTTACCTATTACGAAAAATGTATCATTTCATTTATCATGATTTTATGTATTACAGAGTATTTTTCTCCATGTGTACCAACCTGCATCCCCTATCAAATATATGCCAATATTTGCTAAAATATTATGACAGAACCAAAGATTTGTAGGCTACAGGTCTGTACTTACTTAAGCATAGTACTTAGAAACATCTGGATCAAATGAAAATGTATTTAAAGATTGCATTGAGTGCATAATCATAAATGTCATTTCTTGAGTAAATGCATGCTCACAAAAGTCTTTGCTCGGGCTGGCTGAGAGAGACCGACACATTTTGCAACTTTGCACAGAAGCTGTGTATCACATGAGCCTCGGTATCTCAGAAAGCAGACAATTCTTTAGACAGTCGGTTTCTGCAGCTCAGTCCTCATCGGCTCATAAAGCTGCAAAAACGCTGTATGACAATGTTCAGCAGGTGTGCATTTAAGAGGGGGTCACGGGTCACAGGTAAACACATAACGTTAAATGGACCAATGAAAATGCCACTGCAAGACATAAATAATGCACGACAGGCCTGTAGCAGCAGCCTGGATACGCAGTTAAGCGCTAACTAGAATAGAAGTAACAGACACAAAACCAGTCAGCTGCTAATCATTTTCCACCGATGGTTAAAACTCCAGACTCATGCTAATGTAAAGCCTCTCATTAGGCTGCCCTTGAAATGGGACCTACGCTCAGGATGGCAACAAACCCATCCATCCATCCATCCATCTTCATCCGCTTTGTCCGGGGCCGGGTCGCGGGGGCAGCAGCCTAAGCAAAGAGGCCCAGACCTCCCTCTCCCCAGCCACCTCCTCCAGCTTATCCGGGGGAATACCAAGGCGTTCCTCACCCAGGAGGCGCCCAGGGGGCATCCTTGTCAGATGCCCGAACCACCTCAGCTGGCTCCTTTCGATGTGGACCCCTCCTTGAATCGCTACCTTATCGTGGTGGAGGGGTTTGTGTGTCACAGGGATCCACTAGTATCCATAGATATTAGAGCAGGGGTCTCCAGCTCTAGTCCTCGAGAGCTACTGTCCTGCAGCTTTTAGATGTGACCTTGTTCCAACACACCTGAATCAAATGAATTGCTTGTTACCAGGCCTTTGCCAAACTTCATGGCATGCTGAAGAGATAATTCAGCCATTTGATTCAGCTGTGTTGGAGTAGGGACAGTAGCTCTCGAGGACTGGAGTTGGAGGCCCCGTGTTAGAGTATTTGTTGTGGAGCTTCGGGCTAACTGTCAATGTTTCTAGAGTGTTCTTCCAGCCACACACCCATCCATTTTCTTCTGCTCATCTAGTTCGCAGGCGCTGGAGCCTATCCCTCCAACATGTTCTTTGTAAGGGCTGAATAATGTACGTAGTAATAATTTGGAAGAGTAGGATAAAGCATTGCTTAAAGTTTTCCTTCCTTTCTATGTTGACCATCATATCATCTATCAAGTTAAGAATTCAAAAGTCTTGTATGTACATGTCATATATGGATCACATTTAAAGAAATGGTAGTCATTTTTACAAAACTTGTCAGCGCTCCAGGAGCTAAACGGTTCTAGTAAAGTAGCATCTACAGTCACAGTTGAGCCTCACTCTGCTCAGAGAAACAGATGTTCTACAGGTTACCCTGCTCTGAAAGACTTCTATTGTTGGGGACTAAAACAGAACAAGTGTCCACAGCAGGCCAAGGGTCAGGATGGGCAGGAGGCACCGGGTTTCACAAGTCTTGACCTTTTAAATGAGTGCAATGTGACACAATGTGTGGGTCTGCAGTCAAATGCTGAAAGCAGGCCCACATGTTTAATACCCCATGACCCCGACACCACAAACCAGCGCTTTCTGTTACTGCATGCCGTGTGGTGACTGAGACTGCTGGGATAACAACCCCCTGAGGCTCCTGGATAATTACGGGACCTAATCAAGCAAACCTGGACCTTGGCGTTGTTGGTTATTACTGTCATTTGATTTATAAAGAAAAAACAAAGATTTACTTCTGTCATTACCTCTGCAAGGAGATCTTTTTCTGATTGTTTATTAGCAGGATAACTCAAAAAACGTGTAGAATGGATTTGCACATGGCCTAACTTTAATTTATAATACCTCATTGAATCCCAACAATGTTGTTTGCATTTATACTTGAGAGCTAGTGTATCTGCATTGTTCCACCATCAATAGGTGTTCCTGTTAAATGTAAAGCTAATACATTCTGAACAGTTACTTTTACTAAATGCAAGTGATAGACAAGACCTCAGAACTGGACCGAATACAAATCCACCTAAACTGGTAGAATTGTAGGTTCAGTCAGACCCATCAGTTGTTGTCTGTATTACTTTGGCATGTGGTAAGGTGTGCATCAAGCTACAGCACAGGCTAGGTGCCAGGATTTTTTTGGAAGGATTCATTACCTGAGGAGGAAATCTGACAATCTGCATCACATCCCCACAAATACTATCATGTTATTTAGCGTATAGGGATTAGACCCTAAACGCAGGTTGGAGGATCAAAAGTTCAGAGTTTAACAAAGCCCAAAAGGAGCTGATGATGATCACAGACATAAGAAATATAATAGACATCTTCACAATGGACATAGGGTAGACTGGATATTTTATGCACACAGATGGCTGATTAGGGATAAGGCACAGCCTGGGGAATGAGACACAGGTGCAGACAATTAAGACATTCAAACAAGCAAAAAACTACAACCCCAAATAAAACAAGGAGAAACTGAAACTAACTCATGTGGGGAACCAGGAAAAGTTAGGAATATGCGGCGGGAATTAAACACAAAATAGAAACTGGATTAATATATATATAACTTTCAGCAGTTCCCTTGTCACAAGGGGTCACAACAGCAGGTAAGTATACATGTTTGATTTGGCAAACACACCAGGCACCCATCCTGATACAACTCAAAGGGATTTCTGTTTTCTGCTGAAATTGAACCAGCAGGCTTACATTTGTTAAGCAAATGTGTAACCCAGTTCACTATGGAAACTGAAGCTATAGAAAGACTGAGAATTCACAGTGACAGCTAGAATAGTAAATCCAGAGGTGGAAAGAGTACTCAAAATTTGTACTCAAGTACAAGTACTGTTACACTGGTTAAATTGTACTCAATTACAAGTAAAAGTACTGGTGTTAAAAAAATACTTGAGTAAAAGTACAAAGTACTGTTCTCAAAAACTACTAAGAGTATTAATTACTTTTTAACAGACTGTTTTATTCTGTTGTCAATAGCAGGCATTCAACTCGATTCACCAGTATAAATATTTATGTTCAAAGCACATTTTTCAGATGAACAAGGTATAGAAAGGTAACTTGTTTTGTAAATAAATGTAGATATAAAAGGAGGAATTTTGTTTGTTAAAACAATGACAAATGTTTCTGAACATGCGTAGAACCATTTAAACTTTTCCCCATACACTGAACAACAGGCAGGTAAGTGTCTTAAAGTCTTAGCATTTCTTTCACACTTTACTTTCTGAACCTTTTGTTCAGTTTCAGCAAGAGCTGGTTTTCTAAATTAACAGAGGCAATCCGACTTCGTTTGGCAGTGAAGAGTAGACCAGCACAGCTAAAAAGTCGTTCACACGCAGCAGAAGCAGGCAGAGCTGTGTTTAGTTTAAGAGAGAGGTTTTTGATGGCTGAGAAGGAGTGCAGCAGCTCCATGGTGTCTGTGGCACAAGCAAGATAACCATCAAGCTCAACTGCACTTTGCAGCCTTCTGGAGATTGGTCTGGAGAAGAATTCATCTTCATCAGATGACTCTCTTTGCTGATCCTCACTCTCATGCTCTGTCGTTTCAAGATGTTGTTTGATGTATGTCAAGGCTGTAATTGCAAGTAGATAACACAATTTTGTTATTTACATTTCAGTGATTATTCCTGAACACAAATTTAAAATCGGCAAATTCTCAAAAAGGATTGTTTAGTATTCAGGACAGACCATCAATAACTTACAATGTATTAGGTGAAATACTCACTTAAGCATGTGTTCAAATGTAAAAATACACAAAAATGGGATCACATGAATCCTTACCAGCCTCTATTACATCTGCTCTGTCAGTCCAGGAAGTCTTGAACTTGGGTAAGAGGACTGCAGCTGCAGCCAACTCTGGATCCTCCATCATCGCTCCAAAACGCTTTTGAAGGCCATTTTGCAGGGCTCTGATGAGTGGCACGCATGTCTTGCTTGATGTCTCCGGCCTGCTAAGTTTGGACAGTAGTTGTTGGATTACTGGCAGGAGCCATCCCATAAAGGAAGTGGACTCAGACTGAAGGATGTTTGAAGCTTTCACCAGTGGCTTCATGGTGGTACAGTACTCCCTTAGGAATGCAACTTCTGCAGGACTCAACCTGTAAGACACAACAACAAAACCCACCATGACTATAATAGGGATCTTCTGATTTAATATTAAGAGTCTGCTCACGTTTTTAACCATCCATTAAGGAAAATTCACAAAATTTGAAACCATATTGGTAGGTGTCCAATTTTACTCACATTTTCACCTTGAACTCCTCACAAATGCTCCTGATGGCATCTTCCCCCTTCTCATCAATGATGCGTATTATCCTTTCAATGGCAAGGTAGGTTGAATTCCATCGTGTTGCATTGGGACGAATGATCTGTAGCTCACACTTGTCCTCTACCACTTCATTAGCCAAATGAGATCGGCCAGTTTTGTTCCAAATGGCCTGGCATTTTGCAAAGGTTGCACGGGAGAGCCTCTTGTAGGTTTCATTCATGCTCTCTGCTAGGGCAGCATCAGTTGTTGCCACAAGGTTTAGCAGGTGACATGCACATCGCTGATGAGGCGGAAGTTGATACTCCAACCCAGAGTCTTCATCAAGAATTGCACTTGCCTCATGGTAGTCCCTATGGTCAGTCAGGTCAATAGTTTCTGGGTCTGCTTCATCTTCAGCTTCATCTGCATCATTTTGTGCCCCAAACATGTGGAAGGCCTTGACAAAGTTGGATCCACTATCAGTTGTGGTTCTTACAACTTTGCCTCTAATCTTGTATTGGCAATGGATATCATCAAGCGCACCAGCAAGCATGTCAAATGTGTGAGACCCTCTCAATCTTTTGCATGCTAGTGCTGCAGATCTTCTTTCCAGGGACGCTTCCTCTATCCAATGGCATGTGACTCCAAGGTAACTTTTCTGATGAGCTGACCAACAATCAGTAGTGGTAGCAACAAATTTGACTTTATCCAATGCTGCAACCAAAGTCATCTTCATGTGATCAGCAGCTTCACAGATTCTGGCACGGACAGTGGGTCTGGAGATGACTTTGGCTTGAGGTTGTAATGTGGTAACCAATTCTTTGAAAGATGGCTGTTCTACCACTGCAAATGGCTGTAGACCCTCACATATGAAATTGATGACAAGCTTGTCAACAGTTGCTTGTGGAACATGTTTGTTTGCAGCTCTCAACATCAGGTCTGGTAACTTGGCTTGTGTATTTGCTGAGAGCTTGTTTGGTGTGGCTGTGGTCTTTCGCTGTCGAGATGTTGATGCCACAGTGATATTGTACTGCTCAGTCTTCGATGGATGTTTCCTCTGTAGAGATAAATATTATCATACGTCAGGTTCATACATTACTTCATAACATCACTGTGATTAACACTAAAAGAAAACACATTTTTAAAACATTATTCAACTAGACTTGAGCTAATCTTTGATTGTTGAGCATAGTATAAAAGAGTGGTGAATTGGTCAAATTTTGCAGATATATTGCTGTATTTATTCACAAGTGTAAACCAATTTTGAACGATCATTGCAAAAAACATGAATTTCTGTATACATTCTAAGTTCTGTAATATGTATACTATCTGTAAAAAGAGTATCGACCAATGTATCAGTATCTAAATTTTTAACTCCTTTTTATCAGTATCACCCTAAAGTTTTCAGTATTAGTCAGGTCCTAAAAATACTAAGAGAGCAAAATATGTGTATCTAGCAAATCTAATTTAAGAAAAGGGATCACATACACAAAAATGCTGCCCATACAGCTAACAAATAAAACCAATCCACATTATGTTCTTTAAAAAAAGATATCATATTGGGAAACATATAACCCTACTGATTAAGAGCCATGTCACTATGATAGACCTATATCAGGCCAATGATACTGATCCATCAATCGGGCTCTGGTACATGTCAGCTGAGAGCTGGAAGATTAATTTGAGATGCAGCTCAGCATTGTGTTCAAGTTTGTTTGTTTTTGTTTGTTTGTTTTTTTTAAATAGGCCAGCTGATTGTAGGCCTGTGAGTTTTAAATGACTACAAGTTTAATTTATTGTAATGACGGTGGTTGTCCAAATAATAAGCTAAAACATTCCTACGAATTGTAGCTCAATTATGCATGCACACACGCACATTAGCTAGCTCCGTCTTATTTTAATATCAGGCTAACCAATGGCGGTGACAATATCTTAGCCAAACTAGTAACCTTAACACACATGAAAAATAAGAAAGCAATATCATACACGTATAGTTGTAAAACCTCTTACCTCAATGTGTTTTTTTAGATTAGATGCTGAAGTCTTGTAAGCTGAAATGACTGTAGAGGTCAAACAAAGTTTGCACTGCATCTGGACGCTGTCTCCTTTTCTTCCTCTGTACACGAAAAATTCCTCCAGGTATGGCCACGGGCACACGTCCTCCGTCTTTTCTACGTCGTTTTCATGGTTGACAGTGTTGTCCTCTGTCTCCATTTTGGCTTCTTTGTCTCCAAATCTTTCGTCTATAAAGTAGTTTATACTCCACCATTTAGCACCTCCAGACACCTGTGCCTGCTGCTGCAGCGGAGTTTATTCTTTGCTTACGTCTTAAATTGGCGCGGTTGCGATTGCACGGCCTTATGGGCTGCAAAAATGCAGACGAAAGGTTTGAATATTAATTCAAATTGTGGGCGTACTCAGTAGTGACTTTTGATTTTATAAGTAGCGAAGTAGATTACATGGTGTAAGTTGTACTCAAGTATGAGTAAAATTACACACTTGAAAAATTACTCGTACAAGTACCCAAAAAATGTACTTAATTACAGTAACGTGAGTATTTGTAATTCGTTACTTCCACCCCTGAGTAAATCAAATAAACAGACATTCACAACTATATGAAAACTACACAGGACCCAGAGCTTCAATATTGATAAAACTCAAAGGAAGCAATGAAATCATGAACAAAAACATGGGATCGCAAAACAGAAACAGAAATGGAAGACTTAAAATATTATAGAAATATTAAAAGTAATCAAGTTCACTTTTAGAATAATTAAGAAATCAAAACAGAGGTCCAGTATTTACACATACTAAACCATGACTAGAACTCCAATGCCACAAGAAATATTACTAAAGGTTACTAGTACAATAAAAAAAATCTAAACCTGTATCAAAACCTCAGCTTAACTCCATTTAAATAATAAAGCACTAGAGCATCTGTGAGAATGGACTGAAAGCTGCTGAAAAAAGCAATAACTCAAAGCAATTCAAAACCCAGACAAGACACTATCCCAGCTGTCACTGGGCAAGAGGCACAGTGCACCCTTGACAGGTCATTTTCATGTCAGTTGTTAAATTAAATGAAAATCTCTCTCATGAGAGATGAAACATCTCCAAGAAACTTACAGAAGTCCAGTCACTGTAATTCCAAGCTCCTTAGACAAGTCTGAAATAAGAAAAACTGGGACACGTAATCCAGAAATCCTTCTAGATCCAGGGTCTCAATTCCTGCCTGTTGTGGAGGGCATATTGAGCCTTGGGGGAAGGATGCGGTTTTGCAGCACTGCTCTTGTTAAGTTGGCAATGGAAGGTGAGTATTTTACCATCCATACACATCAATTCATAAATCATTTTTGTAATTTGACAAGCAACTGAGTTACTGAGCTCTACAACAACAACTGTCCTGCAATTAAAGAAAATTTCATAAAGGAGCTGGTCTGCTTTTTACCTGCACCTAATATCTTTCCATTGGAGCCACCGCTTTGCCTTTCATCCTACTGAAAATGCTTCATTGTTGAAATTACTGTATATATTTACCTCAGTTGCAATTCCTATGTCTGAGAGCACAGAAAACCTTTCTAACATGTGTTCATTAAGGTGAAACGATATTTAGCACAAATTAGGGACTCCAGCATGACGTGTGACAAATGCTTTGTGACATAACGATTGCGCTGGTTTAAAGCTGAAGCAGAGCAGATGCTCTGTGGAGAGTCCAAAATAGCCCCACCACATTGGAGGTTTTTCTGACTTAATAATGTCAACACCAGAGCTCTCAAAAAACCAGATGGAGCCACTTTATTTGTTGGACTGATTGCACCTACTCGAGTTTATCTCCAGCCGTTCACAAGGCGGATACAGTATATGAAGGGAGAGATGTCTGGTCCAGTCAATGCTGTAATTTATGAAGTGCTTTTAAAGGCCAGGATTGCCACAAGGTTCTGTGTAACAAAGTACATAAATGCATGATAACAACATCAGAGAACACTGCATAAATTTTAACATATGAGTCCAGATTTGTCTCCCCTCCTCTCATTCTCTGAGTGGAAACATGTGAAAGAATAAATAGTAAGGTGACGAAGTTTGTTTCAACCAGGATGACAACTGGAACCATTTAAACCTACTTAGCATTTTTTTCCCCTTCTTTTCTTTATTGAATTTCTTATTTTTATTTGTTTAGTTTTTCCTCACTAATAAATCCAGGAATCTCTCTATGTGTGTCTTACCATCTGTTTTTCATCTACCTCAAAAACCTAGTTCAAACCTGGTGAGTATATTGGTAGGCACTTAAGTGCACTCTCGAGATCGTTTGGATGGGGTGGTCTCATTTTTGGGGTCTTCTCCCAGCTGCTTGGCAGTCACTGGGCAGAGCCTGTTAATGATTTTGTGACTCCAGAGATGATTTCACACGTCTATATGATGTCAATAATCTCTCCAGTTCAGAAAACAGTGTTTGTTGTAGAAACAAACCTCCGCTGACTGACATCCATCTTTGCATGATTAAAGTCTGGGATAGACTAGAGCCAGTAACCACTGTCTGCCTTAAAGATAATGTATTTAGAGTGCAAGGGGACAGCACATTTGGAACAGCACTACGGCGAGGTCCATCACCAAAACTCCTCTTATATGACAACTAAAAGGCTGTCATCCATTTCTAAATAACACTATCTATTGTTCAGGTGAAACAGTGTGATCTAACAGAAAGTTGTGTGTGTATGTATATATATATTTTATTTATTGTGAATTAAAATAAGGAAATTGTCTCTTTCTGGGTTTGCAATCGGAAAATGGATATTAATCCAGCCCTTCTGCTGAGGGAAATATCAGGATCCTTATTGGCAAACTGCTCCAGTATATTCATCAGGAAGTTCAAGTTGTTTTGATTTACTGTTTGGCGCTTCTAAAAAACAAATTCCAGCAGCAATCAAAAATAACAGAGCAGCAAAAGAGTGCCAGAATTTTAAAGTAGCATTGCAGTAAACAGTTCCTTTCACATCATCGCATAATTTCCAAGATATTATCCTTTGAGCAGTTGTTGTCCTAACACCTACATCTGTACTTGTGATACAGCTGGGACACAAACATTCATTGGTGAAATAGAGTGGTAGCTTTGACTAACACTATTTATCTAGTCTGAATAGCTCAGGGGTTGCTATTGCCTAAATGTTGCCCATATTGCAAAAGTCTATTTTTAAATCCCAAGAGTGATCACACAAACATTCACACACATCACATTTACCACATAGACAGACGGTTTTTAAAGAAAGGGAATAATGGCTCATGAAAAGAGTTGTTAGTTTGTCTTTTTTTTTTTAAAGTCAACCTTACGCCAAAGTTGCAGCAAGACGTTGTTGCTGTCCGACTCCAGTCCCTACGTTATTCCTTCCCAGCCTCATCTGCATGGAGCCTACCACTGGACCAGATACAAAAGGGATGAGTGAAAAGAGAATAAAGTAACAGCAGACAATTGTTAGACAATAAATTGGTTCCTCCAGGTGTACACCTTAAATATAAGTGTGCCATGAGTATGTACTGCGCATACATGAAATTCTATTTTCCCTAATGCTAAAGCAGGGGTGTCAAACTCCAGGCCTTGAGGGCCGGTGTCCTGCAGGCTTTAGATCTCACCCTGGGTCAACACACCTGAATCAAATGATTAGTTCATTACCAGGTTTCTGGAGAACTTCAAGACATGTTGAGGAGGTAATTTAACCATTTAAATCAGCTATTTTGGATCAAGGACACATCTAAAAGAAAAGCAAGAAAATTGTTGCATTACTTTTCTATCCATCCATTTTAGAGTCTTCGAGGTGCTGAGCCTATGCCACTTGTCACAGAGTGAGACTTGGGTCTGGACTTGTTGGCTGTTCGTCACAGTTCCTTCCAATACCACCAGAACTTCAGGTTTTTGTCTGCAGACTCTAAATTGGTTTGAAATTTAGTTGATAAGAAAACCAAAGGTTTTGAAATTCATCTGCTCAGTTGCTGGTGAATCAAAAACACCAGCCTGAAACACCATCATGGAAAAGAATAACTGCCTGAATGTAAAATCAAAGAAATCCAGCCACACCTATGATTAACCTTATCTACTATCACTTGCCCTCCCCCTCCATAACAGCAAATGATTCCCCACGAGCAAAGATAATAATGATACACTGAACTGAAGTGAGCAGTAGATAAATGAGTGGGAAGATCTCAAAGGTCAGGAAATATAACAACAAAACCAGAAGTCTCACACATGACATGATGAGCTTATTTTGCTGACAGCAAAATCCAAACTGATGTGTGATATCTTAGCAGTATGATCGAAAGCCAATAAGTTCATCGTGCCTTAATTATTGCGTGAGGAAGACGATGTTCCAGTAGAGGAGGAATGCTGAACTCCTCACAGAAGTCAGTTATGCTTCGTATTAAGTTTTTAAGAAACGTAATCCATTGGACGGTTTCTGCCTAAACAAACATTCTGGCTGGATCTGCTTACATCGAATCAAAGTCAAGGCCAAACCCTTCAGAATCACATAATACATCTCCTTTTTCTGTCTCTCTCTTTCTGTCATCACCGACTTTGTGCTGTCACTTTTATGGTATGCATCTCGCTGTGTCAATTTCACACCCACATTTTGATTCCTAAAGCCAAGATACAACTAAGGTTATATTAATTCATGACACGTCACAGAGGCCACAAGCAAAAGGCATGCAAAGCTTCATCCTGTACAAAAACAATAAACCACTTCCAGGTACAAGGTTCCAACATACATCGCAGATTTCCTTCTCCTTTTATTTAAAAAAAAAGCATTTGTCTCTGTGCTGCCAGAGGCTTCCTTGTAAGCTGGGTTTGAAAATGAATGCCTTTATGTTTTGGTTTGGACCCACTGAATAATTTACTATGTAATTACATACTCTGCAAAAGCCTCCGAGTCCACTTGGGCCCGTTTGGGATTCTCTGTAGCGTTGCAGTCACAACCAGAGCCTTGACCAAATCAAAATTCAAACCCACTCTCTAATCAAAAAACCTAGAAAACTCACATCCAGAGGCTAAGTTTTATGTCTGCAGTTTGCTAAATACCCTTACACCAACAACTGGGATGTAATTTCTGATTTGCAGCTCAGCCAACCCTTTTTTTCCCCTTTTCATTTGAGCCAGTGCAAAACAGCACAGTGCAAAACATGTCCCGTCATTACAGTTGGCCGCGGCTTACTGAGTAAAATCACAATACACTGCATGCAGCATGTGATGGGAAGCCCCCGGGAAGACTCAAAAATATGATAACATGATAAACAACAGTCACACAGATGATTATTTAGGTTGAAGAAAACAAAGAATAACAGATTAAAGCTAAGGCAATGGCCACGATCTGTCAGCAGTGTTGAGAAACACACTTTTAAAAGTACGTAAAGAGAAATCTGTTTCATTACATCATTACCTACTGACAAACACACAAGCTTAGACAGGCTCATTATACATCCAATACGCGTGTAACCTCCTGTATCTCTGAGTGTCTTGACTTTTCCTCAGTGAAAAGCAAGTAGCTAACGCCAAGCTAGCTAGTTTCCCTCAGCTTTAGCCTAACTAAAAGCTAGCCATAAAGAGCTGTAGCATGGGCATCATACACCTCTTCAATGGGCTCCCTATCAGCATTGTATAGTTATGATTAACTCAAAGGGCTTCTTAAAAACAGAAACCACAACAAGCTTCTTAATTAATAGTTGTGACTGGCTCACTTTTGAAGCCAGCCCTAAGTGGCCATTAGAATAACTGGGAGCTTTTGCCTCTTCCACGGTGGCTCCATTTTAAAGCTGTGGGGATTGCTCCTTGTTTGATAGCACAATTCTTGTTAATAACAGCCTGGCTACAGTATGTGTGCATTCATTCAGTCATCCATTCATTTCCCAAACAACTTTTC